>NW_027287427.1:69702892-70275392 GCF_022747635.1 Hetaerina americana
CATAGATATCACCAATCATCTATTCCTTTGTGCTATTTAAATGTTCATGGATGTGAAATTTGTCTTTTCTGACATTTAGGCAGAACTATTCACTTCAAAATTTATATTATACATACACAAGCAACTAATATAAACAAATGTAATGGGTGTAAATGAAGGAAGACTAAATTTGCAGATTCCACCAGAATTTTAATTTTAGTTTACCACCAAGTTAGTCTCATTTACCGCCTATTACGGTAGAAATCCATCAAATAACACCTGAGACTTAGTCTTATGACAAATGTGACAATTGTGCATGCATGACTGGTGACCTAACACACCCTGCCACACACTCTATGGACGGCTGGTCATGAATTACTTCTTTCTTACGAAAATCACTTTTCCCTTGAGTAAATGAAACTAGAGAACTATATTATAAAGGAGGATATTTGAAATTTGGAGAATATACGAGTGTTATTATATAATGATTAAATGTAATTAATGAAAATTGTGTGTTATATTACTTTATAAATTTATATAGGGTAATATTTCATGGCAACAATTTTAACCTGTCATAATGTCGGAATTATTAGCTGAAGACGAAAAATGTGACATGAGAGTAGAAATAAAGATGAGAGTAGAATGAAATATATAATTCAATTCTGTGATTTGTTGTTTATTGGTGAAGTTTGAAGATGGGTAGTTGTGTGGTAGCGATGGTTTTGCACATTGTACATGCAGGTGCGTATAGGCGCCAAATAAATGGCACTTCCGTCTGATTACTGAGGTGGAACTTTGAATGACGGTACTTTCTCTCAAATGCCAAACTACGGATTGGGGGATAACATTTCGATGATTTATAAAAGGGGACGTCAAATTTAAGTTGTGAGACATGTTGGTTTTTAATCTTGCTCTTCAATCAATATGAGTTCATGATAAAAGATTAATAAAAATAGCACTGCACGAAGATAATTAATGATTGTTGACCAGCATATTATACTATTGACAAATAACATTAATAAACCTTAAATATTGGTGTGATAGATGCATATAAAATAACCTATATCCCTGTGAAATTTGGTAATTAGGGTAGGGGACCAGTTTATTTTCCTGTAGCACTTCGGTTTCCAAGGAAGAGATGGTATCCAAAAAATCACCTTAAATGAAGGTGAATCACTTAAGATTTCAAGGGGCCTAGAGGAATTACCTGGCATTGATTCTGGGCTCTTCGATAACCAACAACTGTACTCCACCCATTGTATTACCACTATCAATATGTACCGATACATTTTTAAATATAGTGCCTGATATAGTACATGTGTTGTACGTCTGAATCATTCACCTACGAAATTCAACCTTTCATAGACTCAATAATGGTCCCTGGAAAAACAATTTCTCTTCAAAAATTGTGCAAATATCGCTAACCGATTACTTCTAAATATACGAATATTACATAAAAATTGAACTACCTTCGTGACCGTCTTAAATGAGACGAATTTATGTCATTCACCCTGGTTTGTTCTTATATCAGAATTTGAAGGATGAATTTGAAATAATTACGGTGAACCCCAAAAACTATTATTCACAAACCTTGGCCCGAGGTGTAAAAACTGCGAGTTAAGCTTTATTGCACCATACTTATACGTTTGTCTTTCTCTTACTCTTTATGTAAGCGTGTTGTTATTTCTAAAGATTAATTTATGTTTTGCTGTTTTATTTTTGAGCTGACAACAGGTCATTTTCAGACAGGCAAATTATGTTTCATGTCACCGCTCGGCTACTTTGAAGTGGCTACGTACAACTTTCTCCGGAGGCAATTCCTCTTGTTTCGTGGTACGACCAGAGATAAATTCCGCCAAAACCGAGCCTTTTGCGTGGTCTGTCTCTTCCCATCAACGTGAGGTATTCTCGAGTGTTTCCTCCTCAGCTTTCTCATCTGTCAACTCTTTCCCATTCTACCTATCTGCTCCCCTACCACTCAATACATCCTACATTACATACCTACAATCCATCTCCTTCTCTTTTCTCCTACCGTGTCAGGCCACCAAACGACTAAGCATAAGGCGAATAAGGTCTCAGACCTATGAGAAATCCAGAGGAAAACTTTCACCTCGACGAAATTAACGAGTTTTACCTTTCGTGAACTCGAGAAAGGCGTGAATTTTTTTCCTTTTACGCCAAACTCTTCGTTTCCGCGGGAGATGGACAAAAAGTAGCGACAAGACAAGTTTTATTTTGATGTCTCCCAGTGGTGTGTGACTTATATTTTCAAAATTGGCAGTTACAGGGAATTGTTAATAATGGAGCCAACTTCCTTGTCGACAGGACAAAATTTCCGAGACTGTATTCCCCGCATTTGCCGTAGCTAAATAAGGAAAGGTTAACTAACTTCAATATGCCACATTTAAGGCCTTTCCTTTTGCTTCACTGGAGAATCATCTCAATTACTCATCCAGCGTACATAAATGGCAATTCTTTTGACGGATTCCCAAAATGAATTCTACATATTACGATATATTAATTATAAATTTTATCCCGCATTGGCAAGAATTCAGGGTTTGGTGAAATCTGCATGAAAAAAGATGTTCAATATCGTTAAGGAATATTTAAAAAGCAGCAGTGGAAATATTTTATGATCTAAAAATAAACGTTTTGCATTCTTTGAGTATCAAATTTAAAGATGAATATATATTTTCTCGAAAAATGTACTTATCTTTTTTTTAAGCCAAGAGCCAAAAGATGGTTGTTATACATGTTATTTACCTTCGTTATGCTTAGAATAGCAAATTTGGACTTCTTCTTAATTACGTGAAGTAACTGGTGATATTTTATTAATTCCTAAAATATACGCATATGAAATGTCAGAATGGGAAATATTTTGTAGAAATAAAATGCCCAAAATGTAATAAAATTCAACCGATGATCGCTTTTGATACATTTTTATTTCAATTCCTACCGAATTACCCACATTTTTTCGAAATAATCAATACTTAAAGTATGTTATCTGCTCAGAGGAAAAACAAATACTTTATCTTATTTCTTTCCACAATCTTTCATCACCCATCGGAGCTTCAAATTTCAGAAATATTTTTACCCATACCAAAATTAATAAGTTTTTGATTCTATTAAGATGGTGCTCTCCCTTCTGAGCGTAAAAAATAAACACGATCCACGTATTTTGTGATAAAGCATGAATAAAAACGTCAGTGTCATCCATGGAATCCAGAGACGGCTGCCAGAGTCATCTCGGTTGTACTTTCCCTTATCCCCCGAGAGAGAACGGGTGAGACTGATAGAAAATTCTTCACAAGAAGAGGAGCTTATTTCGATCAAATATTCTTTAAGTACCATGACATTTAATATTTTATTTCCTTAGGCATGGAATATTTGCGTTTGGAACGCGGAATGTGTCATTCCCCTAGCACAAAGAGAGTAGAGACAGTCTTAAGTTAAACTGAGCTTCCTTTACTCTGTCCTGGTCTTTCGAGTTGCTATTTCCTCAAACGGCATTTAAGGAAATATCACATCATGAAATGATTCCGTAAATGGTCCAAAATTCTTCGTCTCCCGGCTAAATTTTTAGAATGATACACTTGCTGCAATTATTACTTTCTGTTAACCTTTGTTCCAAAGGAGAAGAATGATGAAAATGAGATATTTTTTAAGGTGATATAATTAAAAGTTTTTAATGTCGTAAGATGCTTAGAATTGCTTCATTGTAGAGGATTTTATTTTCAGCTTCAGGATTACATGTAGAATATTACGTGAGAAATGGTTTACGCCCGCAGAATGAATATCTGTTACCCTCTATGGTAGTAGTAAAAAAAGCCATTCTTGGAACTAACCTCAACTTTTAACTGCCTAATATAATACTAATAAATACTCCAAGAAGGCAAATTTTCTGGTAGCAAATTTTTATATGGCAGGAATTTTGATTGAATTCCTTTGTTTGCGCTGAAACATCGCTCTGATAGCAATTGGTGCATGATGGATATTGAATTTTATAATGAAATATACGTGTGCTATAGGGATTGATGACTTTGATCTACGTTTGCTGTTGCGTAAACACACATTGGATTTATAAGTGATCTCGATCACAAAAATATCTTCTGCACGACTGTGGAATAATAACGACTGATTTTTCACCGCAATTGCTTGCATACGACACGTTTCAATGTCAATTCATCATCATCAGGTACGCGATAAAAGAATTCGAAGCCCGGAGTGGTGTGCTTGTTGGGCAAAATAAGGGTGGGTGCGTGGGTATGGTTGAAGTGAGAATTGGGAGTAGGTCGCTAGTCAGGGGCTGTATCTGGCAGAATGTGGGAGTATGGATGGTTAAAGCCAAGAAGGGAGGAAGATACAAAAACCCAAGGATGCCATTGGCTAGGGAGTGATTTTGAACTGCAGACACCAAAAACTCAGATTATAATTACAAGTTAATCATCATTACGTAATTACCATAAAACATAGAACCTTACAAATAAAACCTTCACAGATTTAATTTTAATCAAATTGCCTTGGGATTTCAAAAATCTAAATATGATATTTTACAGGGAGTGAAATTAGGCAATAGTTGATAAAGTTTAATATCTCTTGTAATTAATACGAATTTTTCAATAAACTTTTTTAATGTATTTCAATAACAACTTTTTCACTGTTAATTTCCACCGATTAAATGGGAAATATTAATTTTACTGTAGATCAATATGGTGTATATTTAGCGCTGGTTAAATTTCATGTTTAGTCTATAATACGTAGAAGTTTAAGGCATTTTATTTAAAAATTAGTTCATGTTCCATCATTAATATTACCTTAATTTCTATTTTCCTTGTATCTTTTCTTGTGTTTATTTTTAAAAATTATGCAGAATGTAAGTATTAATAACAGGCCTTAATTTAAGATATGTGGAAATTTATCATGGTAATAAAATATTTAATTTTTCACATCAATTTATTCCAAAGTATATAATTACAATATTGCTTTTTTGATGCTTGAAGGATACTACGTATTTTTGTATTGACGTCCTACTTCGACACTTTTGAATGGCACTAAGGGATGAAAAATGTTATCTCTGATTACAGCACAGTATTCATTCTAGTTAATGCAAACCTGGTCGTTGAGGAGAGAAGTCAAACTTAGATTAATTATTTTAAAGAATAAATATTGGGGAGGAACGGAAAAAAAATAAATGAAAAGGAAGAAAAACTAAATATTATTACTGTAGTGAGGGAAGAGAGAAGGTTAATTTGAGAAATTAAAAGAGCTTAGAATAAGTCTATACAGGATATATTGAAAAGGAATTGAATAGTAAATACGGATAAAAGGGAGAAGGTTTGGAATGCTAGGTAGTAAACGATTATGCATGCTGGTAGCTATGACAGGATGTTGAAAAAATGCATATATGAAGAATGATTTATTTCAACACGAACGGTTATCATGAAAGTACTTCATTTAGGTTCTAAATTTCTTCAGAATATCACGCCATTTTTTCAATACTTTTCTTGTCTCATATTTAACCTCCCTTTCAACGTTATATAAAATTAATTATCCCATTGCTTCACCATTTTAAGTGAATTTCGATTTCCATTGCATCTATATCGGTATAATCTCGTAAATTTCTCTTCATTTTGTCAAAAATAAGTAACTTAGTAAAACGAGGGGATGTAACGCACAATATATCGCTCACCAGTCCGTCATTTAGGACTTAACAGGGTCAGGAACTACTACTTCCTTTCTAAAACGTTAGAAAATTTCGCATTACTTTGAATTTTCAGGTATCAAGTATCCTATTGCGCTAATTATACCGAGTGAATTATTGTGGCCCAAAATTATATTGGTAGATTCAATCACCGAGATAAAATAAGAGGGAAAGACTCTATCAACGACATATTCAAGTACTATTTCTTCCCTTAAATGGCACACATTTATAAAAAAATTTCAACTCCAGTATACGAATAAATAAAATAAACCTTCACCGTAAACATTGCAATATGTTAATGGCAAAGATTGGGGATAGCTTATTGAAATTAATCCTCCACGATGTTAAGAATTCCATGTGGAAACCCGACCAAGCAAGTACTACGTGTTTGTCCAAGCCTCGTGATGTCCCCTGCCATTAAGCCCGTGGTGGTAAGGATGGGTAATGCGCCCCCGCCAGGTCGGTAGAAGCTTCCACGCCGCGAGGAGAGAGCAGCAAGGCTTGAGAATCACGTCGGGGGAGCGGAGGAGGAGGGGCTGGTTGGGACTGGGCCGGCGGAATGGGGACGTGAGGGGGTGGGGTGAATGCCGCGATTATACGATGGCACGTTCGCAGGGGGGGACATTAAGGGCACGGAGTACCAAGCGGGTGTGGGGGTTGGAGAGAAGGGAAGGTCGAGGAAAATCCAAGCGGAAAGACGACTTGAAAATACGGAGCATAATAGCGGAACCTGAATAAAAGGCTTCTTCTTGGTTATTCGAACCATTATATTGGATACTCCGGAACGGTACCTGTGGCCGTTATCCTACATAAAAAATATTCGAGAGGAAGTTTAGTTTAATTCTTCCATTACTCTAAAGGATTTGAATAGATTTTGGAATAGATTTTGTTCATCTTAAGAGTAAAAAAAAAGATTCTTCCACAGTTTCCCTCACTTCAAAGATATTTCACCCTAATGGTTCAAAAAAAAAACATTATTGTAATATGCCATAGCGAAGTGTGGCAGTTGTTGTCAGTGCAACAACCACGGAGAGAAATTTAGTTATTGTTACTTGGACTTTAAAGGACGATTTGATATTGCGCAAATATTCCAGTTTTTTAAATTATGTACTTTGTTTTACAATATCAGTTCTTAAAAATTCTGTATTTTGGCCAAGAAAACATAGCTGGTTGTGCATTTTAGGCTGTAGTTTTAATCCTTCATGTACTTATAAACCATGGAATTTTATGTTATATAGAAAACTATACACCAAAACATTTGGTACCTGCTAACAAATACACTTATTTTTTATTATTATTTATTTACAAAGGAATTTATAAATAATTTTACTTTTAAGGAATTTAGTTTTAATTTTTCAGCATTACGAAGATTTTTATTTACTTATTGGTATTCTAACGGTGAAGCAGGTGTTGGATGGATGCATACTGTAAAACGGTACATTTCTTAACTGTGCCAACAAAACACAATCTGACATCCGGTACAAAAATATTCCCTCTTTAATTCCGCATGCTTCCTTTCTCCCTTCATTCCGTCCAACAGTCAATGATCAAGTCACATATTTAGAACGTCATTTGAGATCCTACTTAAGATACCACAAAATGCAACGAGTTGGGAAAACTGTAAACTGTAGGTTTTGTAAAAAATATTTGATTGCTACGTTCTTAACTATGATTTATAAACCCGACACGACATCAACCTCTGCCACCTACCCTAAGAATGATGATGAATATGTGTTGAGTCGGGGAAATTAAATAATTGTATCCCTATTAATAGGTTTTAGGATAAAACTATCAATTTGTGACTCTAAGTGCATTATTGATTTCGTTGCGCGTATTAAAAGAAAGAATAAATGATGAGATCGGATCAACAGACAGATGTTTACAACAGTTAATGTTATGACAAAAAGGTGTAAATCTGATAACTTTTTGACCAGCAAAACTCTCCCCTAGTTTGGCGTCCAAACACCCCCCGCCGTAGGCCCTTGTGCCGGGTGGGGTGTAGGTAAATGTAGATGAAGTCTATTGTATTTGTTAATTGCCGTCCGGAATGTTTAGAATACTAACCGGTAATAAGTGTCTGAATTGCATATGTGCTTGCCCTCTTTTAATATATTTTCTTGTCCTCTTCGCATAGGCAGAGAAATAGCTGTTAACCATGTAATACTCGTAATATTTGTTGGCATATTGCATGATTGGTGTTCGGTCGCCCCCTTTCCATGCGATTTTTGGTGGATCGTGGGGTGCCAGATGCATTAGGAAATAGAGTGAGGTTATGTAGAATGGCTGATGACCTACCACCCCCTGCCACACGTCCTTGCAAAGGCTTTCGGTGTATTATGTAGGTGTAGATGAAAGGGGATAGCTTCAACATTACATATGTAGATAGGTAGATAGAGGTCTTTATTTGGGTGAAATTGTGACCATGTACCAAAATATTGCATAAAATCCTTAAGCCTATTAAAGAAGTGATTCATAAATCTTTATCAGCCAATTATCAGCCATGCTGCACCAACACCGTCATAAAAGATTTTACTTCATAGAAAGCTTATTCAATCTAAATAAACCCTTTATCTATTTGCCAACCTGTGGCACTATTTTGCAAGATTTCATTCAAATAGATAACCCTCAAAAAATTTATATTCCAGAGCTCATGTACCTATTTATGTGATCACAGATGCACCAGTGATGGTAACCTATGCTATAGGAGGAGCGATAGTCAACAGGGCGAATGATTAATTTGGGAAATTTGAAAGGCGAAGCGGGTGAGGTCGAAAAACGAAATGGAAAATACGAGTCAGTTTGACGGAAGAGAAAGTAAACCATTACGTGGGCATGATTAATGAATTACTGATTAAGACCCGCTGAGCTACTTGAGGGAAAACTGGAAAACTCATCCCATAAGCACCTTGAAAAGCTTCCTCCTGAGAAAGCAACCATGAGATAAATTTCCCAATGCCTCCAATGAAAGGGGCTGTTTTTCTTCAAGAATGCGCGACAAGAGACCTCGATTACTTCAGGGACCTGATAGGTACGTCTACATAGCTTCAATTTGCACACATAATGAAAAAAAGATAATATTTATTATCTGTCCATCATGTAAAGATAACTTTGACAATAGTGGCTTTTTTGTTGCTATGAATCAATCATTGGCTATTTTATAATCTTTTAGCCTTAATAAATGTTGAGCCTGACAATATATATGTTTGCGCAGTTTCAAAATAAATATGGAAAAACAGTGCTTTAATCCGGCATTATATCTCTTCACTAGACTAACGCAAAAATTTTATTTCAAAAATATATAAAATCATGATTTGTTTTGAGGTAGTTGTGATAAAGATTCACAAAGTTTTGGAGTACTAATTAAATACTTGGTGATGAGAAGCCAAACCCATTTAGAATTGATGTGCATTCATTTTAACTTACTGCATGGCGCTAGCGAAATGAATTCCAAAATGTTGGCTAGTAATTATTTTTGTGTAATTTCTCTTAAGCGGAAAGCCAATTTCGACTTTAGATAAGTGTACAGCCCTGCAGCGACTATATTTTGAGATTAAAATCTAGTGATTTTGAGCCTTTGGAACCGCTGTTTTGGACTTCATTATAGTGATAGTATAACCAGTAGAATACAGGATTGATGGAAAATGACTGAAAATGAAGAATTTTTAAATCCATTACCAGCGAGAGATAGAATGGCAGCACTACCTCTTTTGAAAAATCCGGTAAATACATGCATGAAACTTTCATTCCAAATTGTACTCTTAATGCTTTAAAGTATATTATCAATTTGAAAAAATTAGTAGGAATGGTGTCATCGGAACCCGTATGTAAAGGTCATGAGAAATTTTTCCCACCCGTTTCACATGCCGGAAATGAAATGAATTAATCCAACAGGGATCGTCTTGTTTCCGATTTTCTTCCAGACGCAATCACATAACGAGGAGATACTTCACATTCAATCAAATCGAATTGGAGATAAATTTTTCGCATAATTGCCCATGCAAATCATGAAAACCACTCGAATGGTAATGGAAACCATTTCCAATGAGTGAAGGAAACGAATAACTTTCTAAACCCACCATTCTGTTCTCTCTTTCTCTCCATCACCCTATCCCTCTTTGTTTCCCCACTTAATGGGAGGCTTGCCCGAACCTTGAAGGCTGACGAAGGAGGGGTTGGAGGATTGAGGGTCGGTGGGACAAGGGTTTGGGGGAGGTGCGTACACCAGACGGAACTTGTAACGGGAGCGAGGAGGTGTGAGATAAAAGGCGATAAACCGATGGAAAAAGACGAAGTGAATGGGTAGAGGGAAATAGAGGGCAGGAGGGGGGTTCCGAGGTGGGTTGTGAAGGGGTTGAGTTAGACCCTGGTAAAGTCTGGAGAGGGAGGGGGACGTGTGAGTGTGGAGTCGGGAGAGTGTGTGGAAGAGTGTGGGGGACAGACGAGGCACGCTCGGGAGCTGAGCGGAGCAGAAGTTTGGGATTTTGGCGTTTAAATGAGAGGGGTGTCCCGAAGGAAAGAGGGTGCGGTGAGAGAGAAGGGCAGGAGAGGGATTGGAGGAAGCGGGGAGAGGTTGGGCGGAGGAGGAGTAGGGGGATAAGAGGGTGTGGAGGGACAGTGTCGTGGCAGTTTGTCGGTCGTTTTGAATACGGCTCGGGTGGAAAGAAAAGAGGAGGGCAACTCGGGGGGGGGGGGGGAGGGAAGGGAGATGCCTGCTCGCAGATGACGTCGGGGCAAGAGAGAAGAAGGGCGGGAGGGATTTCTCTGGCTCGAGGCGTGTCTTTTCCTCGAGGGGAAGAAATGTGGAAGGATAAAAAAGAAAAAAAAGACAAAACATTCGAAAAAGCAATGGAGGTGAGATTTCGGGAGGATTGTTTTATTTTTTCTCTTCCGTAAGAAAGGAGGGACAAAAAAATGTCAAATTATCATTTTTTTTGGTCTCACCACCTTTCTCCTTCTTCCAAAAATTTCTCGATTTGGAGGAGAAAGAGAGAGCTGTGGAAAAGGATAAAGAATTTGCAGAAAGCGCTTCTTTGCGGAAGTAGCCTCCCTGCTTTTGGGGCCGTTGTTTACCCGTTTGGGACTTGTCGGTAACTTTGGCGCGTTCGATTGCTAAAAGATTTCTCGCGAGATATGCCCCTTTCTCTGCAATAACTTAGCAGCGTGCAGTGACTGGAATATGCCGTGGATTTTTACCGCGTAGAAAGACTTAAGGGATGTTGTTTTTCAACAGTCGACATGCTGCCTCGGAGATTTAAGCAATGATAAACAATATTGAATTACTGTTACAAGATTTATGCATACTTTTCACTCTCTTCAACAGTTTTTCTTAGACTGGTGATACTATGATTTCAGTATACTTTGAATAATTAGCCATTTTGATAAATTTAACCAAAAAATATTACTTTCACGACTCATTTTTTTTACTAAAGGCAATATGCTCTCTTCTATTTAAATTTAAAAAACACACCTTTCGGCAACTCTTTCATGTAATTAACAAAATGGATTGTAATTTTATTAAAAATTTCTGACCTAAAATTTCAAATATTATCATCACCATATTCAGGTCCCAAGGACCAACTAAGGTTATTAAAAACTTAAAATATAGTTCGGAAAAAAATTAAAATTTAATATTTATGCTTGAAATATTTTACAGTTCTCTCTTAGATTTATCATCATGATCGGTCGGAGTCCTTCAATATAATATAACTTTGTTATCATTAAAATATGGGTTAGGTAAACTAAATTCCACTTAGTGGCAGTAAAACATAACTGCGCCGCTGTGAATTAATTTAGGTCTGGCAAATGTTTAATGTACAGTTCAAGTAAAACATTTCAATAAGATTGAAATTTGCAGCAGAGTAATTTAAGTTTTAAGAAAGAATATGCCCATTATACCAAATCTTCCATAAGTTAGAATTTATTTGTTTCAAATTTTTCAGTTTGTCATTATGATACCTTTAAATTTTTAATTTCATGTGAATATAGTTTGAGGTAATACCTTAATTTCCCTGCGTTATGAAAATTTAAAAGATTTCATGTGATAAATTCATTGATTGAGTGTTGTAGATAGATAGGTAGAGGTCTTTACTGGAGCGAAATTGAGACCAAATGGTCCATTCTTTCACTAAGCCATCGTCGTATGCATATTATATTAGCAATAAGATTTATAATTACATACATACATATAAATACATATTCAGAGAAAGACATACATTATCAAGTAATCTACCGGCTAAGATATGTTTTGGATGAACACAACTAACAAATAAATATTTTGTGACTCCTAACGAAACACAGTCTAGCAACCTACTCCTTCTTCACCTCTGTGTACCTCCTTCCTCCCGTCCAACATCCCTATCATGTTCCTGCCCTTTCCTCGCTTGCCTAACATTCTCCCCTCTAATACAGTCTTCTACATCCCTATGCCTATCAATTAGCCCTTAATCCATTTTTCCTACCTCCTTAGAATTTCTCCCAACAAACCCCTCTCCTAGCCCACCATGCATAGTACTTTCTCATTTTTTGTCTTCTCTGGTCATTTCACCTTCTCCATTCTTCTCCACTCCCACATTTTAAAAGCCTTTAATCTACATCTATCGTTCTGCTTCAGTGATCACGTTTCTGCGCCTTACATAACTACGCTCCATATCAAAGTTTTTACGAGTCTTTTCTTAATATCCTTACTCAACGTCCCTGTCATCAACTCCCTCCTTGTGAAAGCCTCGTTTATATATAAAAATGCAAGTAAAATAGTAGTACTTAAAAGGACACATTTTAGATTGTTTAAGCTTTCGGCCTTCTCCGAGGCCTCCTTCAAGTAAGACTGAACATTTTTCGGAGAGCGGTTCGGGGGCTGGGGGGGAGGGGAGGTGCAGGGAATGCTGGGAGGGAAATTAAGGATGGCGGTTAAGGGTGGGAATTTTAAAAGATCGGAAAGCTAGTATATACGCGGATTCTCGTGTTCTCATCCCTATATTGGTGACTGAATAAGGTAGGGATTCTAGGATATTGAGGGAGAAACACTGGTCGAATGAAATGTTGTGGGAATTTGCGTATTAATAGATAGTAAGAAAAGAGAGTGAGGTAGAAATGCAGGAGTACCGGTGATATTTCATTCGAATGAATAAGGGGGTATTGCATTTGCCTATGTAAAATGAAGTGCATTGTTTGAATGATAAAATATAAATAATGTTTTTTGTGAGGCAATTAGCGTGGGAACGAGGTGATGTGGCAATGAGGGGATCTGAGGAGAGGGGAGCAGATCTGATAAGTAGACATGTTTTGCATCGGGGGGGGGGGGGTTGGAAGTAGGGAAAATAAGAGGAAATATGTCAAGGGGGGGCGCCATAGGGTTGGTGTATCTCAGAAGGTTTTTGAGATTGGCGTGTCGTCTGCATGCGAGAGAAGGGTATTGGGGTGGTAAGGGTGAGGTCGCGCCATTGTCGTGTAAAATAGGAAACAGTTCTTTAAGAAAGGTTTTCAGTCTGTAGGATCCGGGGAAATAGGGGGTACAAAGGTTGAGTCTTGCGTCAGATGTGGGCTTGTTTTTATGTGGTGTGTGTGGTCGGGTGGAGCGGTGGATTTTATTATGTAGGAGCTTTTCTAGGAAACCGCGTTTGAGGAGTGCAGGATGTAGATTGTCAAGGTATTTGCTGAGAGTGGCTGTAGTGTTGCAAATTCGGTGTTCGCGGATAGAGAGAGAGATAAGAATCGAGCGTTTGGTATGTTGAGGATGACAGCTTATGTGGTGTAGGTATTGCTGATGGTTAGTGGCTTTGATGTGGACTGAAGTGGTGAATTTGTTGTTTTGAAGTGAGATGTCTGTGTCAAGAAAGGTGATGGTGGAGTCTGAAATGGAAGAGGTGAATTTAACAGTGAAAGATGAATTTAAGGCGGATAAGAAATTGTTGAGAGAATCAGAGCCATGTGTCCAGAGAATTAAAATATCGTCTATGCAGCGGACCCAGAAAAGAGGTTGGAAGGGTTACTGTGACAGGAAAGTCTCTTCGAGATGGCCCATGAAGAGATTGGCGTATGATGGTGCCATCCACGTTCCCATCACAGTGCCTTTGGTCTGTAGGTAAAAACAATTTTGGAAAGAGAATGCATATTTAGTCAGGACGAAAGTGGCAAGATTGAGGAGAAATTCAGTCGAATTTAGTCAGGGGCGCTAGGGTAGGGGGCGTAGAGAAAGATAATGCCAGAGGGAGGATAAGCCTTCTACATGGGAAATAGAGGTACAAAGCGAGGGGACGTCGATGGTGGCCATAAGTAGGTTGGGGGTGGAGGGAATAGAGACAGAATTTAGACGGTTGAGGAATTAGTATGTGTCGTTCGTGAAGGAGGGCAAGGAGAGTACAAGTGATTGTAGGTGGTGGTCAAGGAATGCGGAGATTCTTTCGGTGGTAGAATTGTAACTGGAAACTATAGTACGATAGGTGGTGTTGGGTGTTTGTGTATTTTTGAGAGGAGATAAAACTGGGGTTTTCTGGGGTTTGGGGGTGAAAGTAGGGATATGTCTTGGGAGGTGAGGCCTTCTTCTGGTCCAGAGTGGAGGAGAAAAGACCGAATTTCGGTTTGGAAAGTTTGTGTTGGGTTTTTGGTGAGAGTGGTATATATGGATGTGTCGTTCAGGTGAGCGAAGGCTTTGGAAATATAATCATTGGTGTTTAGAATTACAACAGAGGAGCCTTTATCGACGGAGGTGACAACGATGTTGGGAATGGACTGTAGGGATTTTAGGGAGACAGGGAGAGACATGACGTTCGTTCGTGGAGAGGTTATTTCCCGGCCTCGGAGAAGGCCATAAGCGAAAACAATTTACAATGTGAATGTCCTTTTAAGTATTACTACTTTGACAAATTCCAAAGAAACTGCGGGAGATGCCGCAACAGTAACTTTAAACGGAGTCATCCGCTAATGTGCATTTTAATGCAACAATTTCAGAGCGTAAAAATCATTCGCCTTGACTGGGACTCGAACCCAGATCCCTCAATATCCGGTCGAGTGCTTTAGCCACTTAAGCTACCGAGGCGTCCTCTTAAATGATTTTTACGCTCTGAAATTGTTGCATTAATATTACTACTTTATTTGTATTCTATTGTGCCGTCCAAATATATATATATATATATATATATATATATATATATATATATATATATATATATATATATGTGTGTGTGTGTGTGTGTGTGTATTTGTATATGTGTATGTGTATATACACACACACACATACATTTATAAGAGGGCCTAAGAATTTATATATTTATATATATTTATAAAAATTAGTTGTGGGATATTCAAATAGTTGCTTTATTTACGGAAACTATAGTTCTGTACGCCTCGAGCTGCGGTGGTTGGAATGTTGCGCTGCTAGTCGTTTGTTTACAATGGCGAGTCAAAATGAACAACACAATTGAAATTTTCATCAACTCGATGGAAGTTCACATACGTGTAATTTTCTCTTAAAGCCAACATTTTTCTTGTATTTATTGGTTATAATGCACTAAAATCCATTCTCTGAATCATGTTTCAATGTTTTACCTACGTTTTTTCATGCAACGTCATGGGTTTTTCAACATATGAAGAAATGAAATATCGTGCTCTTAGTTGGAATCCATCTCTTTCCCTGGGGTTTTGGACTCGAAATCTGTGAAAAAAAAATAATGTGTGAAAATTTCATCTCATATATCTTGTTTATAAATAATGTGTTTAATGTGAGAAACAAGAAATATCGCAATTTTTTAATCTACTTTCTTCATCACTTAAAGAGATTTCAAAAGACTGAAAAATTACTAGAAAAAATGTAGCACCGTTATACGTAATACTTTTTTGACACCCTGAATGGCACACCATCTCATCCTTACCATTCAACGGAAGTACCGTAGAAGCAAATGTGTTAACCTACTTTAAAGAAGCTCGTATTTTCTTGCAATTTATTGATAACCGCGCGAAATAAATGCATAGGTTCAACGGGTGAACTTAGAGCTCGTATTTTATTGTACGTTACCGTTGGCCTTTTGTTATTCTTAAACCGGACTAATAATTTTTCCAAAATAAAGGTTCTAAGAAATATTGAATGTAAACACTGATTAAGACCACGGTGTGCGGATTAGTATTCAAAGCTCCCGTAACCTAATAGCTGTGGAAAAGAACATACGCAGTTTTGGAGGCTTTTGAAACGTGGGAGGGGAGAAGGATGGAGAAAATGAGTTGGCCAGGGTGTCGGATGTTTTAGGCCAGAGGAGGAATTTCAAGAGAGATAATCGAAGCCAGGATGGAAGGGAGAAAGTCGGAAAGGAAGAGGGAAAATAATGAATGAGATGAAGTGGAGAGGAATTTGCGAAAACTTGAAGTAAGGAATTTGTACAGGACAAGTTATAATCACAACATAAGTTAAATGAGATAAAAATAAGGACACTTAAGTCTTAAGACGTTCCACACATACTGCAGAATTTTGTAAGATGTTCATTTAAAATATTGTTTGGCCTGAGGGCTCTTCTCTTATTTAGATACTTGGTGGGCGGATTGACGGATGAGAATGATATAAGTGACCGTAACTGAGTTATTTTTTGCTGAAATCGATGAATTGTAAAGTAAGCTTTTATTAAATTTCCGTAATTTAAGTATGTTGCTAGAGTAAAACCATCAATTCCCACTTCCGCAAGCTTCCTTGACAAGGTGCACAATTACGTTTAGATATCACAGTGAGAACTTTAGGAAGTACGCAGTATAAATTGAACACTCACAACTCAAGTGGCATGTACCTGAGCAGTGTGTTGCATAATTATATGAATGTGAGTAGAAATATTAATTTTAAATGAGGATATATTTTTACTCTCTACTGGATGCAGCTTGTACTACCAAATTGTTTAAAGAGTTCCTCAAGGTTAGAATAGACTGATGCAAAAGTCGTTTGAAGACTGGTGAGATATACCAATAGAGTTCATGAGCATTATATATAAATAGAGCAATACGTACTGGATAACAGTTTTAAGGGATCGTCAAAAACGCCATGTTAATAAGTAAATAAATTTGATTAGTTTTTTGTAAACGTTGTGGACCTTCTTTATCATCTTTTACTTTAAACTGATTACACGATACTGTTTGGGTGTCCTCGGGATTTTTTGAAGTATTTTGTTTTGTTTATGAAATTCCCTCCCGCCTATCTCTGGTGCAATGCCAGAACCCATTTGTTTTTCAACATGTCGGTGCGCGCGTAAGTTGCCACGCAAGGGAGCGAGAAATCCTACACAAAACTTCGGGAGAAGAAGGGCTCGTTCCTGAAGGAATGAGGTCACAAGAGGAAGGTAGCAGGTGCATAATAACAGCTCTTCCTTTAATTTTTCTTCCATACTATCCTGCTACTTTTTTCAATTCTTTTGAATTTTGGCATCAGTTGTTATATATTTCATTCCGCACCCTCTTGTAGTACCAGTCCTTCGACGGTCGTTAACCAGAGGAAAAATGGGATAGATGCATCTTTTGGCACGTGGGTGAAATTTATCAACTACCAACATTTTTGGAGCCAATTTCTAAAGCATTTTTAGTTATTCGATTAAATTTCTTTGGACAAAATAGGTAGAATTAAATAGGTAGCTTTTCTTTGGCCGCGTGAACAAAACATAATTTCTGTAATAAAAAGTTTACTGTGAAATTCAAATATAATTTCATTATATATTTTTGTAATCCTTTGCTATAAATGTTGGCTTAGTCCGTTGTTAATACGTAATTATCTGTCATATATATATATATATATATATATATATATATATATATATATATATATATATCCATAATTTTTCCAAATTAGCCTTAAATATACTGCAGTATAAATAAGTGCGTGCTGGAAATGAATACCTAGTTTAGTTTTATACATATTAAGCCCGTAAGAAAAGTTGATTCTCCTCTTCAGGATCCCTAAGGATTACAGAAAAGTGGCTTTTTATTTTAATCCTAATGTATTCTAATTTGCTTTTTTCTAATTTAAAGAGACAATTTGAGATGGCTCTCACGATAAAAATATGTATCGATTTGTTTATTGTTGGAATAATTGCCACCCAAATCATGACTACACATCCAAAATTTTCACTACACATATTTTTCGGTGGCTTTAAATTTATGAAACTGAAATAAATTTCCTATTAATATTTTGAATCAAAATTATTCCGCCAAAAACTTACATAGATACAGGCCCGTAAGCATTTATGTGACAGATTTTGAGCAAGGTATAAATTACCAAAAAAGAAAAACAATTTAAATAATTCTTCGTTGGTCGTTGTGATTACATGAACATGAGTTAGAATAGGCTCAATTGTGAATGTTACTGATACAATTTACCTCAACATACAACAACTAAGAAATTAAAGTAAGAGTTCAAGGAGCAGGAAAAAATATTAGGCAGGGAAGCTGTGTGACATCTCTTGGAGAAAAGAGAGCAGATCTTAATAACAAGAATTTAATTTTCCTGAGTTAAGCCTCCCTGGAGGTAAATTTTAAAGTCGGGAAAAGAAGGTAAAAGAAATGGATGAAGTTTTATAATTGAGGTGAAATATAAAGTCGTTGGGAAAGTTTGCAAAGTGCTAGAAAAATTCTTTTCTGAGCAACAGACATTTGAATTACTTGTTTGTGTTTTCTTTTTTCCATTAATTTTTCGATTCTTCATTATCTTCTGTTCATACCCAGAGCAACATTTTTTCGGAAGAATTCCCGAATTCTAATCTTTCCCTAGTCTTCCCTAGTTGAATAAGAGAATTGTCCACACATCAATTAAACTAACATTTAGTTCCGTGATTAGCCTGACACATAACTGGTGATACTCAAACAGTTAATAATTGGAAAAAGAAAAGAAGTTGGTGTTTTCTGAATAAGTTGAGAAAAAATTGGGAAAATAAAATATGAGAGTTGCAAGATTATTTATCGAAGTAGAAGAAAACTCCGAGGTACCAAGTGTTTTAATGTAAAATTCACGAAGTGACTAGTAAGTATTATAATGGTTTACTCATTTAATTGGTAAAGTCATTTCTAACACATTTTCATGCATTTTGCATATCTATTAATGGCTGTTAACTTTAAATCCCAAATATAATAGTTATTTCTATACAATTATACACAAAACACAAGAACAAATTTAGTGGATATAATTACCTTTTAACGCAGAACGAAAGGACAGATCTTTTGTCATTCGATTAAACCTTTTAGATATGTATCCAACATATTACATATTCATGAAATGACCTTGACTAATAAAAATTCTAAGCAACCCATTTGGCAATTCCGTAACGGTAAATGTTATTATTGCATCACTTGAAATTCTGATCAGCCGCGAGTTGAATACTATATGCCCCATTTTCGACAGAGTTAACTAAAATTTCCCTTCATAGACAGTTATAATATGGTCTCCATCAGACATTTGACAGCAAGGACATTTGAGAAGTGAATAGGCTAGAATTTGCTAAAATATAAATGACTCAATGACCTCAATTTTACCCTGTGCTGGTCAAAAATTACCTATTATTGCATCTTTTACTGTTTATGTCATTTAATTGATTAAAATTGTAAGTATGTAATTGTATACACTTCTGAAAAAATGAATTAGGTTGACGTTTCATCATTATAGTTAACTTAGCACTGACCTGAAGTAGTGGAATTTATCAAGTGTGATTTTACGAGATGTTTAAAAATTGCATTTTTACGGTAGAGATCGTTGAAATTTTTAAATTCAAGCTCTCAATCAATTTTTAAAGTCAAGCTTCAAATTTAGCTCAATATCAAGATATGTGTGCCTCAAATTTTCTCATGTCTTTATCATTTTTCATTCTATTCATTCAGATAAATTTCGATATATGCTCTTGCACCCCTAATCTTTTCTTTTCCCAATTTTTTCTCAACTTATTCAATATCTTATGTCAGTACTTATTCAAAATATTTTCGTTTTCTTTATTTCTTCGTATATAATTTCCTAAGTTTTCCTTCCATGAAAGAGCGCACACCATACATGTGTCTCAACAGTTCTTTTCTTAGCTCTAAATTAATTTCTCTGGAAGTAAAAAGTTTTCATTTCTTGATTGTATATTTGTGAAATACCTTCGCAAATCAGTGAAAGAGCCTATAGAGGGGGTGCTAAGGTACCGTCCATTCACGCATAAAAATGTGCCAATACATTAATATGAATCTTCTCTTATACAATAACACACGTACACTTACACACGCACATACAAGGCTGCCTATATCTTGCAATAATGGGAGCATGACTAAATTATTAAAGAATTGCATACATGCAGGCATGGGAGATTAAGTGCATGCATTCATATTAATACGTATATATGTTCTAGTTTTTTGATGCAATAATTGTTGTAGTTGACCATATTATTAAATTGTGGTGATATATCCGTAGGTGTAATTGCTTGGGTATGTAAGTTGCTAGTATACCTAATCACTTTTATAAGTAAAGTTGGTTTTTCATGAATATGCTCGTCTTTGTGGGGGTTCATTTGCATGTTTTTGCTTGTGTTGCATATGGCTGCATTCTGTTTCGTGGGTGGTGCCCTAACTTCCTCCCCAGTACCACGCACCCTTGAGGTATTTTGCAGGGCATTGCGTAGATGTAGGCGTTTTTATTCACATCTTCTCATCCGAAATATTTTCAATAAAACCTGGAGTATTCAGACTCACGCAAAGCCATAAGTATTTTCTTCCCCTTTCTCATTTACACGGGAGTGGCAATTATCAGTTATATGCGTAATTTCATGTCTGAGTTCATGTTTCTGTGATTTCCTACAGTTGCATGCTATTTAAACTTTCCTTAAAAACTCTCTTTTTCTTTCATTGTTATGGCATATGGAAATGGGAACTGTTGGTTTTGTCCCACCGGTAATAGCTGGATGAATTCATAACTTGAAATTACCTCATAAAATACACGTGAACATGGTGAAGAGAGAAATAAAGGACACATTCATTTCTGTACCTAAAAATGGGTCACGCAGAATATAAGTCTGGACTCAAAGCTAGGGGTTTCCTTTTGCCCCTTCTTTTAGACGTATATTCTGAAAACAAGGAATAATTTAGACTCTGATAAAGGGAAAAATATGAGGAAGGTGAGCAAGGGGGTGGAAATGAATCCAGTTATGGACGGCATGCAAGGAGAAATATTTTACGTGGAGTAGAAATATGGTTCGCTGTAATTTGGTGTGTCATTGTAATATAGTGTCGTGGTGAGAAGTGGTGGATTCAGAGGTGAGCAAGGAGGCCTTGCACTCCTCCCTCGAGAAGCCTCTCATAATGTTATAATATTTCTTTTATTTGGTTTTGATAACTTGTTTATACTTATCAAGTGCAGGGAGGTGACTATAATATTTTATATCTTTAAAAATTACAATTTTATCACAAGTTAAATTTCAAATCATACTTTAATAATCAGACTTTAGTCTCATCCGGCCTTCGCAAAGTTGTTCAGAATACTTGCATGCTAGTTCAAACACGTTTTCGTCCGTCAAGATAGATTGTTGATGGACGTATGGCCATCAATGACCTAATACTTTTACACCTTTAATCCTTTCCTTACAAGACATCAAATACCCCAGGCACCTTGCACTGAAATAAGCTATTTTAGAACCATATATTTTTGTCCATCAGTACACAAATAAATAATTACGAAAAATAATCACCCTAGGTGTTAATCATTACGCCATTAATTACAGCATTGAATCGGATACAGAGAAAGACCGCTAGGTTCCTGAAAAACTCGTGCTAAAGGAAATAAATAATTACACATTTAATGAAGAATCTGGGGTGGGAACCTTTAGACAAGCAAAGACTCAGGGCTAGATTAAATTTATTACAAAGATATAAAGCGAGTGGTTTTGCATCCGACTATGTATATATAATTAGGCCCCCTAATTTCATTAGCAGGATCGACAATTGTCACAAACTTAGAGAGTTAGACTGTCAAACTGATAGATTCTAGTATTTGTTTTTCCCGCGCAGAATTCGCGAATAATAAAAGGGGGCTCACCTAAGAAAATAATGGCTGCGCGCTATCTGAAATAGAGGTATACAAAATTAAACTCCAACAAAATCTCTCAAAATCTGGCGTCCTTACACCCCCCGCCGTGCGCCCTTGTACCAGGTGGAGTGCAGGTGAATGTAGATTAAGTCTATTGTATTTGTGTATTGTCCGTCCGGAATGTGTTGAACACTAACCGGTAATAAGTGTCTGTCTGAATTGCATATGTGCATGCCCTCTTTGAATGTATTTTCTTGTCCTCATCATAAAGGCAGAGAAACAGCTGCTAACCATGTAATACTCGTAATATTTGTTGGCATGTTGCATGACTGGTGTTCGGTCGCCCCCTTTCCAAGCGGTTTTTGGTGGATCGTGGGGTGCCAGGTGCATGAGGAAATAGAGTGAGTGTATGTAGAATGGCTGATGACCTACCACACCCTGCCATACGTCCTTGTGACGGCTTGCGGTGCATTATGTAGATGTAGATATAAGCGGGGCTTTGAGCTGAAACTATCTTGGTCGGTTGGCAAGAACTAATAATTTGGCGTGAGTTGACTCAATACTACAATAAAATATTCCATTATTTTTTCGAGCTGTCATTATTTTTTTAAGAGGGGCAGTAGGTTGCTTTCTTAATGTGCATTTATAGCCAATAAAACGGGAAACACATAACGTACTTATCAGATCCTCATTGCCTACATGGCTTTCATTCTACATTTGGGCATGCTGTTCTGGGAACTACCCAGTTTTTGCTTCACCGGGAAAATGATCTTTTAGTAGCTTAATTTCACTAATTGTTTTTAAGGATTGAGACAGAAATTCTCAAAGGAGTGAATGAATTTATTTTGGCTCATTTTACAGATGATTCTTGCATTGTAAAAAGTTTCTCGCGAATTATAAGAAGTAAAAGGTGAAGATGAATAATGTAGGGAAGCTACAGGGTTTTCACGATACTGACAAATGATCCTCGTTAATAGCCACTAATTATTAGCCTATAGGAACATGGACGCTCTATATAAATTAAAGAAGGTTTTGGTTCGGCCAATCAGCTTCTGTATCCATAGGTGATCGATCACGTCTCAAGCCATCTCGCTTCCAAGAGAGCTGTTGATTTAAGCGAAATATTTCGCGAAGAGGCAGAATAAGGAAGCCCCACAAATATTGATCTACGGTTACGGTTTCAGCAATTTGGAGAGGAAAACGAATTCCTCAACATGCCGCAGAGAGGATCCCTTTTACCTTATTTAAGCTACGCTTAAAGGGTAATATCTGTTTGTAAATCCGTAAAGATAATGCATACTTTCGATGAATCAACCTTTTTCGTGGTCAGCCGTAATTTCGCAGGAGGAAATATGAGAGAAAAACACAAGGATGATTATGAGCATTAGGTCTATTAAAACTTTCTATGTAGACAAATCACCATATATAACATAATATCCATTTCAAATACCATCACTGAGTTTAATTTTCCTAAGATTTATACAAAAAGAAGAAGGAGAGAATTGATCTAAGGTGAACTGTGTAAAGATGGAAAGAGCAGATTAGTAAAGACTTAAATGCTTAGTTTAGTGCTTTAAGAATTCAAGAAATGTTTCTTTTGGCAAAGAGAATGAGCGTAGAATGGAGACTTTTGAGGTGTGAATGTGGTGGGCATTGATGAAAATAAATTGAACAGAGAGGAAGGCAAAATCCGAGATTTCACACAGGATGAGTGAAAAGAGGAAATTTGCAAAAAAAAGGAAACGGGGTAGAGAATGTGAGAGAGTGGGTTTTTCAGGTAGCATGGATTCAGATAAAAGTTACAAATAAATAAAGAAAGAGATAGAAAGTTCATAGGATAATCGGAAATTAATAATCACTGAGAACCTTTCAAAACTTACCTTAAAAACAGGTGTACTACCCTGAATGCTTGATTTCAAAATTTTCAACTAGTCGTGCAGCTGTGAAGTAAGAGCCTGATTGGAGGGACAATGCTGAGTAAGCGATAGCAGAGTTAAAAAAAGCAGTAAACTGCAATTTGGGGTGCCAGAGGTTTTGGTGTCTTGTTAGACGAAGCTTAAAGATATAACAACTGCTGAATCCATCAAAAATCAGAATTCATCAAGAAACCACCCATCTCGGTCTGTATACTACTAGCAATAATAACCTGGGGATTTGTATTCATATATGTCAACATATTTCCAGCAAGATGCCATAGATATACAGTTTTGTGGTGGAGATAAAATTAAATGGCAGTTAAGGGGCATAAATATTCCTACGGAAACCGCGATGCCATGGGATAGTTTCATTAAATGGGCCCATGACAAACGTATGACAAAAGACTACTGATGATAAGTTCAGGGATGAGGCAAACTTACAGTAAAAAATGATGCAAATGAGATAAATATGAAGAGATCAGATTAAAAAATATATAACGTTCTTCAAAACGATTTTCATTTTGAGCATAATCCCAGGGAAGTATTGAAGTGCTATTTTCCAAACAGTAAATTGAGAAATTGATCTTTTACAAGACTAATTATGATCACGGAGAAGAAAGGAAAAACTAAAAAGCCAAGAGCCTATATTGATAGAAATGAGCTCTTACGGCTAGTATTATTGAATGAATGTAAAACTCCAATAGCCGTAAACAGTTAACCTTTCTAAACAAAGTACAAATGAAATTAGTTGGCTAGCGCAGCAAGTCAAGAAGGGGTGAAAGGTAAAAAGAAAGGCTTTTTACATTAAAAAGAAAGAAAGGTTTTTTAACTTTCACCCCTTCTTGACTTGTGGCACTAGCCAACTAATTTCATTTGTACTTTGTTTAGAAAGGTTAACTGTTTACGGCTATTGGAGTTTTACATTCATACAATAGCCTATGTTCGTTTTAGGTAATAACTAAATGTGGAAATGAGAATTTTAATAAAGTATTATTTTTATTTGACACGTTTCAATCCGTTGACTGCTCCGTTAACTCAACTTTGTTAAATGCTCATATATTTGAGGCATTTCGATAGAGTTTATCCAGACGAAGGGAGTGGTGAATGGATGAACAGTACTTCAAAAGTAAGTTATAAAATGCCCGCATTAGAAGGAGGACGGTGGTAACCAGAGAATAGCTTCATTCTACTCCCCTCCAAACCTTTGAATACCCTAGCAGTTTGAATAAAGAGAGCCCGAAAGTGTGGAAGGGAGGAAGAATATTGAGTAAGCTAGGACACAACTTGCCTAATGCAGTCTTGTTTCTCAAAAAGGTGAGGGTGGGCCGTAAGGATCATGATTAGGGGATCGTGTTGCTACGGCAATGGCAGAGAAATATTGGGAAACCGAAAAGAACTTCGAGGCCGAGCTTTCAACGCCGGATTACGAACGCCGAGAGTGCGCGGAGAGGACAATGAAATGAAAGTGGTCCTCGATATTTGGCAACACGGGGAGAAAATCGGCATGACGTCATTCTCGGCTTTAACGCCGATCGGATTTCAGAGCCATCTGGTTTGCGGATCCTGGGGAAAAGTGGGAGGAGGTGTGAACGTCGGAAGTGGAGAATAGAGGAGGAAAGATGGTCGAAAAAAGGAACGTTGAAAGAAGAGATGGGGTAGAAGGAAGAAGGAATGAGGGGAAACGGAGGAGATTTTGGGGACAGAGAAGGATTCAAAAAGAGAGTGAGTGGGGATGTTTGAATGCGAGGCGATTAGCACTTCGTCCCTCTTTCTGAGAACCAATTTGAGAATACGAGATCTGGCTGACAATTGAGTGCTTTGATGACTACGGAGTTGTTAATGCTCACCCCGCCGCGAACAGGGGGATTCATCGGAGTTATTCCCGCGCTCTTCTCTGCGGCGGAGTTACACCCTAGAAGGACGGTTTGCTTTGGAAAGTTCATGTTCTGTGCGCATCTGGTATGCGTGTCTGGTATTTATGCGTTATCATGAGGATTTTTAGAAAGTCTGTGGGAGCGATCATTGGATTAAAATAGTTTCATCTGCATGCTTAAAATTGGTAATAACTGTAAGGTAGAACGATATCATTTGAAATATCTCCTTTCCATTCGGAAGTATATCAAATGAAATATATTAATAATTATTACTGGGTAGCGGTTGGTTTATAACGGTATTTTGCACTACACACTGCTCTCTATCTATGTCCTAACTTAAGTGACAAAAACTATTTTTAAACCTCATATTTTATATTACAGTACTCATTCTTTTTCTCTGCGTATTTTTCACCTCTATTAATGCTATCTAAAATGCCTTGTCTCTGCCTCCCTTTACCTCACTTTCCCAGCATTTCCCCCTCCATTACATTATTTAGTGTACCATTTCCTCAGAACATCTCTAACATACACTTGTCCTGCCTTCTTTGAATTTTTCCCAATAGTATTCCTGCTTCTCTTACCATTCCAACAATTCCATCATTTTTTCTTCTTCCTGCCCATTTTATCTTCCCCACAGCCACATTTAAAAATCCTCTAATTAATGTATATTCTCCTGCATAAAAAACCTACCAAAATATTAAACAAGTATTCAACACTTAATAAAACATGTGAAATTCTGTCCCATAGTTTTAATTTCAATTGCGTAATAACAACATTTCCTTGCGTCTAAAAGTAAATTCTTTCTGCACTCTCAGTCAATGCATATTATATCCCGGAATCAAAAATAAAATAAATTTACCCTTCGGGGGTCGGGGGTCTGCCTTTTCAACGCAGCCGGGCGACCGGCTGCGTTGGCAGGGCAGACCCCCGAACACATTTCCCGACCGGTTTTACCGCGCTGCCATGGACAGTCGCGTCACAATAAAAACATGCGCATTACTTTCATAAAGGACCATGTATAAATGATCAATAAAATTGAAAAAAATATTAATAAAGAAAATTGAAATTTTTCGCTGTGAGAATGTTGACTTCCTTTTCTGTTGAGCGATAATTATTGATAATTATCCGATCACCCGTTACAGAGTACCTCCCCTGATTCCTTGATGGTGGAACGAATAATATTAAGTTGTTACACGCCAACAGCCGGTGCGTTTTTAAAATAATGAGTTAATTAGGCAAAACATTACCAACAAGGATCGGAGCCTGTACATAATTATAGCGAAAGACTGCATATAATAGTGCCAATTAAATCCGACAGAAGCTTTCAGGGGAATTTAGCGAAGGAGAAATGCCCACTAATCATGCAAGAACTCTCCGTGCAAGGAGCAGTTCCGTTCTGGGGATTTTATCTTAGATTGCGGAGAGTTCATGGCTATTAACAGGGCATTAATGGTGGTAATGGGTTAACAGAGCCTTTCAAGATTACTATGGTTACACAAAAATTAATAAAATGGTTTCAGAATTGATAGATTAGCGGTATTTATATTAATGAATTGAGGATTTGTTTTCCATTTCATATTGGTGCAACATCTTTTCATTAATATTTTGTTTCGCGAAGTGTAGCATGGCGGAAAATGTAATATTTATGTATGGAGAAATATAATATAGGAGAGAAATTTTGATTGGTCTCTTAAAATCATAATCACCAGTATTTCAATTATATGATTGCTTAACTGCAGTCCACCATTCTTCTCTGCAAGTATTGTTTTTATCCCCCCCCCCGACAGCTACTCTCCTCTCCGTCTACTTTAATTTTCCCTTTGTGCTTACCTGCAGGTCTTTTTCGTAGGATATTCCCTATAATTTCCCCTTCTATTATGTTAAAAGCTAATCAATTGTACCTCAAGGGCAGTCCAATTCATCTATGTAGTTCTCCTTCGCCGTCAAATACTCTATACGGTATTTTCCTTTACTTCTATTGAATACATACTTATTCGTTCCTCACTTCATAATGAACCATAATTTTTGAAGTACCTACTCTGGAATTATTTATGCAGATAGTGAAGTTGGTAATGTCTGTGCCTTCGTTCGTACGCAATCGTTTACGATGAATTAATGGTATGTTTCACTGGCATCGGAGGGGCTACGATTTTGAACGATGAGTTTGGAGCTTAACAAGAATGAAGAGGCGAGGGAAGAACCCTCAATTCAAGCTACAGCAATCCCCAGAATAGTGCCCATTAGTTCTGTTGGAAATCACAAAGAACCTCGTAATTTAAAAGAAAATCAAAGATTTTAGGGTATTTTGAACCCGGGAGAAATAAGCAGGACAAGATAGAGCGAAAAAAATCCCGCGTCTGTGCCAGCCCATTACTATCTAAAGACTAACTATAATTAGTCTCAACATGCTCATTAGCGTCATCCCACCCAACGAAGCTCATTGAAACCTAGTACCATTGGTAAAACCATCACCTGGTTTGCCAATAAAAGGTGAACTAAACCGTTTTAAAATGTAAAATATCGTAGGCAAAAAATCGGAAATTATCATGAGTATGAATCACTCACTCTTTTTACGTATAGAAACTCACTCTATCATAACAAATTTGAACTCTTTAAAGCATTAAGCGTTATATTTTTCTAAATAGTTTTTTATAAAATATTTGAAGTAGTGCGAATATTGGCAATGGAAAATTTTAATCAAATTTTTTGAAAAGAGGTGACGTAATCAGTGGGCAGAGATCTGAGCTACTGACCGGAGGACCTTGGTTTTGATTCCGGATGACTTCTCTGGGAACCCTAAGCCTAATCCAATCTGTATGAGTTTTCTGCTACCATTTGACTGCTAAATAAATTCATGTTACTCTTGCTTATCATATTTTAAACAAAACATTGTTTTTCTCTTCCCAGCAGTAAATACTAATTACTTGGACTATGAGCAATGTAATTGATGGTAATATTATGATAATAGAATAAGGAAGGATAAGGGTATAGAATTTTTACATTTTATAAAGCATGCACTATATTTATAACTATATAAATGGTATTTTTTCCATTAAAACCGTGATATTTCATTTATTCTAATGTTAACTCAACGCATTATACGTTGAGGCTTTTGGTACTCCGTGGATCTGCTCAAAATTCACGCTTTTCCAGGAGAAATCGTTGTTATATGCGTTCGGTCATAGGTGAGAATGGTCAAATAAAAGACATAAAGGTATACCTTATCATTGAATACTCGAGGAAGGAGAGATACGAGACTGACATTTAAATTACCCGTCCATATATCCTTAATTTACTCCAAAAAGCGATTAAAATCTTTCTATAGATGAAAAGAAAAACTATGTTTCCATGCTTCGTAGAGAGATGAAATGGAGCGATCTAGATCCATAAACATTAGTATGAATAGGTTGTAGTATTTAAGGCAGACTAGTTCTCAGCTAAAAGTACGTGTATGTAGATCATTTCGACGCTTCGCATAGAACCTTCAAAATTGTTGCGCCAGAACCCTATTTAAGTTTTACGGAGGATATTAAATATCATCCATATGAACTTATGGTCGCTCAGTTTTCGGAGAGTACAGATAAAATACATGCAGAAGATGAATTAATTTTGTGAATTTGTTGATTTTGTGAGTTACTGCTGCCGACAGTTATGCACAGCTAAATGACTAGATTCGCCTTCGCTGATTAGCTGTTAACAGTGTCACGGCCGGAGTATTACTAAGTGTAATACCACTTCAAAAAACAAGAAATATATTTTAATAGTGTTTAGGAAGTGGTGAATTATGTTTAGTTGCGTGCGAGCAAGGAAGAGATTGGGCACGAGACTACAGGGCCCTGATTGCAAAATCAAGGCGTAATTGAAACCTGACATTGCGATGCGTGGGGTTTAATTGGTGACCTCTGTTATTGGCGATAGACGAAATTTGAAGGGAGTATTGAAGGGATTGCGTCAGAGCGCATCGTGACCCAATACAATGTGGGGAGGCAGGAGAGGAAATACTGAAGGTGAAGCCGACTACGGGGTTGTGGGGTGGTGCTTGGGGTGGTGTTTGGGGTGGAGAGGGTATGAGTGGAGTTCTTATCAACCAGCTACCACACCCGGGCCGCTTGTGGTATCTCTCGCCAGGGTACAAGTTTGAAGGGAAGCTGCCCCTTTCTTGGTCCCGCGTTGTGTTAAGTACGAATGGAGAGCGCTGCTTAAGCAAATTTCCCACTTGCCATAGTATGCAGCATTGTGTTTCGACCCGGAACGGCGGCCCATGGTCGACACATAGTCCCTTTTGCCCCACTATAAACCTGTACTTTCACGGCGATGGTTAGGCATACGACAGATATGGCTGAGAACGGCAGAGCTTTTTGCATTTAGCCCTGCATATTTTCCTCACAAATAATACACCCGGGCATATCAAAGAAAATAAGGTACGAACCCACGTTTCACATTTTGGTTGCGATGAGAAGGAGGAATGATAACTGCAGGGTGTGTTCCACTAATATCCAGAGGCGACCGCGATATTTCGAGGACTCTTTAGTTACCGCGGTGACTATCATAAAAGACGAACAATGAATGGTCGGTGTTTTAAAAATAAAGACCATTAGTCAAGCTTTTAAAATAACATGTATTGAGTTTATGTTTCGATGATTAGAACACTATTGGAATAACGTTACCGTTGCATTAATTTATCACATGATTCTTATAAAAGATATAGAGCTTTTCCCTTTATTTGAAATTGAAACAATTATGGAAATGTAAAATTTTGGTTGACTCTCGTCAAAGAATAACAAATAAATATTACCAGGACATGATGTTACACCTGAGATACGTTTTTTCGATGCACTTTACGGATAATACGCTGAGATTTCATTAGCTTTCTTTCAAAATCTGCAGATACTATTTCGAAAACAGTAAATTAGTTGTCCCAATTATTTCTTCTCCTCATATAGCTTCTTTAGTTTACAAACTCATAGTATTTCACAAAAAATCTAATTACGTCTTTTATATTTGCTTTGACCCTAAGAATATTCCCATAGACCTCGCCTCCTCTTCTTATCATTGTCTGGTCACATGCATGAAAATCCGTAAAAATAAAGTTGCGGGGCGATATAAAAGGTCGTTTAAAATTATAATTACGTAATTACTAAGAGTTAAGTATTACTTTAACCAAATACTGAATCATAAGACCATTATGTATATGGTAAAAACATTAGCTTGAAGTTTTATGAAATAGGATAAGGAGAAGACTTGATTCATATACTAACACAATAATTTAATTGATAGATATTTTTTATGCTTCACCGAGCAAATGCAGATGGCTTCAATTAGTGATGAGACGAACTCACATAGGCAACAGTGAATCGTGATGTGTATTCTCAAGCTCAGAGTAGGCAGGGGTAGGGCATTACGCAGTCAAAACTCCTAACCAAATCGTAAGGTCTGTACATCTACATTAGTACCAGTGCTTAATTATAGCCATCGGGGTATCCCTAAAGCTTCGCGTTAAAATTCGAAACCTATGATTTTGGTGGCTCATTTATTAATTCGTCGAGTTTAATGACTTTGATAAATGTCTTCCAGTCGAGAGGAGATGAATCATCAGATCAGCTATAGTCCATGCTTGGCGTAAGGGCACAAATGCAATAAAATAATTACGCATAATTAATAAAATCAGTTATTTTGACAGCAATTAACTCCAATCAATGAAAATTTATTTTTAGAAGAAGTTTTAGCTGCTGCAAAATAAACAACGTTGTGAAATATTGGCAATTGACTACAAAATGTAATGTAGAATGACATTGATAGTTCATTGTAATCAGTTTTTTAAGTTCGTTGTGAGAGGATGGTTGCAAATTATATGTTATTTCGTCCAACGCAAACAAAAAATATCATTATTATGATGCCTTTACACAATGTAGGAAAATATCACCTGATAATGCTGCCCGACAGCAAAGGTCGTGTGATGAATAAATGGTGAATTGCAGGATTTCAGAGAGTTGTTTTGCACCATTCCTTGGAAGTTTTTCTTAATTATTCTAATTTCACCAAACAATTTCCTCCCTTTTATCACTGCGTGCAAAAATTCACCATTAGTCTTCCTCTCTTTCCAATTTAATTGATCCATTCCTCTCCATACCCTTAGCTCAAAATCTTCTGGTCTCTGTCCGTATTCTAATCCTTCATCAAACCAAGTTTCTGAAACATGCTTTGCTGAAACACACAACATTTTTTACTGATATATTTTTCTTCTCAGAACTGAGATACTTAGGGCGTTCCTTTCATCGATTAGCTCTTTCTGAAAAATGTTTTAAGGAGTCTAATTATTATTTTATTCGACAAATCTACATATACGAGCATGTTTCTACAAAATTCTGTCAGAATATGGGAATTTTCCAACCTCTTGTTTGTTTCTCTTACATTAACACCTAATTTAAGCCCAAAATGAAAGCAAATCAATGCAAAATTTGCTATCTCTCCTCTTTATTTAGAAATATAATGTGTAAATGTTAGTTGTTTTCATGATGAGACATCAAATATGTAAACCTGCTTGGTTGTCATTTATAACCATATTCCGGATTATTGCTAAATATTTGGTTTAAAAACTGTAAATAAAACAAAAATATATACTTTTCATACTATATTGAACGATACTGAACATGTGTAGTTCAAAAGTCAATTTTATGGCACTTAATTAAACAGGAGAAATGCTCTTCATATAATCACTGATTGCATTAATCCAAAAAGTGCTCCAAAACCAATACAATCCACGAGGTGATCAGGATTAAAGAGAGGAACTGCTTGTAAGTCTTGAACAACAATATGGTACCAATGACGAGTGAATTATGATGGAATCGTAATGCGTCACGTGTTGATAAAATAGATGGGGAATAAACGTGAGAGTACGGAGACCCTGCATAGAACTTTTTCCTGTGTTCATAATTCTGTGGTTAGATTAGCTGCAACATGATTTACTTGATTTGCGGATGTAACAATGAAAAAATGCGTTGGCAACTATCCAGGGGCAATTAAGGTAAAATTAGGAAAACAAAAAATTGGAGATTCGATCAGGGAATACATTTTAAAATCATTGTTTCTATCATTATTCAAATGAAAAATCTCAGTAAACCATGATCATCGCGTATGGGTCATGAATAGAGTATTAAACGTAAAATCATTGCAACGAAGATACCGAACAGGGATTTTAAATTTTGACCATTTGAGCCCTTGGCGCTCCATTATGTTTTACGTTTTATTCTCATGGATCAATAAAGATAGCTGTAGATCATAGGGGATATAGCGAATCAAACCTCTGGCTGTGATTTATTCCAATTCATATAATTTCCAATGCTGTAATTCAAAATATTAACTGACAATTTTTTGAACAAAAATATTTCCTGAAATTTAGGTAGGGTGTTGTTCAAAAAGAAGTGGATTTAAAGTGATTCTGTGTGAAATTTACTGACAAATATCCTGATGGCAGTATCTCTTTGGATTAGTGAAAAAATACAAATGACGGAGACCTATTTAAGTAACATTTCAAACCACGAATTAAAACAAAAATACTCTGATCTAGCTTTTGAGACAAAATCATTAATCCACTTGATCCAATTAATGTTGAAAAAAACATAGAAATTATAGAGCACAAGATTCTTAAAACGGCTTTCTAAAACCACTCATCAACATCATATTACATTCAGGTAAAATAATCATAGGACCATTCATTGCTGACCATGGAATTAGTATCTTAACTATCCCGATCCTCTCTCACAGTTGAACCACCAATTAACAGAAGTCATATTCCACAAGAAACAACAAAAACATCAGCAAATAAAATAAAAACTGGAACTACTAAAGCAATAATTAACATAAATCCAACACAAAATCAGTATCAGAGGTTAAGGCTTCCGTATAAGTCACCTTTAATTTTCCCTTAGACAACCTTTCTCACATTTTTTGACGTAGATATTTAGCAATACCGTTGCCACTACTTCAATTTTGCCATGTACTTATTTTGAGGAGATCACTACTTTTATTCCGAAAAAGCGGGAAATGCGAGTTTAGTCATGACTGAAAATGTCGAGGTATGTCAATGATGCGGAATTGAAGATATATTGCCTGATTTTCTGCAATGTCTTTTTCTGAAAAAATACTTGGGTATATTAATCTTGAAAACTTACCGAATTAAGAAATTAGGCTAATTTTCAGCAAGTTTGGTTTCGACTGAAAATTTCTAGGTTTAGCAGTGCAACAAAGTTTTCCGGGTTTTAAATGATTACAATTAATGAGACGCGAGTTGAAGTCTTTAAGTTAAGTAATGTATGGTAACGGGTCCCATGGATTAATCTTGTGTCTGAGAGAGGGTTGCTGATTAAATATCTTCGTAAACGATAAAAGGGACATAAATGACAAGAATATAAGTTAACTTAGCAAGCCCCGATTTAGTTCACAAAGGAAATATGAAAAATCATTCAATGAAGTAAAGATGAAACGTGGTAGTTGTAATTTATTACTTAATATTTACCAATTGTATACGATAGGATGAACATATGAGCATATGCATGAGGTATAAGCGCAGTCAAGAATTTAAAGGAAGTTAGTGCGAGGCATGTGGCGCTGAAAAGTAGATTTTAAAAAGACAAAGTGAGTAACCAGAACCTTGGGAAAACTAAAATACTCAGTTAAGAGTCACAAAAATGATTCATAATATTTCATCTAAAAATTATTACAGGGCTGAATTTTCTATATTTTAGCACTTTTGAAAAGAGAGAAGATTTGACTTGAAAATACTAGGAATGACTTTGGCTCATACTTTTACACCAGATAGGGAAGTGTAAATATTCTGTGTTAATGTCGGTACACATTGCTATCAATGGATTTAAGATTTGTGTATTTTTTTGACAAACCAGAAATGGAAGGAAGTCGTAAAAAATATATTTCTTTCCCAAGTTAACCATTGAAGCAATGGAATGAGTTCATCTCTCTAACGGATTACAAGACAAAAAACTTCAAACTTGGAGAATTCTGCTACTGCCAGGTGTAATTTTGAAATTTTATTCTTCGCTCAGGTTGTAGACTAGACAGCGACAGTCAATTAAGGGAGAAGCTAGCCGACGAGGAAATAAGCATTTTTTTCTTGCATGGAAATAAGTGCTTTTATCATTTTATCTGGTGGAAGTAGGGGGATGGGCGACCGACGATACGGGAGAGGGATGGATTGGTGGCTGCTGGAGGCGTTCCTCCCCTGAAACGTCAAGAGACGCTACTGCTCACCGTGGACGCCACCTCCGAGCCACAGAACCCATATTGTGGAAGGAATTCGCTTTAAAATTCTCGATTTTTGGTGAAAATGAGAGAAAAAACTGGGAGCGGCCGGTACCTCATCTCGAGAAATTTATTTAAAAAAAACGGCACCCGAGATTGGAAAATTAAGGAGCCTGAAGGTGAAGGGGAAACCCGGTAATCATGTTTTTTTATCAAATTTTCAACGCTCTTGAGCATGCTCGCGTCACAAAAATGCAATCGAACTTTAGTTTTCGTTATATTTTCTTCCTCTTAAAATACCTGGTGCTGTAATCAAATTTAAGGTTTTTGTAACAGCATTTTATGCTTTCATGAGTCAAAATTTCATTTCTCAAAACGATGCAATTCTCTTGCAATGCGCTATTAAAATATAAAACCTATTGCTAATTGTTAAGTTGTGACGCCATTTCAATATATGAAACAGACCTCCCTGAACTGAAAATTCAATTTTAATGAACACAATCAGAAAGAAAATGCACAAGTTAGTTCCATATTTTTTTGCGTTAATAATTCCTATGATTCGTTCCCATAAAATATCTACAATATAATGAAATAAAACTGGAATTTTATTGATTTGCTCATGGACTGTCGGTAATAAAGTCAGTAGTAGTTATTATCATCCGTACAGAGACAATATGCACTTCCCAGCATGTTAATGCGAATTATTTTTACTCTTAATGAATTTCCTCCCCAGACCAAGTGATGTCACAAGTATATAAATATCCGCTTTGCCTTAGTTATTTTGAGAAACCATACCTTCAGTTGCACTCCATTAATTTAATCGTAGCACTCATTTAAACTTCTCATTACAAATGATATTTGCCGGGATAGAATCTATGACCTCGACGAAATAAATGCAATGAAGGACAAGAATTTACTGAGAATGACAGCAAAGCGGTAAAAAATTAATGATCACATGAAGATTGACGGTCTTTAAGGAAATTGTGCACACCGAAAAGTCATAATTTAACTCATGCAAATGATGGCTTGGTTTTTAATCATTAACTACTAACAAATAACGACTAATGATTCGCAGGAAGATAGGGGTAGGATAACATTTTGTAAATGAAATATTGTGGTACATAATATACAAATAAATGAATATTTGAATTCTTTGAATTTATCTTGAGCTCAATTAGGAATCATTTAAGCGGAATTTATTGATATAATTTTATGTTGAATGCAGCAGTAACATAGCATGCAAAATCGAATATTTTGCTTCAGTAGTAATAAGCCTAACCATGGTCTTGTATATGGCCTTTAAGTGTGAGTGTTCATCACTAACTGAAGTCATATACTTAGCCAGACGTTATTATTTATAATGCTTAGAGGGCTTAATGAAAGAACAATTTCGTCGGAAAATACTATTAATTCATAAAGACGAACTTTGCCAAAATATTCCGAAAATAGATTGGGAACGCAATAAAATTTAGGTACTACATGGAGGTAACTTAACTTCTTTATTTACACGTTGAGGTATGATAGGTAACTTTGAATTTGGCAGACCTAGTTACTGTATGAAATACTGGAGATATCCTAATGTCATTCTTTGGCCTTAAAGTGTATTCTATGTTAAAAAATCCTTACTCGGATAATTAGCCGAAGGATAGAAGAAGACCTCCCAGAAAACCAATTTGGATTCAGGAAAAACCAAGGAGCAAGAGAGGCAATTGCTTGAGTCTCAGCTTGAGAGTTCTGGCCGAAAAAAATGAGACACGTAAATAAGCCCTTATATGTGGCATTCGTGGACTTGGAGAAAGCCTTCGAAAACGTCAAATGGAACAAGATGTTCAAGATACTAGAAGGGCTTGGATTGGACTACAACGGCAGAAGAATTATCCATAACCTCTATAAGAATCAGGCTGCAACAATCCAAATGGAAAATGGAAGAAAAATAGATGCCAAAATAAACCAAGGAGTTAGACAGGGATGCAACGTCTCACCAGCAATATGCAACGTATACCTGGAAGAGGCAAACACAAGAATTGGGTATGAAAGGAGTCAAGGTAAATGGAGAAGAAATCAACATGCTCCGGTTTGCAGAAGACATCGCAGTCGTCGCGGAAACGCGAGAGGACCTGCAAGCAACTCTAACTGCTATGGACCAAGTACAGGGGGAATATAATATGAACATCTACAAGAGGAAAGCCAAAATCCTTTTGTGCGGAAGAGAGATGCTGAATGCAGATATCACAATACGAGGGGTGAAACTAGAGTAAGTAGAATCCTTCATCTACCTGAGCAGCAGTATTACATGGGATGGAAGAAGTTCGACCGACGTCAAGCGGAGAATAGCCCATTCTAAGAACGCATACATGAAGAGGAGGCAATTACTATACTCATTTGTATAACTTAAGGCTGGAAACAAGGAAGTAATTCGTCAAGAATTTCGTGCGAAACATGGCGTTCTGCGGTTCCGAGAATTGGAACATTGGAAATGTGGACCAGCGAAGAATAGAAGCCTTTAAAAGATGGTGCTGGAGGAGAATGCTGAAGATTAAATGGACAGACGAAGTAAGGATCGAGGAAGTATAAAGAAGAGCAGAAGAGGATAGGACTATATGGAGAAATCTACGTCAAAGAAGAAATAGATGGATTGGACACACATTGAGGTACAATGGATTGATTAAAAATATAATAGAAGGAAATATAGACAGAAAGATTCCAAGAGGTAGACCAAGAGAGATGTGCATAGGGCAAATTAGGACGTAAAAGAGAGGGGGTATCAAGGATTGAGGGCATTGACATAAAATAGAATAGAATGGAGGGCGGCAGTAAACCAATCCAGGGATTGAAATACCGATGATGTTTTTTCATCAATTACTGTATTATTCTTGATGACATACCATTGTAGATGAGAGCTTGAGAACCTACATACCCTCGATAGAAAAGTAATCGAAAGGAGAAAATGTTCGATCGTTGTAATTATATTTGACATTAAACGTGGCAATGCTGTCTAGTGACGTGGGGAAACAGAGAAAGCAGATATAAACACACATCCTTTGATTATTTAAGGGATAGTTAACTCCTCACTAGAATTAACCCAAAGAGTCACACACAATATATTCTAAACATATAAGGCCCGGGTCTTTTCGGGAGTGCCGTTATGGAAAATACACTTACATTCACAGGCATACGACAAAAGTTCTTGTCATGTGAGGGTGAAAAGTAATTCATCGCCAGAGGCCTCCTTCCAACACACTCACCGTTTTTGGCTTCTCATGGGTGTGTTTGGGTCTCCATAAAGGTAGTGCTGATAACAGGTTACAATCATATATGGTGGCTTACGTGGAAATTTAATATCACTCTAGGGAGTAACTCACAAGACTCGGAGAACAGCCAAGAACTGGTTTACGTAGATTTAATCCAAAAGCTAGGGAACAGCTCAGGGAAGAAGCAACACTCATATTAACGCAAAGGCCACACTCAATTAGTTGTCGCAAAGTGACTTGCGTGTAGATTAATCCATGCAAAACAGGGTAACCCTTACACACAAGTATACTAATTAACAGATTATAATCGGAAGTATCGAACTAAGGAACAGGTTACTGCCATAAGTCGCAAACGAAAAAACTATGGGCTGTTTGACTCTGACTACTTTCTGTCTGTTATTTAAGGTCTTGGCCTGTTCCAAATTTTAACTTTGCCGAACCCTCTGTTTATTAGAGTACTTTTGTGTGTGATCAAACATCCTTTAGCTTGTCCCCAGCGAATGCATAAACCTCCACGTAGACCACTTCGAGACAAGTTTATGAGTCTACTGAGTTTGTCCCCGGCGTAAAATTAAATTTCACCTTATCTTGTCCCCTGTGGTGATTCCTTTGCCCTTTACCTCCCTTTGTACCTTACTTCCTCCAACTCAAGAGGATCTTATGCTTGTCCTAAACAGTAGTCGCACCCACTCCCTATTTCAACCCTTCTCCCTATGTTACCCCCTCTCCTCCCATTACAACCAACACTCTCTCACCGACCTTCCCCTCTAGCTCTATTGCCCACAAAGTAGCCACATAACAATGAAATTAAGAATTCAAAGTAACTTTCCACTGTTCTTTATTAGCGTACACCCGGTTTCAACGCTCAAGCGTCATCATGACGCTTGAGCGTTGAAACCGGTTGTACGCTAATAAAGAACAGTGGAAAGTTACTTTGTATTCTTAATTTCATTAACATGAATTTCCACAAGGTTGAGCCAGAAACAATTGAATATTTAGCCACATAACCTTTATCGTTCTTTTTTTAGTGTTCATATGAGACCGCAAGGCTTGAATTTTTTCATTGACAATAGCATTTTATTAAATTAAGTGCAAAAATTGACGTACGTCATTATTTTACGAGATAATGAAAATTAAGTTAACCCGTAAATCAGTCTTTCTGCATGAATTCTGTAAATACGCTTGCTTGTACAAAGTCGTCGAAAATAAAAATGAGGCGCTAATAAGGGTGAGTGCGTTGTGTGGAAATGGATTAGCTTTTAAGTCAAGTTCCAATAAAAGAGATTGTTTGTAGTGTGTGCCAGTGAAAAATTGGTACGGGTTCCTTTTTCTTCATGGAGTTCACAAAATAACCCCGGAAACATAAAATCTTTGATGTTTAGGGCGTGTGTTTCAAGAGATAATTTCTTGCGTGGAGTAAACTCTCCCTTGAATAAGCAAATGACGTATAGGCTATTTTATTTTTCTTAGTTTTCGCGAGGGTCACTAAGAAGTGTTCCCACCTTTGGCATCAAATATGGTCGCGAACATTGGAGAATATCACCCTTCCAGTTTATTTTTTGCTATTCACTAACTCACTTAAGAGAAAATGATGAATTGATGAATACACTCAGTAGAAGAAGCAGTCATTAGGGAAGAAAATTGAACTTGTGTTTTGACTTACGCTTTTGGGAACAAGTAGGGTATTCAGAGGTGGGCAGAATAATGGAGAGTATGAATTATAAAGAGGACACAATGTCGGGAATTGCTTGGTAAGAGGGAAAGTTGCCAAAGGGAACGCACAGGTTAGCATCATCCGACAGGGGGGGTAGGCACTGCAAACAAAGTTTCCAAAAATCATAAAACCAAATAAGAATTAGTACAACATTGGAAAATAAATTCAAGTTGAGATTCAGACAGTGATTATTAGCGTAAGTAGCCGGGAGACCTAGTCCATCTCATCATTCAAACCTTTTTTTAAGTTGATGCATTCTTATTCATCAGTTATGTTTCTGGGGTCACTTTCTGAGAGCAACGGTATTTCCGAAATTAGGATATTTTTTTCGAAATGGAAAGTTTATTGATAATCGAATATATGTATATATATATATATGTATATATATATGTATATATACATATATATATATATATATACATATATATGTAAGTATATATGCATATATATGTAAGTATATATATGTATATATACATATATATGTATGTATATATGCATATTATATATATATATATATATATAATACACAGTAACACACAATATAGAAACAAAAAAATTACTTCATGAAGACGGATTGTTTCCGTCGAAATATCAAGAAATGACGTGTGAGTGTTCTTCTTTTTTGTGTTTCTATATTGTGTGTTACTGTGTATTGTACTATTCGGACCTCCGTGTTACGTCTACAAAAGTATACACACACACACACACATATACATACATACATATATATATATACTATGTGTATATATATATATATATATATATATAGATGTATATTTCTATATATATATGTATATATATATATATATATATATATATATATATATATATATATATATATATATATATATATATATATATATATGAATGTGTGTGTGTATTTTACGGCCTTTGATTGAAAAACGACACAGCTAAATGTAAAATGACGTATTTTATGGAACAAGAAAGAATCAATTTTAACCTCCTCTGTTCGATTATAAATATCTGGGCACGTTCCCTACCCATGAAGCCCCGTGATACACCCTCCCCCTTTCCTTTCACCCTCCTCTCGGGAATTTAAAGCGGCACGGGAGAAATTAATAGGCAATTTCCACCTGATTCAATATTCGTGGAAACAGGAGTGGAGCCCTGAATAAAAAAAATTTGCAAGAAAATTTCATTATCATTCCGTCCCTCAAGACATTAGCTCCATCAGCTACTCGGTAAAGAGGCACCAGAGTAACGCAATGAGTTCACTTACACCATACAATCTGATGGAGGGCTAATGAAGTTTTGACCTTCGAATTCTCAAGCAGAAACTTTCACAGAAAGAAGCGATAGGGAAAAATCAATGATTCGATGAGCAGATGCCGATGATGGGGATGGTATATTTCTTTTATGTTCTCTTTCCGCTATCACTCCTTCCTTGGGTGTCCAGCGGAAAAGTTTTCCGTCCCCTTTCATTCCTCGCGTACAAGTTTCGGATTCTTTATCGCTACGTGAAATTTAATTAACTTCGAAGTTTCGGATCAACCCCTCAGGGAGGGTCAAAAGGTTATGCAAAGTATGTGTCTTCATCTTGCCGTGCATTTTCTGGAGATTGGAGTTTTCCGTTTCGAAAACGTAGTGCCACCACACCCTTTGAATAACAACACCGTTTCTGTTGAACTTCAACCCCTCTTTCCCATTATAAATGCATTGCGTTGCTCCCCGTGACTGCAAGAAACGTAGGTTACGATCAGCAATATACTGTGATTTTACTTCTCCGATTGTGTGACAATGATTTCTTTCTGATCCAATGATTTATATGTACTTATTGGCGTTTAAAACATTTTTTTAATTTTGCAAAAGAAATAATTACTTATGGGAATACATAAAAGTCGTATAATAACCACCACAACACAGTCGTAGTGTGGTGGTTAGAATATAGTATGTTATGCCATCTTCTTCTGCGACAGTAATTGGTTAAAGCGGACACGCGGAGGTTTTTTAGGATATTGATGACACGTTCTAATAATCCTGGAAATAAAACTTTTAAACCATGAGCACATTGCGGCAAGATTTATGTCTCTTATCTACAATAATATTATACCAACTGAGGTACAGGCATAGAGAGAGTACTATATTCATGAGGTCTTGGAGACACTCTGTTAAATACGCACTCAAATCAATGCACTTAAATTTTCGTTGGTTTGCTTCATTAATGTGTAATATAAAGTAATTATTATACGTACATTCCGTCGTCTCAGCTAGGGACGTAATAGAAAGAAAGAGAATGAATCCAATGGATGAAGTCATCCCGGGGATCTTTCAGCATACTAGTAAGGTAATACTTCAGTTAGGTACTAGCTCCTGAAGAAAAGTTGGATATATTTATGACACGGCGGCTGTCATGAAGAAAATGCATTTGTCGTTTTCCACAGTCCATTCACATCGCTTACTGCAGTCCATAAATCTTGAAGGTTCTGAAACTTATAAAAAAAAGAAAACATTCCCTATTTTTAAGCTTACAACAATCAATCAAAGTGAAAGACTGGAGAAAGAGGAACGTTGCCGGTATTCCGTAAAGCCCATGAGCCATTATAGTTCTATGCCCGAGGTGATCACTCAGCATGTGAAATCTCTAAAATATGTACGAGCCGACCCTTCGGAAGAAAAATTGTGGAGCGATGGGGCAGCGGGGGAAAAATATTTTTCGAGTATAGTTCAACTCTAAATTCCAAATGGTATGATTTTTTTTCTTAAACCTAAGTTTAGTTACCACTATAACCGCAGATTATTATATCGGGGTTTTTACGGTAAAGTTGATAAAGTAATTGAGAGTCCAATGGCATTCACCCCCACAAAAAACAATCATCACTTGTTAGAAATTTTCGGTAGAGCAAGACTCCGACTGGAGAAAAAATATGATTGGTATATCCTTCTTGAAATGGCTAGAATACAAAATAAGGGTTGGATTTTTGAACTTTGCCCTCCGCAAACTAATTATCATAGTTGGAGCGGAATGAATGATGAGTCTGATTGCGTAGGGATTTCCATAGGATTAAAACTTTCTTTTTTGTTTAGGTATTATTTTTAAATCCTTTCATCAATTCCCTTTCTAGGATATTCATTATATTTCATTCAGTAAACAATTAGCTAAAAGGAAAGAAAATTCTCAAACTTTTGTGCGAGGAAATGTAATTAAGAATACGTTTAACGGACAAAAATTGACTCTAAAATTTCAAATAAAAATTACCTGAAAAATAGGCGAGTCAAATTCCTTCCTACGTTTCTTTAAATCTGGTATGGTATTTGATTTAATTAATTCCATGTTTTTTATTTATGACGAGTGACATTTAAGCATCGGTTACTACCTTCAAGTGCTGTCTTGCCACATTTTCCAGAATTAATTTGTATAATAGTACTCAAAGGAATGAATTCATCGAAGACTAAGTCACGATCATTACAATTTTCAGCATTTTTCAATTTTACTGCAATTAAAAAAATATTTAGAATCAAATAAAATCCCGCTTACTTACGGTGAACTGTGCTTGAAGAAACGTATCCTTAAGTAAAGATTGAATACATGACCTTTCGCTTTTTAAAGAACTCTAAAAGCCATTAAACGATTCGGAATTTTTTATGTTGTGGTAAAATTAATTGCTTGCACGTATCTCTCGGCGGCAAATTTAAGTGGACTTGATGGTTGAAATAAGTGAGTAGATCTAATAGATAAGCATAGAGCACAATATATGCTAAGAGCGTAACAGCAATCTGTTCCAATGCAAGAAATTTGTCCCAACACAAATATTAACGCATGGAACTAAGGTCTCTAAATACTTAGCTTAAGTCAGAACCTCCCGTAAAAGATATTTATTGACCTAAATAAAAATGGTAAAAAATAGATAATTTTTATAAGTTTTTATTACAAAGAAATTAAACAGTGGAGATATGGTCAACAAAAAATAATGTGGATCAGCACCGCCGACAAGCGCAATCAACTCATGTTACTAGGCGTAATGTAGTTACAGATGAATGTATTTGATCCAAAGATTGGTTTGATTGATAGGAATAGAGTTAACTCAACAACAGCCGTCTTAATGACCCGTAGAAATATTTTATATACTGTAAGCCTTAATTGGGATTGATTAATTTTAATTCTTATAAATGAAGACCTATAAAAGACAAAGAGAATGGGTTATTTGTTTATCTTTAAAACAAAACGGGGGCAATAAGATTAGATAAACTTCTTCATAAATATGCACGGTCACGAATTTAATTATTAGTATTTCCAGATATCAGTCTACATTACATTAAGCCTTCAGAAAGCAGAAAGAGAATCCTAAAGGAGGTCGTGATTTTTCATTCGCAAGTTCTGTAGCACTCCTTCGGCAACGACGTCGTGCTCATATTTCCATCGGGGCTAAATCTTAATTTCCGAGAATTAAGCCGACGTTCCTTCCTTAAAGATCCTCCCCATATTCTCTCCTCCCTACTTTAGTATCGGCGTCACTGCAAAGAGGATGGCCTAATAAGATTGTTCTGGATGCTCTCTTTTCCATTCTCATTCATTTCGAGCGCTAAGAAGACTTAATATTTCGAGCACAGGGATTAAGGACTCAAATACCCTCGGTACACACCTCTCGCGAGAATCTCCGTATCTCACTATTATTTTTTCGAGGCCAGGTACGGGAAGGTTGACTGAGAGGAGAGGATTTTCTCGTTTGGTAAGCCTTATTTAATTTGCGCCCGTTGCCTTCTTAGCCACCCATTCCCGGAGTTTCATCAGCCATCCGCTCAGCACCCAAGGACACTCCATTAATTTGTCGTATGTTTTCATTATCGCCGTGCTTAACCTAACGCCTCGCAGATTGTTGTTTTGTATGATCACTTCTAACGCGGCGCGAACGGTATTCATTTGTGCCATAATTTGTAATATATTATAATAGTCATTCTCGTGATTATTACCGAGAGATGATTCATTTTAGATCAAGATCGAGAACAGGAACTTAAGCGTGAGTATTATTTTTCAATTCAGATAGACTCATAAAATTAACATGTTTAAGAACATTCAAGGTATGTCTAGCCACTGATCAGAGGTGCACTTTAATTAACTACAAGCTTCTAATATAAATACCGTAGAAGTTACTTAAAATGTTCCCTAGGGAAGTGTTATCGGACCTCTTTTATTCCTACTAAACGTTGACGACATTGACTTCGTAGTCACTAGTAAGATATGTTTATTTGCCGACGATGCAGAGGTTTACCGTGACATCCATGATCATGAGGACACAACAGCTTTATCACATGACCTTCATGCTATACAACGCTGGTGCGACACTTGGCAATTAAAATTAAACTTAAAGAAGTGCGTAGTGATGAATTTTTGGAAAAAGGGCAAATCCCTCCCGAGCGCCTGCTGGCTACTGCATTGGGAACACCGAAATGAAATGTGTAGATTCAATTAAATACCAGGCGTTACTCTCAGTAACGATCTCTCCTGAGCAAAACGCACGTGGACAAGAATATGTGGACAAGCGAACAAAAAATTAGAATTTATTGAAAGAGTACTGGTAAATATGAAGAAAAAGTCAAAGAGGAATATTATCTTCCACTGGTTAAGCCTCATTTAGAATATATGGCAAGTGTATGGGATCCTTACGAAGCTGGATTAATTGCCGAATGCGTGTAGCGCAAAGGAATTACAGGTAGATTTGTAGATTTTTAGACATAACTCTAGATTTTTAAAATGGTGATATGATAAACTTAGTTACGTATCCAAATATTACAGAAGCTAGGCTGGGATTCACTAGCGGAGCAAAGGCTAAATTATAAATTAAATCTCTTACATAAATTGGCAGGACATTTCTTTAGCAGTGAAATTGAAAATGTATTATTAACCCCCTCGTACTATAGTAGAAGAGATCATGTCAATAATATTTGAGAGAGATTTAGTGTAGAATAGATAGATTTAAGATGTCATTTTTTCCATAAACGATAGGGGATCATAATAAAATTGTTCGACCGCGGTAGGGTCATGTTCGGATAAAATTATTCTGGTGTGTATTCAGCCCCTGCCTTCCACCCTAACGGTGGCTTGCAGGGTACTAAAATAAGAAAATAATATGGTATCCGGAATTAATATGTTCTATCAGAAGCATACTATTTGCTTTGAATGAACTATGAATGTTTTCTTTTGTAAGCCCATTCAGGGGAGAATCATTTATATCGTCGGCGTAAATTAATTATTCGAAATCATGGAATATGAGGTGAACATGAATAATTTAAATTTGTAAATGGCTTTATTTTGAAAGCTTAAAAATTTTATTCACCACTAACAATTGCTGTTTACGGCAGTAAATTTTCATCGTTGCATCCCAGGGATGGTTTATTTTTAGAATTTCAATTTGGCACCCACATATCGGTTCCATCTTTGGAAAAAAATAAAGAAGAGATGACTAAGATAATTATTTATTTTTATTTGAACTTAAATAGTAATTTTCGCCCATAAAAAATATTTCATCATTGTATTTAGAATTTTAACATTGCCTCTCTACCTATTTCAGCTTTATGGAAAGGCACCCACGCATACCTTGTACGTTTGTGGCGTAGTGGTGAGGTGGATAGATATTTTGGCCACTAATCAGAGTATCGCGTGCTTGAATCCGGAGTTAATTTGGATAACTCCATAAAGAATTCTTCTGGGGAAAATAACCGGAAAATGGGTAAAGGAACTGCCTGCTTCTTCATTGAGAATGCCTGAGTTTTACTTGCCTAAATGCTTGGTTCGTTCTCAACTCTCAAACCGAACCAAGCCTAGTGTAATTTCATTAATTTTGTTAAATTTAGGGTAGGTTTCTGCCTTTCATCGCGATAGTAAAATGCCTACAACTTATGATACATTGCTATAATAGCCCTTTAAAACTACACCTCTCAATGGAATCAAAACAATTTGATAGCAAATAAGGGCCAGACACCAAAATTACAAGAGATGAAATAAATTACTTTTATTGTTTTATATTACCCCAAACACTACCTGATTTTACAATAGAGCATATTTTTTGAAAATTTTGAAGATTAAGACACCAGTTAAGGAAAACATGGATGCATGGAATTAAAATCGAAATTTATTAGTTGGAATTTCAGATTAAATGAAAATCAAGTATTTTTTTAAGCTTATGTGAAAAATGGGAATGTTTTTCTGCAGTATCCGACCATGCTAACTAATTTCACACGTCTCTCGAGCAAATGTTTTAAGCCCTCTAACTGACACCTCTCTCAAGCATGAATACGTGAGATAAGTTGAAGAGTTCTTGCTAGGTGCCCAAGACGTCACGTTTACGGGCTGAATGAGGAGGTAAAAGAAACAAATTTTTCCGACAGCAGCGCCTTGAGACAACGTACGCAGGCGAGTACCAAACTTGGTCGAACACTTCACAGCGCGTGGGCGCTCCTACTGCTTGACTTCGGAAATCGGCGAGAGGGATATACTTGAGACGAAACATCCTTCTGCAACTTTTTGCTATAATGGAGAATAATAATTTGCAAGCACGTATATTTTGTTCTCAGTGTTATTTTGGCACCGGTCATGGAATCCGAGTGTGACGCTCGGCCACTCAATATTTTTACACTTCTCTAGCACTCTTCCGGCAGGTATACGACGCTGTATTGCCAACCGGTAAATACTTGTAATGAATCCATTTGCAAAAACAGGTGTAGTTACTATTGCCATGGGTGTTAAATTTGAGCCACTGCGAAATTCTTGCTATCGTATTCAAATTCAGCTGCTAATATGAGACATTATCAGTTTATTGCTTCATATCATTCTCTCGCCATTACAAAATTTTATTTAGATGTTCCCTAAGGCCGTCACAACATTTCATTTAGATATTCCCTTGATTTACAAGCACATGAATGGCTTAATAAACATATGTCTGGGTATAGTTCATGAAAAATTATATAAAATTTCATCCTTAAATGGAATTCGCGCTATGATCAAGGAGCAAATTTTTTTTGAGTCTCAATATGACATTATTAATAGTCATCAATTACTTGAGTATTCATTTATTCGTGTTATTCATAAAATATATCGTGTACCCTACAGGTATATATACAAGGTCGAACAATAAACTCAACAAAAATAAATGAAATAATATTAACTTCAATACAGTGGAGTATTTTATCAAGACGGGAACCATGAGTTAAGAAGAAGAGACCCATAAAAGTTCGTTAGATTATTTTCACAGAAAAAAAATCGGGACATAAAAATCACGATCACGTGGAAGTCCCTCGGCACAAATATTTTTAAACCTTCGGAAAAATCAATGAAGAGGTGAATGGACTCGAGGGAAGTGCAAAACAAACAAATCGCCGAAAGATGATGCACTTCAAAGCATGTGCGAGTGCGGACTCCTTTCATTTTCTTAAGTGGTTGTCGCGCCCCAGAAGGAGAATACACGCCCTGAAAGTAAGATCACGTTCTCCTAAACAGCAAGGTTAAACAAAAGGAGCCATCTCCACAGGGTCAATGACGTCCATGGAAGACGGCGTGGCGGCGGCCACGTGCCCACTGGAACCGGGTGAGGAAAAGCAGCAAAGTGACGCCGGAACGACGTTGTATGAACAGAACTCTGATCATATAACGTCACTCCGCCTTTTGGATTGGACTGCTGACGAAACAGAACCATCACAATTCAAACCATTGGTTACTCATTTTTGTTTTTTATGGTTTTATTACGTTTGTGACATTAAATTACATTGTTCCAGTGACCAGGCGATGGGGGAAGTGAAAATTTGCCGGGACGCAACCTGCTAGACGCCGACCGCGTCATGTCACGCACTAGTTTATTTATGAATGGGACCGAATAAAAAAAATAATGGAATTTCCGACCCTTAGGGCTTCTAAAATGAGTTAATTACTCCTAAAAACCGGCCATCTTTTTCCAGCTGCACTTTTATATGGCGCATGGCTACGGTGTGTTGCGCAGCCAGAATACTGAAATAGCTGTATTGTCAACTAATCGGATTATTTTAGCGTACAAATGTCCGAGATCTTTAAAATTTAGAAAAATAATCCCCGTTCTATCCTTTCATCTGTGATGTGGAACCACCGAAAACCACGCGAAGTAATAAACCGTTCAGAATGTGCAGTATGATTTTTTAGTAGTGGATAACTTGCTGAAGGGTCTATTCCATCTCGGATTTTTGAGGAGGCATTATTTGCTCTGACATTCGCCAACAGCGATTTGGAGGGTAAAGTGCCAAGGGATGAATAGAACATGGGAGGTCGGTTTCCTTTTCCTACGCCCGAATATGCCAACTTGTTTCTATTTGATAATGGAGAGCTTTTTCTTTCTTTACCCTATATATTTACTTCCTCATTTCTTAATAACTTCTACCTGCCCTCATGCTGCCTTAAAAGCATGCTCTCTTCTTACTTTCAATTTGATCGTCTAACATTTCCACTGCTAGCATGGCCTTCAACATTTAAACACCTTTCTACATTTTTTTCGTCACTTTTCCCCGCTTGTTTTCCGAAACTTCCTATCAATCTCCTCAATTCGCGAACCAATTTTAAAACCTTCACGTTTGTATTCCTCTCTACCGATTTACCTCCTTTACTCGTTGCCACACCCATTTCTCAAAGCTCTACAATCTACGCAAATCCGCTTGTCTCAAAGGTCAGAATTCACATCAATAAAGCGCTACGCTCAGAATTATGCCTTTACTGATCCGTCCTCGAATCTTTACTTATTGTACCTGTCATCAATTCTTCTCTTGTATCTACTTCTTTCGCTGACGGTATTGGGGCGTAAGGGTATAAGAGGCACGGTATCAATAAATCACCAGCGCACTAAGTGTCTATCGGGAAAATTAGTTCCGTGGCAGTGACTGGCTTACTTGGTTCACACTATCGTATTCTTCCCACTAGTTTGCCTTAAGCGGTTTCATTATACTTGATGTAAAAAAATATGCCATGTGAAAGTGAATTTGAAGGGTCGTTTTGCGTTATCTTGCGTTTGCATTTAGTAAATGTTGCAAGCATTTGGTTATGTTAGAGTTAACATTTTCAGGCTTAACTTTGTGGAATTCCTTCCTAATGAGGGTAAAAAATAAGAGAAACTTTGCACTTCCACGCACTTTTAATGTTCTACGACCATGGTTTCGATACAACACCTGATGATGATGCGCAGCATCGAAAGCATTGGCGTAGAACATTAAAAGTGTGTGGAAGTTCAAAGTTTCTCTTATTTTTTACCCTCATTTGGTTATGTCCTAGAAGACGAATATGTGAAACATGGTGACAAAAATGGAGTAGCTCTAAAGGTAATACATGAGAAATTGGTATAAGAATGCAGCTGGACAAAAGGAGAGCAAGTTATATTATGACTTCAACAAAAGTTATAAATATAATGCATTACTGGCATTAGATGGACGTTTTATCCTCGCACAATTCGTTTACGAAACAAAACCAAAGTACCCCGATAGGTGTGTTGGACATCTAATTACAATCTATTGTTTATCCTTGAAGCAATCTCATTTTCTCGTGATTACATTATTCGTTATGCCTGGTGTAATAATATCTCCTCAAAGAGGCCCATGTGGAACCTCTCTACTCAGATTGCTGTCGTGTGAAGACCTTATATTAATCAGTACCGCTTTTTACTAAGCAGAAAATACCATTTAAGAATAATGAATTTGAATTCTTATAATATTTTTTGATGATCAAATTCAATGAATTCGATCCAAATCAGCCTTTGATGATAAGAAATAAGAATTTTTTACACTAGTTCAGATGATAAATATCCTCAATTCTGGAACGCAAACCTCACCACATCTGTTATGCGTGCACTTTCTTATAATATGGTTTTTCTTAAACTCGTTTTTACTAGTGCCAAAGATTTTTCAGCAATTTAATCAATTGGGTATTTTAAATCATTCCATTTAGGCAAAGGTAAAACTTATATGGTGTTAGTGATAGTTAAGAAAAATATTAGGAAAATATTTATTCTGAAGAGAACCCACCATATGGACACATTTTAAATGCGAAATGATCTAAACAGACAAATTGGATGATCGAATTAATAAGGCGAAGTAAGACGTTAATTTACCAGTACAGCTCTCAGTCACGTACAAACATTCTTGGGCACGCTCGGAGTAACGGGGTGGATGAAATACTTAATTACGTACTTTTCTTTAGGATACAATGGTTAAACCATGTTCCTAAATCTTGCAACTATAATTTTACTCACGGCTTAATTAAATTAATTTTACTCCTTCTTCAGTTCTTTGTTCCTTCTTCACCTGTCTTCATAATTTCCAAAAAGCCCTTCCATCATCCCCTTCTCTGGTTACTAGTCGTTGACCCTTCTGTCATAGCCTTCAGCCTCCCTCTACTTAATGTAAATGATAATAGGTTAAGCAACCAAAGTGACGGTAATGTGTAGTATAAAGAGTCTCGGTGGTGCAAAGAATCGGAGAGCAGATCACAGCTTGAAAAAGGATGAATAGATGGAAGTAGTTTCACTCGCAATGCTCTCATCTTCCCCTTCGCCGTCAGGTTAGTGCTTAGCAGGAGAAAGGCCGAACGGGGGTGGGGCGAACCCGCATGCGTTACCTCGCCGATCCTCGTCTCCATAAAATGAGCGACGGGGTCTGCTTTTCGGTTTCCTACCAGCCCGCGCTTGCTCATCTCCCCTCTTTATCTTCTCTTTGCAATAACTGTTCACGCCACGATTTTGCCATGAGGCGCAATTCAGGTCCTAGCACGGCTTCGCAGAGGTTAAATTGAGACAGCGCTCTTCCTCCTGAGTTAACCTAATTCAACGGGAAACCCGCCGCAGTCGGCCGTGAGCGACCCCCATTCAGACGGCTGCATTGAACGATATGTACGAAATACGAATGCTAAATATATTTTAATCCAGCTAATCGTTCGGCAGTCTTGGTCGAGGCCTAGTCGTTTGGTAAAAACACGCCAACAATCCATCCCCAAACTGTCGAGAAGGGGAGGGAATGGCAACCGCTATCAGCAAGGGACTTGAACTACAGTCCAACGGGTCTGACTACACCCTCGATAATACCCAGTTGAGACCTTGGTGTATTAGACTAGCGCGTGTGCAGACGAAGGCCATTGGGGTTAGATGCATGACAGTGCATGCGATATGGGAAAAAGGGAAGCGCTTTGTTATGCTTGTCACCAACTGGACCTTATCAAATTTGTCAGATAAAGCGAGTTGGTGCAGTGGCTAACGTATTAGCTTCCCATTGAAAGGGCCAGGGTTCAAAAGACGGAAGATAATGTTTTCAGTGGTATTCCTATCACTTCTTGAGGTACTTTGTGGAGAGCACTTTGAGTATGCCGTCCGTCCGATGAGACTTTAACCTTGGCGACTTTCGTTAAGAGTAGGCTCATGTCGATGCTGGATTTCTCTCCATGCTTCTTCCTTTCACATGCTTCACTGATGGCTCAAATGACCTTAGCAGTCGGTCGCCTCCCCTAAAAGCTACTGCTACGAATAAATTGAGTGTCATTCAGTTTATTCATGTGTGTCTCTTTAAATTTACGCCCACCTCTTGTAAATTTCATCTAATGGAAAGATTGAGGTATATTTTGTGACTCTGATCAATTTAAAAGTGTGAATTGTGAATTTTGCTGGACAGAATGGCTGAACATGTATGAAACAATTGCTCTTCGTTAAGTTCATACTCATCATTAAATAAAATCTTTCCTATAGTTCGGTTGTTCATTATAAAAAAGAAGGTCAAGTTTTAGTAGGTAGTAAATGTGCGGTTTTCATACATTTCATATTTAAAAAAACCCTTAAATAATTAGGTTTAAAACTATTTTTTTTTAATTTATTTAGAAGTTATTTTTAAATCATTTTCATTGCTACCAACTAAGATATTTCATTCTTTACGAGTACTTTAAAGTTTTAACAAACACTTTGAAAGTAAGTGAAATTTTTGTATAAAGGATTTCTGTACATAAATTACACAAATGAGCACAGCTTCTCCTGTATAACACCTAGTCGTGCATTTGGAAAATGCACGACTAGGTTTTATTGTGCTTGTCATCCTCCTATCCTGCAGAGGGAAAATCATAAATAACACACTTAGTGACCTTTGTTCTATAACTGTTTAATATTATTTTACCCCTTTAAGTATCATTGTCTTATACAAAGATCTTCACCAGTGTCAGAATGTCATTTATAGAGCTTAATTTTGGCAAAATACCATTCCTTATGCTTGGAAAAAATTAAAATTCGACCTATCTATGCTTTGGAATATTCCATATTATTCCCACTGCACAATTCACATCAGCAGCATTAATTTTTAGTGGTGATCCTTTGTGTAGTTCCTTTCTTCCATCTTGACTGTGAGGATCTCCCTAATTAACCTTGGGCGAAGGATGCACACTATTATTTAGATTATAATAAGTAATTGTAGGGCTCATGAATACATTAATTAGTTTAAATAATACCGTTCTGATTAAAATAATTGAAATTTGCAACAAATTCCTATTGAGTGTCCATTGTTAAATATCATGTATTTGTCGCGTGGACATAGTAGGGTTGGGTTCGTGGAATCAAAGAGTGGCTTTCATTGCTATACATTTATTGGACTTACTGCACAATGCGTAGAGCCCGGCCCGGAAGGAAAGAGGAAGCGTAGAGACAGCAGCAGGTTCGGCCTCCTCAAGAGAGTTCCACAACCTATAGTGTCTCCGGGGAGGGAGCGTAGAGACAGCAGAAGGTTCGGCCTCCGCAAGAGAATTTCACTACCTTTAGTGTCTCCAATCACTGCCCTGCGTTGCTTGGGGCGCTCGGGGTTTATATATGAATTCCCGGGTACAAAGGCCGAGCGCCGAACTCCGTACCATGAGCGGTAGGGGAGAGAGCAGGTTAACCTCGGTGGTGGGTGACTGTGTCCAGCCACCGTTCACCAAATTTGTTATCGCGGATTCGGCGAAAAGGACACTAGCTCGCATGAGTCCTTCTAGATGTCCAAGCATCATGTCCCCGCGACATTGTGTGTTGAGACTGCCATCTACTTGGCTTATCCGAAACATCAGAACTAGCATCATGTCCCCGCGACATATTGTTCAGGTTTTGTGTCCTCTGGTTTCTTTCATATTTTGGTTCATTTATAACGATAATGCAGCTGGTTAATGATTAAAATTAAAATGATAGAAATTCAAATTAATATTTAATAATAAATTTCAATGGTAACCCTCTATTTTAAAAGTTAAATTTGTTTTAAGTGGAATAAAAGCCATATACAATTATGCAAACCTGTGATAATGTATACTAGACTACTAGGTTTATAGCTGGTATAATTAAATGTTTTTGTAATGTTTATGTTAAAATGACAACAATGACTATTACTGCCTCAGTTTTCATGCGACTAAAATACTCAATACACTATATTATTTATATAGAACAACTCAAAAGAATAACTAAGTTACAGATCTAGACTATGCATGGAATAATTACACTGCAAATAGTACCCATATTTCTCTTAAGTGACCATAAAATCCATCAGTTAAGTGAGGGGATATTGTTCCTTTACCATTTCAGAGAGCATTTTATAGATTTTCACCTTGGAATTCTCCTTTGGATAAATTATTTTATTCATGCCTAATATTACCTTCCAGACTCATTGCACAAGTTAAACATTTAACTCTGATTTAATTTGATATTGAAGATTGAAATAATTCTCACAAATATCATAGGGATATGGATTGTCAGAATACATCATATTTTAACCATTAACGGTGGTATTTCGACAAAATGTTCATTGATTAGTAAATTAATGTGCCCATTCATCTTTGTTATTTATTTACATATGTATCATCCTATTTTGATTATATCTTTCTTGTAATCTAAATATAAATGAATTAATTCATTAACCCACAAAAAATTTCCATAGTTATTATTATTATTAAAACTTACATGTGCAAATAGACAATGTCAGGTGGCAGACAAGTCCCAAGTATCATAAGGTAACACGGCCATGGTTATCCATCAATGTTATTGGGTACCAAAGTGGTGGTAAATGTGAAAAGTGACTCCAGCCTCACCTTTCAGTAACTCTCCAATACTTTTGGGTCCCTTTTTATGTGATTACCTTAATGTATCAGATTTTTATAATATTAAGCAGCTCATTTAAAGATGCTTTTCATCAATTATTGAAAAAATATGTGATAGCATTTGCCAAAAAAAGCATAAGGTTTGGACCGTTTATAAAACTATGAAATAAATATGCATATTTACATAATTTGGATGTACTTTGTCTCTCTTGAATGTTCTACTATATTGCATCCTGCTCTTCACTTCCTGTTAAATGCTGCTCAGGATTACTAATTCTTTTCCTGTTGCCCTTCCCTATTTCTGAACATACCTTTCATTAAAACCCTTAACTACTCGTCAACTTGCCACTACTCTTCAATGCCCTGGTCCATCGACTCCCTCTGATTATTAGTACTTCTACCACCAATTTTCCACAACCCCATTGCATTTTGTGCTTTGTCAGTCTTTCTACAAATCTCAAGGTATTTCACCCATATTTTCTTGCTTTGTTGATTCTTATCCCCTCACCTGATAGACAAGGGTTATGGAGATACTGTGGTTTAGAGCACTAGGCTTCATATCAATATGTTTATAATTCATGTTCGAATTTTTCAGAGTGACTTCATATCAATTAACATCTAACATCATATCATATCATCATTTGTTCACCAGCAGACCATGTAGAATAGGTTTTGTCAAAGCAGAATAAACTTAGGTGTATGTAAAACAATAGAAACATGAGGATACAATTCAAGCTGAATACAGACACACTCATTGATTATAAGACAGTCATTCATTTACACAATAAACCATCTTTTGAATAACAACTATCTTTATTTACTCATAAAGGTTACTAAACACATTAGATTTCAGAAAAGAAGGAAGTTTATTGTACAAAATAAGTCCCATGTTCTTGGGCCCTTGGTAGGTGTATCTTGTGCACACAAAATTGACATGTAGATTGTTTATATTGCGGGCAGTGTGATTTGAACATCAGCATTTGTAGGGAAAGTCTTTAGGTACTTTCTTATGTATACTACAGTAGTAAAAATATCAATACATGGAAGAGGTAAAAGGTTAAACTGCCTAAATAATGGAAGCATCATACCTAACTTTAGCTATCAAACGTACAACTTTTTTTTTTATTTAAAAATGGATATGGCCTGTGGGGATGAACCTCAGAAAATAAAACTTGAAAAAGTATAAAAATAATACAGACTGTAACAGAGTGATAGAAGATTATTATTGGAAACACTATCCATGTCCACTACCCAATTTCTTGGTCTTTTTCCCATTTCAACCGGCTACTTCTTGCTGTTAACTTCCAATATGTAAGATTCCAAAGTTCCTTTCCCTCTTGATCTTGTTTTTTTTCTCCATTTCAAAAATATACTTTAAGTCAATGTTTTAAACAATTTTTTGTCCACATATTAATTTAAAATGCTAGTCATCCACTCACTACTCTTTTTTAAAGATTCTTTGCCTGGTTTAATATTTCTTTTAATCTGCTTAGAACTTCAATCCTCTATGTTCAAAACACTTTCAGAAAAGGTGAACTCTCTCCCTCCAATTTTTCATATTGTTCAATTATAGTGTTTCCCTTGGCCTTTCTATATCTCATGAACCTTTTATGCTTCTTTAATTTACCACGATCCTTATCCCATGCATATCATATTGATTTTATAATGTGATAAGCATTGATTATAAATCTTTAAGATGACACACTACAACGATTGATCATTGAAAATCTAATTTTGTGAAATTGGCATCATTCATACCACTAGCTTTTACCAAGCCTCTTTCACCATTCCTCCATTTATATGTTGATGGATGCCCTCTTTCATGGGTGATAGGGGGCATCTACCTCAACCCCCTGCCCATTCCTACTCTGCAGCCACTATCCGTACCAATAGAGCGATCAACGGGTTTTGGATTGTTCGTCAAACCACTGTCTACTCTTGTATTCTACATAGCATTCATTGTTTCTGTCCAATTTACTCTGCCAAATGCCTTCTAGAATTATAAAAAGCAGAAAAATACTTCCTTTAGAATTTAGAACATAATTCTCTCTACTAGTGACCTCATTAAAGTTGTGGTATTACCCATACCCATCCTATTGCTGCAACCAAATGGATGATGCCCAAAATAGTCTTTTACATCAATCAACCAAGTTTCTGCATCTTTTTTTGATGACCTCAATTGTTACATTGATTGAAAATCTATATTACTGTCTTATAGTTCTGAATATTAAAATAGACCTTCCACAGAGGAGCTGACAGCACCTAATTATCCCAGAGTCTTATCCCAGGTGTTCGTTTGCCTCTCTGTTTAAGGAGACAATTTTTAAGTCACCATGTTCCCATGATTCCATCCCTATTTTCATTTTTTCTCCTCTGACTTTCAGGGTTATTCATACTTCCTTGCCATTTAACCTCTGCCTACACATGTGGTTTTCCTTTTATAGGATGGAATTAATGTTGATTTCAATAATTTTGGACCAAATTTCTTCCCCATGCAATGTGGAAATTTATCCATAAAAACTCTTCCTTTGAAGTTTTCTTAAATTCTTAACTGGATCCTTATTTTTTTTTTAAATCCCATGCCTTTATTTCAGAATATTTTATTCAATAATTGTTTTAGATATCACATTAGGGGGACATATTTTTCTCATGTATTGTCTATTTTAATTCAGCCACTATTACCAGTTTAAGCTAGTAGTAGTTTTGAGGGGAGGCGACCAACAGCTAAGGTCATTTGCGCCATAGGGGATGGATAGGAAAGGATGAAGGGTGGAGAGAAACCCGGCGTCGGCATTAGCCTACTCTTTACGAAAGGCGCCAAGGGGTCCACAGTTTAACGTCCCATCCGACGGACGGCGTACTCACTCAAAGTGCCCTCCACAAAGCACCTCAAGTAGGGATCGAGATACCTCTGAAAAATCAGTTTAAGCTAGATCCATGTTTTACCAGAATGATTTTTATTGACACTGAATGGTTTTTCTAATGGTGAAATGATGAGCCTCTGCTATTCATATGTAAAAGAAAAAATTGTACTATCACAAATTCAATGAAAAGAAAGCCTGTTCAACCAATGTAAGTTTGTCATGGAATGGTGTGCCCAGATTAAATGCATGATAAGTATTTGTCAGGAGTTAGATTTAGTTTAGTTTAATTTTTTCCAGTTGAAACTTTTGTTTTTCCTGGGTTATATAATTTTGATGATCTTGATATTTTCTGACAGCCTGTGCACCATCCTAAAGACATCATATTTTCCTTCCTCTCCTTTACTCTATTGTGGATTGTGCCAGTTATTCTTATGAACAGTAACAAAACTCAAGCTATTCAACTCATGAGCTCAACATTAATCAAGAAATTTGATCTTAACTTCATCCCCAAAATCAAAGTTGGACATATTGAGCTACCCTACTCCAAAACCATACATAACCTAGGTATAATCCTGAATGAAAACTTGTCATAGAAAAAACGTATTTGACATTTCAAATCCAATTAATATGTCATTTTTACCAACTTAAAGTGAGCAAAAAGAGTATAACTTTAAGCTGCAACATCTCCTAAATGTTTGTTACATTTTTTATCTCAAAACATTAGGTTTGCTAAGTACCTGTACACTTTGAACTATATTCTTGGAACATTTCTTTCTAATGAACAATGAACCTTCCTACTTAACTGGACCACTACCCAAAATAAATACAAATCTTTCTATGATAACTGGACAGAACTAAATGATCTTATATTTCTGATCTAATGCATTCATCAATGGCATGGTGGAATGAATTTCTTTATCCACAGTGTAAGTCCATATTTTTGCTTATTGGTTGTTTATGAAGTTTTAAATTAATGATTGCGGGCATTGGTTAGTAGTAGTTGCCTGAGGTGATTTTGAACTTTCATTTGTGAGTCACTATGGACATGATTATAATATAATGAATACCTATTTTTCATAATATGTGCACCTTTAAAAGTTGTTGCATAATTAGCAGGGAAATACTGTGATGATTATTATTTGTGTCTTAACTATTACCATGTAAATATAATGTGAGTTAATACACAAGGATTGGTGTTCCAGGATGTACCCAACATCACCTAAGTGTGCATTAAATTGTTTGATAACATACATTTGATTGCATTTTCACATATCATTCTTTTAAGTTAGTCATAATTTTGCAACTAAGAAATTCATATCTAATTGGACTTTAGACAACTTCACCTATACTCTAAAAATGCATTGCACCCCATAATAATTATTATTGGGCATCGTGGTCAATACTGAATAATGTCGAGTAAACATTTATTAGCGTGAAGGTGGAAGAAAGCTTAAATTCGATATATAGTCAATCCACCTATTAAACTTGATTTTCTAGCATTATAGCTCAAAATAATAACCCAAACATTTTCTGTATTATTTAGAACATTTTTTCTCTATCCATTTTGAAAATCTCGGGATCATTGTTTTGGTCCTGGATCATTGTTTTAATCCACAGGGATGTCTGTTACAAATATCCAAATCCATAAAAAGTATCCAAATGACATGCTACATGTAAGGAGCTATATTTATAACTTAAATTAATCTCTTAAGACTTATTTCACTTAGAGATTCTAATTCTAGAATCTATTCATTTAAGTTTTTTGTCTTGCTGAACACATTTATTCATTGTTTCCATTAAGAATGAATTAATGCAATAAAAACATGTAATGGGGTGCAAGGATGTTTTTTCATGGTAGTAAAGGCTTAGAGGCACAGTAGTGTACATGTAGTACAATGATCCATTGAAAACTTACCAAAACAAGTAATTTTATTTATTGCAACAGACAAGCATGCTAGCCCCATGGAGTTTCTCTTATTATGTTAGGGGAAATGCTATTAGTGTGGATAGAGCTATATTCTGATATTATTATATAATAACTTACTGGTTAAGGTAGTTTCTTGAATGGACACAACTATCAAATAAATATTTTGTGACTCCTAGCAAAACAAACTCCAGCAACCCACTCTACATCAGGTCCCTGTTCATCTCTGAGTACTTCATACCTTCATCCCATTCAACATGCCTGTCCTGTTCCTGCCCTTACCTCATTTGCCTAACATTCTCCCCTCTATTACAGTCTTCAACATCCCACTACCGATCAATACACCCCTCATCCTTTTTTTCTGCCTCTACAGGATTTCTCCCAAAAAACCCCTCTCCTCACCCACCATACCGAGTACTTCCTTATTTGTTTTCCTTTGGGTCATTTCACCTCCTCCATTCTTCTCCACACCCATATTTCAAAAGCCTCCAATCTACGTTTATCCTCCTGCTTCAACGATCACGTTTCCACACCCTACATAGCTACGCTCCATATCAAAGTTTTTACGAGTCTTTTCTTAACATCCTTACTCAACGTCCCTGTCATCAACTTCCTCCTCCTTGTGAAAGCCCCTTTGCCTAGTGCAATTCTTCTCCTTATGTCCCAACTACTTTGACTGTGTTGGTCCAAAACACTTCTGAGATGTGTAAACTGTTCTACCTTCTCTTGTTTTTGCCCTCCTATTTTAATGTTTAGCTTAGCCTTTTTCTTTCTAGAAAATTGCATAACCTCTGTTTTATTAGTATTGATTCTCATCCCATACCTGTCGCACTGAATTTCCAATTCACTCAGCAATGCTTGCAACCCCTTGGCTGACTGAAGTTGAACAGCAATGGTGATAATGGGTAACCCTGCATTACGCCTCTTCCTAACACTGCCCATCAGGACTTCCCATTCCCTACTCCCACCTGAGCAGTCAGAGACATGCACAGATTGCGGATTAGCCTCTTGTTCCTCTAAGCTATCTCCTTCCTATTCTAGTTCTGTAGTCCTCACAAGATGTAGCCTTTACCTTTTGGATCTAACACTGATCTCACAAAGTCTTCCGGCCAGATAACTTCTTCATAGATACCATGAATCAGTCCATATAGAGTCTTCCTTCCACACTTTCCTAAATATTTATGCTGTTCCACAGGAATGTTATCCACCCCCACGGCCTTATTTAGTTTCATCTCCCTTAATGCCCTTTCTATCTCATCGTCGAGTATGCCTGGAACTAAGCTATCTTCCTCAACGTCTTGCTCCTCTTCTATCTATAACATTGTTTGGTCTAATTTATTTACAATACAGTACTTCTACATATTCCTGCCATCTCTCTTGGATCTTTCCTGAGTCAAATATTATCTTACCCACCTTATCTCTGACCGTTAGCATAAAACTTCACTTCTTATTTCCTGATAGTGATTTAACCTTGCTGTGTGCCGCAACAATTTTACCCACCTCTGCAAACTTTCCATATCCCTGCACTGCATTTTCCACAGTGCTTCTTTTGTTTTATTTGCTGCCTGTCTCAATTTATTATTTAACTACTTGTACTTTCTTTGCCCAACTCTATTTTTACATTCTTCCATTTTCTCCTCTCATCCAACTTTGTAATCATCTCATCTGTGATCCATGGTTTCCTAGTCCTTTTCACGTTGACAGTTCCAAAGGTGTCTTTTGCGGCTTTAGATAACCCTTTCTTGATATTTTCCCACTTTTCTTCGATAGTACTTAGTTCTTTACTATACTTAATGATTTCCTCTACCACCTGTTTGTATTCCTTCCTTTTCAAACCATTTAATGCTTCTACATTCCATTTTCTGACCCGCCGCCCCTGCCCTATCTTTTTGAAATGTACCCTACATTTCATAGCAACTAAATTGTGGTCAGAGTCCGCATCCGCTCCCAGGAAGCTGAGCGAATTTATTACACTGTTCCTAAACCTGTGTCTAACCAGAATATAATCTAGCTAATAACTTTCTGAGTCACCTGGTATTTTACGCGTATACTAATGACTTTTGTGGAGCCTAAACCAATTGTTGGTGATGACTAACCCCTGTCTCCTGCAGAACTCAATTGCTTTCTCCCCACGGTCATTCCTCATGCCCAAACTGTAGTTCTCCACCTCATCACCGTCTCTTTCTTCGCCTATTATCACATTCAAATACCCCATCACCATCCAATGTTACCCTGCAGAAACACACGCAATTATATCCTCTAACTGATGGTATATCCTATCGACCTCATCTTCCTTATGGTTGCTAGGTGGCATGTATACCTGAATAATAACCATGTTTGTCGGTTCTGCTTTCATCTCTACTAGCAATAATCTAACCATTACCTGCTCTATGTTGACTATGCTTCTTCCTACCTCTTCATTTAATACTATGGCAACCCCTTGTAGGCTCTCGTCCCCGCCGCTGAATATTATTCTATAATTATCATTCCAGTAACCCCCGCTATCCTTCCATCTCACCTTGCATAGACCTAAAATATCATACTTACCCTTTCCATCTCTCACTTAATATTCTCTAATTTTCCTGTCCTCAACATTGTCCCAACATTCCTATTCTAACTAAATTGATCTTCTTCTCCTGTGTCTTCTGTCCTGCTGCTGTCAGTTTTACCTTGCAAGGGTTTTGGGAGATGATGACCGTGGAAGCCTTTCCTCCCCTGCTGCCGGGCACAACACACGGCTGATTGGGCCGAGCCCCATAGTTGCCAGGATTCATATTCTCTGTAGTAGACATCATTATAATCTAGGGAATGATAATTGAGGTGGCTTCCCGTTGCCTTCCCCCATAGCATTTTTAATGTGGCACCATCACTCAATGGCCGCCCCAATGGGGTCAGACACCTTTGAAGCTACCTCACTGAGAAATAGATGCTGTGTGGACTACCTTTCGTCTGGCTCCTAACCATTGACCTATCTGGCATGGGTGACCCTACCAGGAGCCATTATTATTGCTCCCGCCAGCACAGCTCTATGGGTCATTGGAACGCACAAGCCCTTCCGCCAAGTTTAGGTTGTAATCCATGGGAGGGATATTCTGATCATTCATGATAGAATTTAAATAATGACTGATAGTGCAACGATTTTTAATCCTCAACTGTGTTCATCATCACATGAATTATTTCTTATGAAATAAGAAACACATGAAAATTTGTTCCATGATTATAATCATTATTTATCAATGCATTTTAGTAACATTATTTTATTATTTATAAATATCTATTTAATTTACTTTACAAGACGTCCCTTATCTCCATAGGTAAATATTTTCAAGGTAATATTAACCAAAGAAATAAAATGCAAAATTAATTAATCTTTGGAGATTCCATCCAAGGCTATTTGTCATATCCTTGACAAAATACATTTTACATTTAAAAACATTGGCTATCAAATAAAAACTTTTTTTATGATTAAAATACGGTAAGGTTAATGGTGATAGCACAGTGAATTGATTATTGTATTGAATACTAATGCTACCAGTGAATACTAATTATCTTTGTTTTTGATAATAATGATGTGTCAGAGGATAACAATATATCAAACAAAAAAGGAATTCCTATGGAGCTAATCAAGGACATGACTACCAGGCAGTAGGGAGCTTCCTTTTAAAAAGATTTAAGTTCTTGGCAGCTTCCACCTGTCAATTATCAGGGGTGCATAAAAGACTAAAAGAAGATAATCAAAACGGATAACTGGATCTAATGACAATAGAGTTCTCTTTGTACACGACATACTTTCTTCGCACACGATATCCACCAAACCTCCACTTGCACCATTAGCATTGATTTCCATTCTTGGAGAGAGGTGCTAATAACAGTGAAATGGAGAATAGAAATCTTGACCCTAGAGTCATACACTTCCTTTAGATGGGAATCTTCCTATTACTCAAGGTTTAAATTCATTTACCAGCTAGTCATTCTTATTCGTAAGTTTCTCATCACTTAAATTTTTTGCCTTGTTGAACGCATTTATTCATTGTTTCCACTCCATGGTTCTAATATTCAGTGCTGCTGACTCAAACGTCATATTTAATACTATTGTGTTTTCTTTAAATATAGCATTGCATTCAACTAAGTATAATATAACTGATGTCATGAGATTTATACTCTTGATTAGTGGACTTGACTACACATATCATCACAGAGAAAATAGGAGTTTTCTAATTTTAGAAAGCCAACCTTCACCAATACTTTGATTTTGTTAGATTCCATTTACCAATAAAACCACAAATGCTCAGAAATCCATGTTATTAACCATATCTTGACCAACTTAATAAGTATGCAGAGATAAAGAATGAATTAATTTAATATGAATGTGTTATGGGGTTCAAAGGTACTTTTTCATGTTACTAAGGGCTTAGAGGCACAGTAGTGTACATGTAGTACAATGATCCATTGAAAACTTACCAAAATGGGTAAATTCACTGATTGCAACAGACAAGCATGCTAGCCCCTGTTTGAGTTACTCTTATTACATTAAGTTAGATTCTGATAATTCATGATAAAATTGAAATAATGATATGCAGTTGAAGCGGGAAACTAGCATTTTGCTGGGATCTAAATTTTAATTTCTCATTAATTTTAAAATTAAGCCCAAAAAAGTGTGTGATTTCAATGCATCAAAGACTTTTATTTTTGATGAATACCTTCAGGTTTAATAATACATTCAATTACTGGAGTAATCTTCAATGGTATTTTCGAGAAGACTATAACATTTAGAAAGAAGTAAAAATAACTTTAAATTCACAGTTTTAAAGACCTTAAAGTTAATTTTGAAAGTTTATCCAAATTTTAAAGCAGATTGAAAAGCATTTTGGTATTTGTTTTTCTATCCATAGATACCAGGTTTTCTTCATCTCTTTCAAAACTTATCATAATCAGAAATTTTGATTTTATTTAGATGCAAATGCATGCATAACTATTTACACCATGCAATCAATCCAAAAGGTCTCTAAGGTCATTATTACTTCAAAGAGAATATCTCATAATTAGAGCTATTTATTTTTTTGTGCCGTAAACTCCAGGATAACTGAAATGCTAAACCTTGGAATAAACTTTTGATCAATTTTAACATTTAAATGGCAATGAAACTTATTTTCATGCTCTGCAATCAGAAAATGTAGGTTTAATAAAATATCTGTGGTACAATGGCTTTCATAGCTATCTCTAGGTTGTTTTTCAGGCCTACAAGGGAATACTATGTTCTGCTGTACAAACTTTCACACTAGTCATCAATATTTTTGTCAATTAAAAGTGCCAAATCTGCAGCTAGATCTGCCATATATTGTACATTCTTGAACATGTTTTTCACATTTTTGGCTATATTGGCAGCTGAGGTTTTATCACTTTTACCATTGCCATTGGAAAGTACTGTTGCAATCAACTCTATAAAGCAGCTGATATCTGCCATTGTCTCTGCAACTTCAGACACCTGCTTCAGCTCCTGAGATGAAATTTTGGGCTCTTTCAGAGAGTTGATGTTGCCCTCTTCTTGCATTTGATGACAGTCTATTCTTAGCCACTGGAGCTGATATTCCTGTGGAAAACAGTGCAATCGATATTTCTGAAAGGGCATATTTTTTAGACTTAGATCCATTTTAAAAACCATGAAACATATCAGGATATTTTTTAACAGAAAAATAACAAAGACTAAAGCAAGTTTCATTCAATGGACAGTTTCCAAAGGACCCCTTGGGTTAAAGAAGAAGGAAAAAACACACAATATAGCCGTGTGGAAATATGACCATTCTATAAGAACTATCATAGGACTGACATAAGGACTCATAATCCTTTCTAAAAGGGCCATGCCTCTCTCTAAACAGCAGACCAGGAACATTTTAACACATTGGTAGAAACATAGGTCTTGGTAATGCCATGTGGACACATAAGGATGTTTACTAGTCACTAGAAGGGGAATGGAACCTGTCACCTTCTACAGTATAGTGTGGGTTGTGTAATCTTTCATGTATCTGTTCCTAATTTGTATCTAAAATATCAGGGAAAAATAGCAAAACATGTAGCACCTGAGTGGATAAATCAGAGGAGAGATTTTCAAGGCACTTGGAGGTTAAGGCAATGCAATCTTGTTTGGAATTATCATAGGTCCGTCCGTTATTAGTCCGTCCGTCCATTACGTCTGTTACCTACATTAGTGAATGATTGCCCAAACTTTAATAAAAGAGTATAAAAATTCCAGGACCGAAAGATTTGACAAACACCAAACATATAATCTGGTTTCTTTAAAACCAACAGGAATATAAACAGTCCAAGAATACAAGAGTAATGGAAGACAATCTGTTGAAAATTCAATTTTGATTCAGGAAGAACAGGGTAATGAGGTAAGGTCATGAGGTCAATATGGTGGGGTTCTGTCATCAGGGACTACAGAAAAGAATTAAACATGATAATTAATGTGTGGTTTACATGGACATGAAGTAGGGGTCTATTAGTGTCAAATGCAGCAAAATGTTCAATTAGCTGTAAACATATGTCATAAAATGTAATGATACAAGGATAATCTACAAATTGTATTAAATCGAGTTTGCCAAAATGAAATTGAAAACAAGAAGAAATAGTGGCAAAAATAAAGAAATGAAAAAGAACAGGATCTCACCAGAGCCAATTAACATATATTTGAACGAAAAAATACTAAAACGACTGGGAATTGAGATGCAGTGAGAAACATTCATGATGCCCTGCTTTACAAATGACATATCAGCAATAACAGAGAAGACAGAACCATAGACTTCAGTGAACTCAATAGAAGAAGAAGTTCAGAGATGCAATGAAAGAATGTAGAAAGCTAAAAATTATAGATTGTAAAAAGAAAATATATAGACGTGTTAAACTTGGAGGTGAAAAATTAATACTTAATTAATGAAATCCAGGGGTTGTCCAGAAAGTAACCTCCATTTGCATGTAAAGAGCAAAAGAGTGGGAAGAACAGAATGTTTGCTGCATTGGCACACACACCATAGCACAGTGGGTCTCAAACTACAGTGTTTGGAAGGCCTCGCTGCTTGTTGTTTGTTCACAGTAGTGAGTTGAAATGAACAATACAGCTGGAATTCCCACCAAGTAAAAAATTCGTTTAGTGATAAGGTTTTTACGGGCAATAAACTTCAAAGCTGCTGACATTCATCGGAAAATTTGTGCTGTCCACCAAGATAAGTGTTGGATGACAGTGTTGTACACATCAGTGGTGTCGTTAGTTTAAGAGTGAATGGACAAATGTCCATGTTCCCATAGAACTGGCCATCTGTCTGTGGTGATCAATAAACTGCTCTGGAAAGCTGACTAATTAGTTCATCAAAGCTGGTGTTTTAAGATACCTAGGTCCTTTATAAAGTTTTAAACATATTTCTAGGAGTTTTTTGCATGGAATCCTGACTGAAATGTTATGCTTCCACAAGTTTTGCGCTTGTATCGACGGACTACAAGATACTGACATTCGTTGGCTGCGATCTCACGCAGCAGGATTGCATGTGAGGAAAATTTTCAACTTGTTTGTAGATATGACAAATGCTAAAATCTGTTTGGCGCGTATGTGGAAAAATAGCTGAGATGTGCAGTTTTGAGATGTCAATAATAAATTTTATGTATCTATTCCTGTGTTTCTACAGCCTAATGGAGGCTACTTTCTGGACTGCCCTGTGTTTCAATGATCTCTGGCAAAACATGGAAGGGCAAGAGATGACTATCAAGTGCAGATTAGCACCAGTTAAGCAGGTATTTACCATGAATAGAGGAAACTATTACACAGACACCAACTAAGGCAAATGTGCTTTAAAACAAGGAAGCAATACAGAAAAGAATTCATGCATAGTGAGGTGGGCAATATGTCAGAGGATTGGACCACTGCAAATTCATACTTTAGGTGAGATTAATCCTTCAAAATATTGTACTGGAGGAGAATACTCTAGATCAAATGAACAGCTTGATTAAGAGATGATGAAGCATGTAGAAGAGGGGAAGGAATTATAGTACGTAGTAAGAAAAGAAATAATACATTAGATTAAACTATCATGAAGAATAAAAACGTTATTTGAAGCATTACAAGACCCTGCACATTGAATTAGTTGTGAGAGATACACCAAATATCATGGAGCAAGAAGTGAGAAGAAAGTAAGCTTAAATTCAGGACCAATATTTGAAAAACTATTGCAAAAGGATAAAGATTCGCCAATGGACAAGTAAGGAGATTAGCCAATAGACAAGAAAGCATACAGAAGAATGTTTGAAGAGCTTCTGAAGAAATGGAACATAGGAAGGAAAATTTGAACCTAATTATAAACCCACTAGACTCCGCTTTAATGAATGCTCATAAAAAATTAAAAAATACTTCCAAGATAATAATGGTGGAATTCTGACTGGATATGAAAACCAAGTGGATATAATAATGGCCAAGTGGTAACAATATTCTGCAAATTTAGATTTATTAAACAACTAATTCTCATGAACCGCATCATCTTCAAATATGAAATGATGTCAAGTGCCATCTTCTATGCATGTGTAACTGCGAGGAAAGTGATGATGTGGCAGGAATGGGAGGGGAGGGAAGGGTCGCCATAGGATAGCAAAATTCAAAGTTTATAACAGTTCACACAAAATAGGAAGTTGCTGAATAACACTAGTGTATTAGGGGGCGATCTCTGAGCACAAGGGGTACCTGGTAGGTCGCCATGGTGACTACCCACTCTGCTGCCCTCTGACGCTGTTCCTGCTGCTGGTATGGGACACTGAGATAGTCGCCTAACCATCCAAGTTGGGTTCCGAGACTTACATTTTACGCCTTTTTTACCTGTTGTTTCCTAAAATCTTTGGTTCTCAAAGGTAATTGCTGGATTAACGTCACCAACCTATTGGTTGCTTAAGTTGGGCGCTGAAATTAAATCCGTGTGATACCTCTAGATTCAATTAAGCTCAATAGTTTTTGTTTTCTAGGAAAACTGTGCCAGGGAAATCGCAACAGAGAAGGAAAAAATGAACCCTGCTGACCCAAAAAGCCTGATTCCACGGACATTATTACCAATAATGATGGGAAACTCTTTCCTTCACTCATTATTTTTAAAAATCAGAGCCATTTTTTCACATATTCGTACGAATCAATGAGGATAGCCTTGAAAGTACACAGCAAGTGCGTGACCCATCTATGCAAACAAGCGGTAATCGGAAGGAGCAAAGCCTGGTGAGTAAGTCGCATGGGGTAGAACTTCTCAGCCGAATAAATCCAACGTGTCGTGAACCGGTTTTGCTGTATGTGATGGAGTATTATCATGAAGAAACGTGACCTCTTGTTGCCTATTTTGGTATTCTGGTCTTTTTTCAAGCAGCAAACGTTTCAAATCGAAGAATTGTTGCTGGCAGTGTAGACCACACCCTTTTGGTCCCACCAAACACAAAACATCGCCTTTCTACCAAAGCGATTCGGTCTTGAAGTCGATGTTCCTGGTGCACCTGAGTCTACCCATGATTTTTTGCATTTTGGATTTTCAAAATGAATACACTTTTCATCCCCAGTAATGATACGCTGTAAAAAAGACTTCCCTTTGTATCGTGCGAGCAAAATTTCACATGTGTTTTTGTACCTCTCCATCTGCCTGTCGTTCAACTCATGTGGTACCCGTTTGTCGGTCTTCTGAATCTTTCCCATCTCTCTTAGGCATTGGAAACAGCTTTCTGACTAACGCTCAATTGCTCTGCGAGTTATTTTGCGTTTGTGAATCCTCTTCATCCGACAATGCTTGCAGTTCCACACCCTCGTACCTTTTTGGCGGTTTTCCATGTTCCTCGTCTGTAACATTTAAGTCACCACTTTTGAAATACCGAAACCAACGTTCACTTGTCTCTTGCGATAGAGAATGTTCATCATAACCCTCTCGAAGTAATCGGTACGATTTAGCAGTAATTTTCTTCAATGAAAACAAAAAATTAATGCTGTCCGTGAATGTTCTTTGTTTGGTGTAAATTTCGACACAATTTGAGCTTAGCAACACGACACTTTGCAAACATTTTTTTAATTTATCACTCATTCACGTCTGACACTTGTAGATGGCACAACAAATTGGCAGAATTGTCAAATCTTTATACCACAAACTGCATTTGTGTCTGAAATCCGCAATTCATACTTGTACCCCTGGTACGTAAGTGGATGGCTAATGTGATTCAAAGTGTCTCTTCAATTTTAATGCATTAGAGTAGATACTGGTGAAATGTTTGAACACGCAGTTATAAATGTAGTTGACATAAGATTTAACGTGTCCCCACCCTCTCTATCAACCACACCTCTCCAAGCAAGAAAAAAGAAAATTTTTTGCCGTAATCTCAGATCGGAAGACTCCGATTCAAATCCTTACCATGGTATTCTTTTGTATTCGCTATGATGAGCTGAATCCGTGATTCTGGATGCCTTATTGGGTGATCAGTGAACGTCACTTCACATTCGATAATGCTTGGATCCCATCATCGGTGACAGCATCCCCGACTTCCCGGGCAAGGGTGAAAGGTGTGTAACGTCTAACACAAGGAAAACATGATCTGGGGACCTCGGAGAGTTAGGGTATGGGGAATAATGTTTTTACCTTCTCCTCACGGGTCAAAGGATATATCCTACTCGTATATGAGGCTACACGTAAACTGCGCAGGGATTTAGGGTAAGAGGGTTTGTGTGAGATTTCATTACATTGGAGGGTAAAAGGGCGGGATTTGAAAAAGAATTATGCAAAAGATTATTAATTAGGAACGTTTACGATGAAAGAATATATATCATTGATTTCCAAAAAAATATTGTGCAAATACTTACTAATACTACTTTCGAATCATAATTAATTAAGCACTAATTAATCAGTTTTTAGTTTGAATATGCTCGTTGATTTTCGCTCTTTGTATTCGGATAATCAATATTATTATTGCTATTCTGCCGTTTATGGTATATTTTGTAAGGATACAGATGGTACAACGACGCACTTCTTTTCTCCTCCTTGCAAAAAAAATCAATCAAGCAATTTAACATCCAACGCGACAATAAACGCTTCTTCAATTCGGCATACTTCCATCTTCCCTTCATTCCATCGAACATACCTTCACTATTCTAAGCCCTAATTTGATGTATCCCTTGCATGATTTTCGGAGAGTTTTTTCTTTCCTATGACCTTTAGAAGCCCTTCATCTCCCTTAATCTTCGTCCATTCCTCCTTGTGAGTTCACCTCCTGTTACACACAACTTTTTGGTGGATCGCGGTGTGCATATTTATTTAAATTCAAATGTAGAAACCCTTTTTAAGTGCACCATGCCAATTAAAAATTACGATATTTTGAAGGCGAGCAGAAATTAGATGAGCCGCTTTCCAGTCAGACGCAATGGAGATGATTATTTAGCCTTTCGAAAATTTTAAACTACTCTTGCTCAAGGTGAAATTCTGCAGAGGCGGAGACAACGGGACCAAATAGCATATAAATGTAATGTTGTTATACTATTCTAAATAGTTTAAATAACATACAGACTTCGAAAAGTGTGTATGCTATTTGTAGAATTAATGAAATTTAAAGGTCATGATTAAGTTACATCATAACTCACCTATTATTTTACCATCAAAACCGTTGCCCTTCATCCCGGTAAGCTGCTTCAGGAAATCTACTATGATTATAGGCAGCGGAATACACGGACAAGCTAACTATCATTAACACGTTTCTCGTCCAAGAGAGGTCGCATTAAAGTGAAGTGAAGTTGTCCGGGAGTGCATATGTCAGCAGAATATTCACTTATCGGTGGGGAGAACTCGAGCTCTAGAGAAGTATGTTAGCATTTGTTTGTCCGGGTGTACTTTGTCAGCAGAATGCACTCCCAGATGTCTCACTTGTGGTGAGAGCTCGTAGATATACGCTAGTTGGTTGAAACTTTACTGCTCAGAATATGGAAAAGCAATTGAAAACGCTATTGATTCTGTGTGATATTAGATTTCAAAAATCTCCAATCTATGCATATGGCCTTGCGTCTTCGATGAAAATGCTTTGGCGTCGTACAAAAGCACGCTATATGACAAAGTTTAACGAGCCATTTCTTAATATTTTTACCTTATCATCAACTCCCTCCTTGTGAAAGCTTTATTAATTAGCACAGTTTTTCTTCTTATGTTCCGATTACTTTGACTGTTTTGGTCCAAAACGCTTCCGAAATAGGCAAACTGTCCCACCTCCACTAGGTTAGGATCTCATATTTTAATATTTACCGTAGTCATCCTCTTTCTCGAGTACCACGATCTTTGTTTTTTACATTTATTTTAATTCCATCCCTATCTCGCTGACTTTCCAGGGCAGTCAGCAATTTTTTGAAATTATGGCCTGACTGGCCAAAAAAACTTGAATTCAGCAGAACTAACCGCCTTTATGAATTAACCACCAGCATTCATTTCTATCCTCAGTTCTCCCCATGCCACGTAGTAGTAGTATTTAGGGGAGGCGACCGACAGCTGAGGTCATTTGCACCATGGGGGATGGACAGGAAAGGATGAAGGGTGGAGAGAAACCCGGCGTCGGCATTAACCTACTTTTAACAAAAGGCGCCAAGGGGTCCGCAGCTTAACGTCCCATCCGACGGACGGTGTACTCACTCAAAGTGCCCTCCACAAAGCACCTCAGGTAGGGATCGAGATACCTCTGAAAAATATTCAACACCGCCGGGATTTGAACCCACGCCCTCTGGGTGGGAAGCCAGTACAACAGCCACCGCACCATCTCCATCCCCTCCCCATGCCTCTTTGAAAATTTCTTTCACATATAGTACATACTGAATAGCACATGGGATAATGGACAATCATATCTTATTCCTTGTTCTAGCCCTGACCATCCTGTCCCACTGGAGCAGTTTGTGACATGTACAGATAGCGAATTAGCCTCCAATAGTTAAAACTATTCTTTTTTCTCTAATTTATTCATTAGTTTTCCCAATTCACTCTTTCAAACGCCTTTTCAAAATCTACAAAACAGGCAAATACGTCCTAATTGTATACTAAATTCCCCTCCATTAGTGATCTCATTACTGTAATGACATCACAGGTGCCTCTCCCCTTCCCGAACTCAAACTGACCATCCCCTAAGTAATCATTTACCCTGCACTCTATTCTGTTGTTGATGATTGAGTTTGAATTTTTACAAGATGGCGACTTCCGATAATAAGTGTGATATTTGCTCCAAAAATATTCCCGAAAACCAGCTATATTTGGAATGTGGTTTTGGCTGTAAGTCATTTTTCCATTACGGATGTGTTGGTCTTACGGAATCAGTGGCGAATTCCATAGCCAACAACTCGCAATTACTCTATCGATGTGAAAAGTGTTTGTTTGGTCCATGTGACGCAATTAAAAAAATTGAGTGTAAACAAGACGAAGTCCTACATATTGTGACAGATCTACAGGTCAAGCTCAAGGACTGTTTGAAATTAATAAATGACCAGTCAAAGGAAATCGCCATTCTAAAAACGAGTCCACTGAAAACGCATGAGAAACCGAGGGAAATACCGGGTGACGTCAAGATATCGATCACCAACTCATTGGAAAGTGAGCGATCGCAACTTCCCGTGAAAACTGTGAAAGAGAAGAAAAGTATCATGGAACGGTTTAATTATTCTCAAGTCGGAGCTACTGATAATAATACTAATAATAAAGAGCGTGCTCCTAAGGTGACGCTGCCGTACTCTTCCGTTGCTCGCAAAGGAAATGTACAGCCACCACCTGTGGAACCGCATACCACTGCATGCAACATGAGGAAAGAAGACGACGAGGGCTACACCATGGTCTCATATAAACGGAAACCTCGGCCAAAGCCAATTGTGGGGACGTCAAACTTGGACAGTGATTTAGTCGGGCTGCCGAAAATGGTCCACATACACGCTTGGCGATTCAAAGAAGACACGTCAATCGAAGCAGTTAAAAAGTATGTATCAAGTAAAATACCTGGCAAGTGCTTTGAGATCGAGCAGTTAAAGGTATCTAGAGGCACCCATACCTCTTTTCGTGTATCGGTCGGTGAAGACTTAAAAGATGTCGTGGAAAGTCCCGACTTTTGGCCGAAACATGTTTGTGTCAGTAGGTTTTTTTTTCTGAAGGCCCGCCTGACCTCCGCAAAGGGTTAGTCAAAGTTAGACAGCCATTAACAATCGCGCAAGTAAATATTCAGTGCCTTAGGAACAAAGTAAACCTGCTTGAAGTGGCTATGAACGAGTGTGAACCAGACTTTTTGTGTATTACAGAGCATTGGTTAAAATACGAAGAACTTAAGGTTATTTCACTCTCAAATTACTCCCTAGTGTCGTCATTCTGCCGGGCCACGTATAAAAATGGAGGTGTGGCCATTTTCGTGCATAGCAGAATAAAGGGGACTATTAACTCAGTTCACGTGCCTGTGAAGGAAGAAAAAACCTTTGAATGTGCAGTGTGTTTCCATGAAACTCCAGTGGGATTGCTTGTGCTCATCTCCATCTATAGATCACCAACTGGTGATTTTCATTCATTCATTAAAAAACTGGACCAACTCATTTGCTCCTTATATGCAAGCAACAGAATACTCGTGCTGAACGGCGATCTCAACTGTAATCTCTTAGTTGACTCCCCTCACAGATCAGAATTGTTGAATCTGTTCAAAACTTATGGCATGGAATGTTTTGACAATAATCCTACCAGAGTCACTCCCACATCTGCCACCCTAATTGATTACGCTGTGACCAACTTTAACCATGAAAAAGTAGTCACAACTGTTTGCGACCTAGGTATAACAGACCATTGCATGGTGAAAATAAGTATCGATACTAACCAACCAATGGATAGTCCAAATGATAAAACTTACCCAAGGCGGTCTCTCACTCATGGAAATATGCAGCATTTTCTGCTCCTTCTTCAGTCCCAAAACTGGGACAATGTCTATGACCTTAAGTCAGTAGACGAAGGTTTCAATTACTTTTATTCAATTTTCAAACACAATTTTGAAATGTGTTTCCCAGTAACACATCATAAAATATTTCATAGAACTAAATGTAAGCCATGGCTAACTGATGAGATCCGTTATTACTCAACTATCCTTAAAAAACTTGCTATCTCCAGTAAAAGTTCAAACAATCATGAACAAAGGTTACTCTATAAGGAATTTCAAAAGTATTACCGTAAACTGATTTCTACCACAAAAAGAACCTATAATGATAATAAGTTACTTAATTCCAATAACAAGTCCAAAACTGCATGGGAAATAATTAATGACTGTAGAGGTAAGAAAAATCCACAACTCACTCTCCCAAAACTTTGTAACCCTGAAAATAACACTGCCATTAGCTATTCATCTCTAGCTAATAAATTTAACAAATACTACGTATCAGCTCCTTGCCTAACTACTTCTCCAGCCAATGTGCTTTTAGCAAATGCACCATCGTCAATGTTTGCCAAGCCCTGTTCTGAAACCAATCTAAAAACTATTGTCTCCTCACTCAGAAACAAATCCAGTACTGGCCCAGATGAAATTCCTGGTAAAGTTGTTCATCATTGTTTTGAAGCCATAAAAGCACCCCTTTTATTTTTAATTAATGAATCTTTGATACAAGGGATTTTCCCATCCCAATTAAAAGAATCAAAAGTAGTGCCCATTTATAAAAACCATGGCTGTGTAAATGATTTGAATAACTACAGACCAATAGCCGTCCAAAATACATTTGCTAAAATATTCGAAAAAGCCATGTATATGCAAATAGCATCTTATCTCGAAAAAAACTTCCTACTTTCTAATTCTCAGCATGGATTTAGATCGGAAAGGTCTACCACAACTGCCATATGTCAGGCTATCGACAGCATACTTAATTCATTAGATGCTAAACGCAAAACTCTTGGAATGTTTTTTGACTTGTCAAAGGCTTTTGATAATGTAAACCACAATAGACTACTAATTAAACTCAATAGAATAGGAATTAGAGGAAGTCCTTTAAACTGGTTGAAGTCCTTTATTCATAATCGCACTCAAAAAGTAGTGTTATCAGTTGATGGGTCAAAATATTCATCCGAAGCATACCAAGTTAACAAAGGTGTTCCACAAGGCTCAACCCTTGGGCCACTCCTCTTTCTGATTTACATCAATGACCTACCTAACTGCTTACCAAATAATGATGGAATAATACCAGTGTTGTACGCTGACGACACTAATATAATAATATCAACACAAACATATCCCAGCCTTGTGGAAAAAGCTAAGTCTGTCACACTTGCTATAAACAAGTGGTGTACAGACAACCTTCTAGACTTAAATGTAAATAAAAGTAAAATAGTAAACTTTACACACAATAAGAACATATCAGATGATCTGCTGGTAAAAATCAATGACCTATCAATTGAGCGTGTGACAGAATGCAAATTTCTAGGTATTTCTCTATGTGCAAATATTTCTTGGGATACTCATGTAAAAGCCCTTCAACACAAGCTCACTTCAACTTGCTACTTATTAAGACACCTGTATGAAACTACAAGTAAAACTGTACTACTCAATTTGTACTATGGGGAAATTTATTCAAATATAACCTACAGTATAATATTATGGGGATCAGCTGCTATTTCTCAAACCATCTTTAAAATGCAAAAGAAAGCTATTAGAATCATCACCAGGAAACCTCACAATGCTCCATCAAGGCCTATTTTCCGTGAATTAAATTTGCTACCACTCTCATGCATCTACATTATGTTTTTAATTCTATATATAAAAAATAACATCGGCAACTATTCTCTTAACTCTGCCTATCATCATCATTACACCAGAGGCAGGAATGACTTCCATTATGGGAATATAAGAACTAAAGCATTGAAATTAGGACCCAATGAAATGGGCATCAGATTATATAACAAACTACCCAAAAGTATCAAGGATACACAGGGAACTGCTGCATTCAGGCATAAACTAAAAAGATATCTACAACGCAATATGTTTTACTCGGTTGATGAATATCTCAACAATATTCCCGACCAGTAAGTTCATACTTTTAGTTTCTAGCAATGGTAATGGTCTGATTCATGTTTGTGATCAATGATTTTTCTGAATTTGATATTGTATGTGCATGTTACAGCCGATGTTCATGGGTTTGTACCAAACACTTATGTAACTATGAGCATCTATTCTTTTATGTATCTTAACTGAGCCTGTGTCTTTGCTCCTCATTGACGTGCCTTATATCATGTACATACTTCACCCACCTGGTATTTTTGTATTGTGATCTCTGGGCAAATAAAAAGTAATAATAATAATTGTGAGATCCTTATCAGCTGTGTGCAATATAGTATGAAACTTTTCTGGTAGTCCTTACATGAAGGATCATTATCAAATGCACAAAAAATGTGTATAATAATGGGGGTGTTTTCTATATTTCAGTAAATATGATGAAGTCCTGTATGCAAATCAAAAGTGTTGTAACTACTCATTGACATTGGAATTATTTTGGCAATGATTCAAAAGGGATTATAAATTCACATTTAGTTTTGTGAAACCTGGTACTGAAAGTGAATGAACTGCATAGTTAGCATAACCATATGATGAAATGATTAAAGTTGAATAAATTAAATATATGATTTATTAATAGGGCAATGAATTACAAAGCCTGTGACAAGAATCGAATGCCCTTATATGCAGAATGTATTTTTCCTGGATCAATCTATATGTAGTCTTTGTCAATAGGTTAAATAGTACGTGAATTGTAATGCACACATAGAATTAGGTCACACCATGCCCATAAGACATGTGATGTAACATTCAATACAAATTTATCAGGTGTCTTATTTATTAGAGTTATATCATTCTGAAGGTAACACAGATGTTTGTGTGCATCTGGTTACCCTACATGGACAAGGAAAATGAGCAATTTAAATTTGGGAATATAAGGTGTTTGGGGATTATAGGGTAAGCTGATTGAAAAGACCTAAGCAGATTGGTTTACAATTGTGATATGGAAACTAAGATAGTTTAAAGCCATATATGTTTTTTCTCAATCAGGTTCTTATAAGTAATGGCAGTTTTTTTCTGAAACTTGAAATATCCTGATATTCATGTGCCGATTTCAGTCCAACTATTTCCTAAATATGCATAACTACAAATTAAATTTCAACTAAATTCAATTTCAGTTAAAACCATGAACATGGTTTAAATTATTAATAAATCTATAATGTAAAACAACTTTCTAACACTATTCAATGCAAAAGATGAATGATTTGTGTGTCATATGCCTTCAGCATTAATATTTTGCGTAAAATTTCCTCAAAAGGAAAATAACCACACCTCTTCAAATGCATTTCAGTTAGAATCCTGATTTCTGCAAAAATTAGCCTTTCAAATGAAGAATTAGAACAAAATGAATGAATGAAACCTTGTATGCATTTTAAATACTTAAGAAAAATCTAATTTGATAGCATTTCATTCCCAAGCCACAAGTCCAATGGATTTTTGAAAGTTTAGTTACGCCCAATGTACATAAATTAAAATGGGAAATATGGGGAGTGACATCCTGGTTAGCAATCTATAGCTAGCAATGCCACATTATGGTCATGTTATGCCATATGCATGTGACATTACAGAAGCATAATTCACAAAATAGGAACTTTCAGTTGGGAGTAAGGGGGGGCAGTCACCCTGAACTTAATGTACTCTGATGAAAATCAAGTAGTAGTACTCTATGACTCATTTTGTTAGCCTAGGCATTTAAACTTACAAAAAATATATGCTGGATTACATCGATAATGAAAGATGCTTATTTGCATTTCTTGGACACCAGTCAAAGAAACTCTGGGAAATACTGCGACAGTAATTTTAGTGGAGTTACTCACATGCGTGCACAAAAGTGCAAGAGATCAAAGTGAAAAAAATTACATGTAATCACTGAGAATTGAGCCCAGATCCTTTGAATTTGGACCTGAAGTTGAAGATTTCTGGAAATTTAAAGTTCTGCATCCAAAACCCTGTGCATGCAAATTATTTTTGCACTACAACATTTGATCATTTGTGGCATGAACCAGTGCTGTAAATTGTTAATATCGTGATAAATAATCAGGGGAGAAATATTTTTCTAATTTGCCCACTCCTAATGTAAAGCTACATGATGAAAGGTTTATCTATCACAGGGTGAAAATGGAGCTTTAAAATAGGAATTTCACATTTTTCCATGGGTTAGTCATAAGAGAAAGTCATAAGAAATCCGTCCTCACCAGTAAGACCAATATTAAGTTTTATTACTTAAGCAATATACCAGAAATTAACCATACATAAGCTATCTACCATATCTTAAAAAAAGTGACTCACTTAAAAAAATACTATATGGGAATTTTTGTCAGAAAAATATGTATATTCATTGAAAATATTAACAATTGAGACTTTTATGATCAATAGCCAAATGTAAATGAAAGAAAATTTTCTTGATGCAAGAGAAAAGTTAGGAGTCAATTGCACCACAAAAATACAACTTAAATTCACAACATGCCCACAAACATAAAAATTTTCCAGTATTTTTTTTGCAAATATTTTTAACCCTCTACTCTCTTATTCATCACATTATCACATGATTTTTTAGTCATGAAAAAAAGAAGCATGAAAACTTTTTCCATGGTCATAGCCATTACTTATACAATGCATTTTAGTAACATTATTTTATTATTTATAAATATCTATTTAATTTACTTTACAAGACCTCCTTAATCTGCATAGATAAATATTTTCATATGCATTATTAACCAAAGAAATAAAATGCAAAATTAATTAAGCTTTTAAGATCCCATCCTAGGCTATTTGTCCTTGATTAAATACATATTACATCTAAAAATATTGGGTATTGAATAAAAACTTTTTTATGATTAAAATACAAAAAGGGAAATTGTGATAATACTGTGAATTCATTATAGTACTGTATACTAATGCTAACACTAATACTAACGCTACCAGTGAATACTAATACTAATTATCATATGTTTTCGGCAATGATGTAATGCTAGAGGAAACCGCTAAGCCAAACAAAAAAGGAACTCTTATGGTTCTAATCAAGAACATGACTACCATGCAGTAGGGAGCTTCCTTTTAAAAAGATGTAAGTTCTTGGCAGCTTCCACCTGTTAATTATCAGGGTTGCATGAAAAACTAAAAGTACATAATGAAATACATCAAAAAGATATCTGGATCTAATGACAATAGAGTTCTCTTAGTACATGTCATACTTTCCTTGCACACCAATATCCAATAACCCGCCTCTTGCGCCATTAGCATTGATTTCCATTCCCGGAGAGAGGTACTAATAGCAGTGAAATAGAGAATCACATTCTTGACACTAGAGGCATACACTACCTTCAGATGGGAAACTTCCTATTGTTCAAGGTTACCCTTGATTTACAAGCTAGTCACTGTCTGCCTTGAAGTGGCACCCTCATCCATATTGCACTTCATCATTCCAACCAGGCACAAAATCATGCCAAAAGTTAGTCACCTTTCCCCCCATTCTGGGACGGTATCCATCAACACAACGTTCTTCCTTTTGAACTGGTTTATAATATCTAATTCTCCCACCTCAGAATTATCATTACAGCTTGTATTAATTATGGGGATATATTCAAAATCTTAGTGCAGTAGTTTAAAAAATTACTCTTGAACAAACTTTGTCTAGCATCCAATTTAATGCTGTATGGCACCTGCAGTAGTCTACCTAGTAAAAGGATATTATAAAACCACTCTATCCCTCCTCTGTGAAAAGGTAGTGTCCATCTGAGACATCTCCCATAAAGAAGGAGAAGTTCCAAGAATCAGGAAGGCCAATTATTAACTTTATTTAAAAGGGAAAGAATCGTTTTGCAAAACAGTCCTCTCCGGGGCTATGACATTCGGCTGATCATGTGCCAGTGTATATTATTTTACAGATACAAATGGTTTAGCTCCTGCTTTTACTTTAACTATCAGGAAAATAATTCTTAAGTGTCGAATATGAGGATACATTTCTTAATGAAAAGAATAACTTTTTTTAAAGTGTATATGAAGCATTGAACCTTGTATTTATCAAAACTAGTTACAGTAAAAAAATATAGCACAGGTATAGTTTGGGATGCAAAAAATGCTTGGGATTAGAAAGGAGATAGTGAAAGGATAAAGATACACTATATTTGAATATATGAGCAAATGGAATGATAGATATACTAGCCACTGTGTCCATTATTTTTGGTGGGACCCCTATAACTTTGAATGTAATTCCATTGAATGTGCATGATTGATAAATGTGATCTGTGCACCATGAGGCATTAGTTATGCATATGAATTGTAATGTACAACATTTATGGTCTCTTGTCACCTATTTAATACTTAAATATAAAAAGATAAAATCTAGTTGTGTTCATTGTGATTTTTCTTTTGCACTAACTGAATGCAAATGCAGTCTAAGATGTGTGTAGGTTTTGGATGAATTTCCTATCCTATCAGTTTCCCGCTATTTTCTATAAAATGTTCATTAAATATTGCCAATATACTCCAATGGATGCCTTGTCAAACTAAGTCAGCAATAAATTAAATCCTTGTTATATTTGACACTCCCATTGCTAACCTCAGTGGCATAGAGATCTCTTGTCTGCTGTTCCAGATGAAGCAAGTTCAATTCCCATCAGTGTGTTTTCTTCACCAAGGCCTTGGGTAAATAAGGTTGTAAAATGCCTACCCTTGCATTGTTTTGTTGGATATCACAACTAATAAAATATCCTGACCATTGATGACTGCTATGGCATTATACATTTAGTTTCCTGTTTCTAAACCGGGATTGACCATTCCTTAAGCAGTCTGTTAAGCATTGTATCCATGATTCTTTTGATGGCCCTCAGTATTAACTTGGCTTCATGAAAAATTGAAATAATTTATAGTTGTTCCATGACCCCCACACCCAGCTACTATCCCATTTTTTGAACTGAAAGTGACAACTCTCTCCCTCCTCAAACTGCATGCCCCCTTGCTCATAAGAGCTTTCATTCCACCATCGTGAGGTATAACTGCTCTTATCAGATTTTCACTTGTTGGTTCAGAGTTAGTTTACACTTAATGACTCAAAATCAATGATTGATAAGCTGCTCGATGACACATCATACAGGTTATTGAAAAGAAAAATAAAAACCTTTTGGTTTTTACAAATTTTAAATATTTAAAAAGTAATTTCTATAATTTTCACTGATGGGTCACAGAAATGGTTCCATTGCATGATGCCCATTGGAGTATGAGGAAGGAAAAGGTACTTTGAGAACAGTATGGAGCCTTCTCTTGTCTGTTTTCTTCCATATAGAGACAAAAATATGGCTAGACCATGATAGTAGAAATGCCAAGGAAATGAAATGAAAGGAGGTTGTTGGAGTTGATAACATCCCTGCAGAACTGCTCAAGAATTTATGGAAAGAGGGAAGGAACAATTGTAATGGACCCATGCATAAAAAAATTTCTGAATGGATGAAATAGGCCAGAAGGCTTTGTTAAATCAGTGTATTAATACCATCGGAAAAAGAAAAAAGTAACTGAATGAGAAGAATGTAGAAATATAAGCGTTGTTTCTCATACAAAAAAGGTAATACTTAGGCTTAAAAGCAGATGGATAGTGAAAAGAGCAAATGAGTTTCTAGGAATAGAACAAGTTGGGTTTTGAAAGGAAATGGGTATGAAAGTATCCTTAGGAATAATGAAGTCAATTTTAGAAAGGAACATAAAATACAACTAGTTTAAATGTATTTGTATGCTTTGTGGATTTTGAGAACTAATTCAGCAGGTATACTGGGCACAATTAATGAACATTTTGTAGAAGATAGGAGTAGACAGGCAAGAAAGATAACTATCCAGAACCTGTACCTGTCTCAAGATTGCACAGGTGAGATTAGTGAGTGGAATTTTGGAATGGGAATTACTCGGTAGGGGATTAAGATAGAGATATATATTATCAACGACTCTTTTCAATATATCTGGATGAATTGATAAGTGAAGTGTGGTGGTTCATTTGTGTGTGCAATTCAGGGGTCACCCTAGGCACGACCCAAGGGGAGGCATCTTGACCCAGTCACGGATATCAGTCGCGTCTCAACCCCAGCTGAGCGTTCATCCCTCTTGTGCGCGATGTGCCCATGGCATATATCTTACCGTGTTGACCTTGGTCTATTATTCACAGCACACAGAATAAATCTGCTGTTTATTCAAATGCTTTAAATGTGATTTATTAGTATTTCCTGGCACTGGCCGCGCTCATATAATTTCCATCCACCCCACATGAAGCTTGGAAAGACCTGGAGGCAGGAATAAAAGTAGATGGGAACTCATCAAATAAGTTAAGTTTGTGGATGATGAGGTATTAGTTAGTCAGTTACCCAAATGTTTACAAACATACTTAATATATTGCAAAATCAGTGTCTTAGGGAAAGAATGAGAAGTGGCCTTAAGAAAATTATGGTAATGAGATTCTCAAAAAGATAGGAGAGGTAAGATAAAGTAATAAGTTGGGGGTAAAAACTAGAATGGGTAAAACAGTTCAGCTATTTAGAATGTATTTACATTATGGGAGAGTGAGCAGAGTCGTAGATGCATTAAAAAGAGACTTTTGCTTGACAAAGAAACATTTGCTAAGAGGTGATAGCTGATGACTGTAACCTTAGGTAAAGATGTAATGAAAAGACTAGTGAAAACATTATCATGTAGCTTAGAATGATTCAGTAACTTGAACTTGAGGGAAGAGAATTAGCATGATATGAAGGGTTTTGAGACATGGTTATGGAGAAGAATGGGGAAAATAAAATGGATAAAACCAATGATGAAGTTCTAGGTATGAGAGGGGAAGTGAGTAGATTGTTGGAATTAATTCCCCAGAAGGCAGGGTATACTGATTGGTAATGGGATGCTGGAAACAGTAATAGAGAGTATAACGTGGGGAGGCTAAGAGGAGGGAGGAAAAGAATAAACATTTTGGAAGGAATTAAGTTAGATAGAAAGAATGCAGAGCTAAAACCTGAGTTAATGTAATATAAGTACATACACGATTGAATGGCTCATAGTTTTGCTCATTCTCATGTATCCTTTATACACAAATATAATATCACGGGTATTAACTTACAAGGCACAATGAACAAAAAGTAGTAAATAAAATAAATTATTATCAGTAAATATATCTTTTCATAACTTACTATAGGTAGGTATGCTGCACTGAGTGTGCTGCCTTCTATCTATTGATGTTTCTTGTATAAACTCAGCCTTTTACTTATCATTAATTTACATGGTTGTAACTACACCAGCAAGAAGTTCTAGCACACAGGGCACATTTTGTCTACCAGTTCTGCAATAAGATTTTGATAAAAAACTGTAACATGCATGAACTTTCCTGGTAAATATTGTTGGTACAAATCATATCTGAGCAGACTCATTTTCACTCCTTGTAACCCTAGTCATCCAACAGTTGTTGTCACTCAATAGTGAGCAAACAAATACATCATGAGTCACCATGGCATATTCCAAGCCAATACTTTGCATTTTTTTCCCATTCATTTTGATTTTAATGTACCCATATTAGTTCATTTGTCAGAAATTTGCATAGTGAAGTATGGTGATGGTGTTTTTCAGCATTTTCTAGTACTGATCATTGGAAAACATATGTTCATAGCCTGCATGAAAACAACATGATATATTTATAGGTTATGCATCGGTTATGCTACCTGCATGCAGGCATCTTTTAAATAAAAAAATATGAATTAAAGAAATATGAATTTTTAAGGCAAATTGCAGGATTAATATCTTAAATAAGCATTATATTCATTAATTATTTTCTAATCTTAGAGAAAACCCATATACACTAACAAAGACATGGCAGGAATTTATTAATTGATCTTGGAGAAATAGGAGAGATGGAAAGAGTATATAGAGGATCCATCTAGTAGAGAATTAGGCGTGCAGGTATGGATGATAAAAGGTATGTATTGATAAAATAAAAATATGTATTGATGAGGATAGCTTGGTTCCAGGTATACTTGATTACAAGTTAGGTTATTAGACGATTTAAATCCACTAAAGCCATACAGATGGGTAACATTCTTGCCAAGCTACTAAAAGGTTGGGAAAAAATGTAAGGAAGATGGATTTTATGGGTTGATTCATAACATGAGGGTATAATTTTCCTGAAAGCTTTTATAATAGCAATATTAGTTCCCATCCTTAAAAAGGGAAAGGTCATTCAGCACCTTAAGATAATAAGTTGGTTTCAATTGCAGCTAGTTTGGCACTCAAGAATATAAATATTTAAAAGGATGGAAAGGAAGGCAAATGATTACTTGGAGTGGAATAAATTTGCATTTAGAAAGTCAAGAGGCATAAGTGATACCATTGCATGAATGAAAGCAGGATGTATTTATTTGTTTCATAAATTTCAAGAAAGATATTGATGGAGTTAATTGCCCAGAAGGAATGGATGTAATACAAAAGATAGGAGGGATATGTAACTTATCTGTCAACTGTTCATGCCTCAGACTATTCAGTTGTGTGCAGCAGATGAATAGTCAGAATGGGCAGAGTTAGTGAGGTGGGCAAGGAAGGGCTGCCTGTTATCACCTGTTATTTTAAATGTATATGTGGAAGAATTAGCAAATGAGGAATGGGAAGAACTGGAGATGGATATTAAAATCTGAGGGGAAATCATGAAATCAGAAAGATTTACTTTAGTTAGCCAGTTAGCCAAGGGTTTGCTCATGCTACAATTTACAACTGGCAAGTTAAGAGTGCTTCTCAATTGAGAACCTCAGTATGCTGTGTCAGATATACTGCAAATTGTGTCATTGACATCTGGCTTACACTGACACAATGTAGGATTATGTGCTATTCATTATTTTAATATCTGATCTATGTGCCAGACTCATAATGGAAGTTGGATTGTTTGAACTTTCACTGGAGATAGCATGTTTTTTAAGGATAGTTGAGTAGTAACGGATCTTGTCAGTTAGCCATGGGTTACATTTTGTTCTATGAAATATTTTATGATGTCTTACTGGAAAACATAATTCAAAATTGTGTCTGATGATTGAATAAAAGTAATTGAAACCTTCGTCTACTGACTTATGGCCATAGGCATTGTTCCAGTTTTGGGAATGTAGAAGGAGCAGAAAATGCTGCATATTTCCATGAGTAAGAGACTGACTTAGTAAGTTTAAGTAAGAGACCGACTAGGTAAGTTTTATCATTTTGGCTCTCCATTGGTTGGTTAATATCAATACTTATTTTCACCATACTATGGTCTGATATACCCAGGTCACTAAGAGTTATCGCTACTTTTTCTTGGTCAAGGTTGGTCACAGTGTAATCAATTAGGGGGGTGGATGTGGCAGCGACTCTGGTAGCATTAATATTAAAACATTCCATGCCGTAAGTTTTGAGCAAATTCAGTTCTACGGATCTGTGAGGGGAGTCAACTAAGAGATTACAGTTGAGGTCGCCATTCAACATGAGTATGCGGTTGTTTGCATATAAGGAGCAAAAGAGTTGCTCCAGATTTTTAAGAAATGTATGAAAATCACCAGCTGGTGATCTATAGATGGAGATGAGCACAAGCAATCCCAGTGAAGTTTCAAGGAGACACACTGCACATACAAAAGTTTTTTCTTCCTTCTCAGGCACGTCAATTGAGTTAATAGTACCCTTTATTCTACTATGCACGAATATGGTCACACCCTCGTTTTTATGTGTAGTCCATCAGAATGAGGACACTAGAGAGTAATTTGAGAGTGAGATAACCATTAGTTCTTCATATTTTAACCAATGCTCAGTGATACACAAAATGTCTGGTTCGCACTCGTTTATAGCCACTTCCAGCAGGCTTACTTTGTTCCTGAGGCACTGAATATTAGCTTGCCTGATTATTAAAGGCTGCCTAATTTTGACTAACCCTTTGAGGAGGTCAGGCGGGCCTTCAGAAAAAATACCTACTGACACAGACAGGTTTCGGCCAAAAGCTGGGACTTTCCACTACTTCTGTTATTTTGCTTGATACATAATTTTTAACGGCTTCGATTGTCGTGTCTTCTTTGAATCGCCAAGCGTGTATCTTATTTTACATCTTAAAACTATCTGTTGTAGACTTAATATACCTAATTGTGTTTACATGATCTATCCTAACATAGTATGATGGAGCTAATAATACATATTCAATAATATCACTAAAGAAAAGTCCTTTCAATTTAGGCAGTAGATTTAATCTGTAATTTAATATTCACTATGAGAGTGATTCCCATCCAAGTTCCTCTAATAATTTTGGTATGTCAATCAGTTGATAATAACAATGTTTTACAGATCTAGCTTACCTACGCTGCAGGATATATGATTCGACAATCAATGTAACTTCATAAGGATTTTATATGCTAACAACATATTCTAAGTGAGGCCTAACTAAGTGAATGTCAGCCATGTTTCTTTCTTCAATGCCACGCTTTTCTTATGTACAATGACCGGTAAAGATGGGACCTCACTCACCGGGACGGTTTATACTTGCCCGCTGGGCAGTCAATGAACATTTGGTGCACTGTAGTTTTCGTCACATTTACCCAATACTCTTCTAATAAATCCTATTTCTTTGTTAGGTTGGCTGCATATTCCCCGTATATGTTTAACTCAGGAGAGGTGGTGAGTGAGGGTAAGGTCCAAGTATTTGATGGATTCTGCACTTTCTATATCTGCGTTCCTGATACAGTAGGCGTTAAGGAGGGAATTGCTCATTATCTAAAAATTCACTGCACCGCAATTTTTTTCATTTAATTCTAATTGCCAAGAGTCTAATCAGCGTTGTATAACATTCAGGTCATCTGCTACAGCTAATCTATTCTATGATATCGGATATCCCTTTAGAGCACGGCATCGTCGGCATATAACGGTATCTTATTATTTATTCCGTTAAAGTAAAGAAGGAATAAAATAGGTCCGATAAGTAGGTCTTTTCCGAAGGAATCCAAGGTCCGTTAAGAAGGATTAAAATAGGTTAATTTAAGGCAAATTGTTAAATCTTTTCGAGAGGAAATATATTTCAGCATTAAAAAATAAGTTGATTTCGTACATATTCCATTATGTCTTGATTCCCTCTGTTTTCAAATAGGAAAGTCAATGATATTTAATGCTGAATAAGAGAGGGCTTCTGTAGACTGGAGGAGGGTTTCGTTGTTTTCTACGTATTTTCCATTCCCGATAAATTCATTCATCGTAACTGAGCGTAATTATGACCCATTTCGTGGAAACTCCGGATTTTCGCTGTCCCTCCATCACATAACCTGCGCAGGCTTGATCTTATCGATGAACCAGCGAGAGTTCTGCTTATCGACTCACACAAGGAAATTTAGGATGAAATCCTCCCACCTAACCGTCCCGAGCAACAGGTGTCGCGTAGGAAGGTAGTTGGTTTTGTGCTAGGGCGAAAGGGTAATGTGTGTACGTTTCCGTTTGTTAACAATGTATCCGTATATAAATGAAGTGCTCTAAATTTCAGTTTTCGTCGGTTGTTTAGGTCTCATACTTGTATCTCTTGTCGTCTCTTTAGATCCATAATTAAGGTTTCCCGTAGCAAGTTGGTAATAGAGGGAAGAATGTTGGGAAAGCCATTCAGAGGAAGAAAAATAATACTCATTTTGGAAGGCATTGAGTGATGTAGAAAGGTTAAATATGAGTTATTGCAGAATGTAGTATGGGGTAAAAGGATATTTCGTGTCATGTTTGTTAGTACTTAGAAGTTCAATATTTTGCTGTGCCTGAGTTCATTAAAGTCATATCTAAACTCAACAAACTTCTGTTGGAAAAAAATAGGGGAGAAAGTTTGGTTGGGTAGCCTTATTAATTATTCTTGTTCTGCGCATCAAAATCCTCTTCATTTCAGTTTGTCAATTTGCATGTCTGCCTCACAGGGACAAAGATGATGAACAGGAAGAGATGATCTTGGGGTAGATATTGTTTGGAAGCTTTAATTATCTCGCTGGCTTTGAAAATATGTTATTATTAACAGTAACGGTATAATTAAAAGTAAAAAGGTTAAGGTGGGTTTTAGATGTACACAAGCTACCAAAAGGTACAGTGATAATTTTCTTACCTCTCCTAACAAAACACAGCTCAACAACAAAGTCCCTCTTCATCTCTGCATACGTCTGCCCTCCCTTCATTCCGCCCAACATCCCAATCGTATTGCTGCCTCTTCCCCGATTGCTTTACGTATTCTTCTCTCTCATAGTCTTCAATATCCTGTTGCCAAACAAAACACTCTGTATCCATCTTTCCTACCTTATTTGGATTTCTCCCACAATCCTCTCTCCTCCCCCACCATACCTAGCACTTCATCTTTGTTTTCCGTTCAGTCCATTTCACCTTCTCCATCCTTCTCGTCATCCACATTTCAGAAGCTTCCAATCTATGCCGATCACTTCCTTCAATGACCATGTTTCCGCTCCGTACAAGACCACGCTCCGTATCAAAGTTTTGGAGAGTATTTTCTTAAAAACCTTACTCAACTTTCCTGTTATCATTTGCATCCTCCTCGTGAAAACTTCTTTGCCTAACAGGTCGATTTTACATCATCCTTCATATTTGTTCCCAATATTTTATTCATTTTGACGCAAGTTGTAGACTAAATCCTATTGCAAACACTCAAATGATCCAGACCTGATCCTTTAATAATACCCAAAGTGGATCTTGTTCACATATTTATTTACATACCTGTTGGATAAATTTTTATAAATTGCAACCCGAAGAGTGACTATTACATTTCAGTTCTTTAAAACAGTACTTTTAAGTATTGAAATGTATTCAGAAGTTGGATAGTTATGACGTGTGGAATTTCCAACATTGGTCTCCTCCAGTACAAAATATATATCTCCCTCCTAATACTCTCAAGGGTAAAGTTTAATCCCATGCTACTAGAGATACGAGTCGTGATGCATGATTCATGTCTGGGGGGGTGAACCCTTTAGCCGTATGTCATCAGTATCAGGGTCCGGATTGATCGTCATTCTCCTTGCGAGATTAAAAATAACTCTTCTGCCAAGAACATGCTACATCGCGAGTTCCATAAATTTTACTGATTACATCTTGAGTTTTCTGATTTCCTCGGTCTGAAGCGATTCATAGGCAAGTATCAGTGCGAAAAAATTACTCTCCGTCAGTATTAATTTTTTTCCACGCTTTGGAGAGACTTGAAATCTTATTTCGGCGCTTCGAAAAGTCACCGTAAATAATCAATATTAAATCATTGTCACTTGAATACACATGCTGTCAGTGTCTAGACGTGACCGGATTAATAATTCACCTTGTAATCCGATGCTGGAACCTTTTGTACACTGCAATCTTTTGCACGGTATATTTACTCTGCGTGCTCATTGGAACTTTAAAAGCAGGCTTTCGCTAATTTCAAAAGGGAAAATTGGATGTGACATTTATAACTCTATCCGGGAAACTTACTTGAATTTTTATAATACCTGATTGAATTATTTTCATATATTTTAGTTTAAGCTATCTCTAATGAGAATTATGATTTTGAGTAAAAAGAACTCTTTGATGGAAACACCATGGTAAAATCTTTGGTTGGATTATCATACTTCCACATCCCGGAGCTACACACGTGTCGACATACATCCCTGAACTGTGATCCCCTTTTATTACCTCTTATTTAGTCATTGCGAGATCGAACCCACTCTCAGATAATATGGAACAATAGTTAGATATCGTCCAAAATCTACCCCCATCGGACAGACTACACAATTATGATGATGCGTAGAAGAAAGGAGGAAGAGGTGGAAGATAACATATCCGATAGCTGTAGGAAAATCTTTTAAGTAGATAGGATGGGAAGGTGAAGTGATTGTTTGGTATCTTTTCCTCCCTTCTTCCCACGCCTTTGCGGTGGCTTGAGGGCATTGCATACATGTATCGTAAATGTACTCACCCTCGTTCCTCCTCATTCCCCTCACCTCTCCCATACTCTTTTCCTCATTTGAAATGACCATAGTCAAACAACAAATAAGCCATACGAAGGTAAAGATAGAAAGTTATCGTGGGATGGGAACGGCCAGAGCTGTGTGAACTGTCTCAGTTCAAATAATTTAGATTACGCAGCCCTTATTCAAGTGGAGTGAGAATGCTATTGAGAGAATGGGAGCTGGTAGATTGAAATGCAAGGGCGATACAAAAAAATCCTAATTAATCCTTCCTTCTTTCAACCTTACCTGTATTCTATTCCACTTTTAAGGGTTACTAATTTCTTCCAGCACATATTATTGATAAATTTAAAGGGCTGGAATGACGGTATTAACCGTACAGAATCGGAAATGTGTGAGAGAATGGAAAATCGAGGGGCGACCTGTGGGATATTGGCTTCCACTTTCCCCTCTCTAACGGCTCACGATTGACGAGACTTCCCTAGGGAGTAAAAAGCTGGGGCAAAGGGGGGAGTTTGATTTGATGGGTTTGCGGGGCATATATGGGAGAGGTTTGGAGTGGGAGTGGGCGGAATGATGGGGATGAGGTGAGAGGTGATAAGGAGTTGGGAGGGAGAATTGAATGGTGATGGAATGGGAGTGGAAGGTGGGCGGAGATCAATTCCGGGAGTGCCGAAGGATGCCGAGGTTAAAATATAAAGAAAAAGGCTTCCAATGAGAAAAGCTTTATAATGGATGTTCTCATGAGGAGAATGATAGGGATAATTTCTATGAAAAATCAGGCGTCAAATTGGGGTTGATGGAAATGTGCGTTTACGGCCGTCGGAAAAAGTAAAATTTGGGCAAACGTCTTCTGAGGATATCCACTCGATTAAGGTGTGTGCTGGTGCATGCGGTTATACTTTACTCAGTTCACTGGAAACTGATTCCGATGAGCTTGCAGCTATTAGATTTAAAATACTTTGGCTTACATAACCATTCTATTACGTTAAGTTCGATCCTCTGATAACATTGTGGAAAGCAAAGTGAAGCGAGCAACAGTTTGCGCAAAAATTGTTCTTTGAAGGAATGCGGTTAAGGGGCATAACACATGTATGAGTGTTCTCACAAGAACAAATTATCAATCCTGTTTCGTGAATATTCATTCATGCATGCCTTCCTATCCGTGGATTCTACTTCTGCGCGGTGAAAATTTAGCTGTGGAATTTAAATGACATTATTCAAAATTTTGATTCTTTGCTACAAATGAAGAAACATTGTTTTTCCAGTAAGAAATGTAAATGTATTAAAATATCAATAGTTTTACATGGAAGCATTATTTTGAAATCTATGAACATGAAAATAATGAGTATGCGTGGTACAGCAATCTATGTCGCGCACAGTATTCCCTACTTACGTTTGCGGCACGCCAACGGTCGGCTTTGGAACATTTTCACCAACGGCCCACTTTTACAATCCTAAAAGAGCTAGTATCCCTTCTGACTGGAGCGCTTGATAGCCAGCTCATGGTTCTCCGCGCCACACCATTAGGGGATATACGTAGTATGCTTACGCACTAGGACGCCATGAGATAGAACTTTAAAGATAAAAAAGAATGATAAAAATTATTAAATACTAAGTAAGTGCGTCCAAAACGATAGTAGCGGTGTTTGACAAGGAAAGTTGAAGGCACAATGAGGGTAAACGATGAAGTAATTGAGCAAGAGGATGATTTTATAAATATTGGGAGATATTTTTTGAAAGATAGCAGGATAGAGGAAATAATGAAAATGTCAAAAATCCTGGTCAAAACTTAGTGGATAATAATAATAACTATAACGAAGTAATATTTGTCATTTTATTTGTTGTCCAGTAGTTTTGGGCCATGATGCTCTCCATTACATTTGACTGCTTGCATGATAAAGATTGGATTACGAATATACGACAAAGATCACCACAGCACTTGGTGGAGATGAAAAATTGCCTTGGCAGGAATCGAACCCGTGACCTCAATGCGGAATCAAAAAAAATATTGTCTGGCTAAGGAAGTAAAAATGAGTGTTTAAAGTTTTATTCTTTCTCGCGTCATTCTGTATGACTACAACTTGGGTATTATGGCATATACTATAAGTGTCTAATAAATACGGTACGTACATGTAAGAATGCAGGTGGTAAAAATAGGAGAGATAGAGCGAGGAAACAGATATTTAGGAAATAATTAGATTGTTTCCAGTGGTAATAGAAGCTATTGCTCCCATGTCTACTTCATTCAAGCATGAAAGAAATTTACTACCCTACTTCAGTCATGTCGAGATAATGGATGACAGTTAGATTACCAAATAATTGAACATGTGAACAGGAGTATTCGGGGACAGCAGAAGACAAGGATATATGAGATAAGAGTGAAAAGTGAGAAAGGATTTGATGGACTGAGAAAATCATGGATGAATTTTATCGAAGAGACCCTCCATACAATGGATAACTGTCTCAGTAAAAAACTAGGGACATACACGTACATGGACGTGAAGGAGGTAAAAAAAGTATATAAGGATCAAAAAATCAGTGTAGAGGAAATCAGTGAAAGAGGATGAATTACTTGACATTACTAGACCAATTAACAAGATTTTGTCTTCGCTGTACGGGAGCGGCGTGAAGTGTACTTATGTACGAGTATATATGTATGTAAGTCGACTAGAACTTAGCCAATAAGAACGTAATTCAAAGTGGAATGCGAGAACACCAAAGCAAAAGTCCTCATTATCCTCACCACTATGTACGACTGAAAAAGAAAGATTAAGGGAGACTACATATGGGTATGAGTATTCGATGTATGGAGCCGAAGTGACTGAAAAAATCAAGCCAGTTGACGAAGTGGTAAAAGAGGGACCATAGAGAAGCGAAGTGGAAAAAAGCATATTTCTGTACAGGAATATAAACCAAGTTAGATTTGAGTCATGGTGATGCAAAATGAATTCATGTGGAGCGTAATGAGAGAAGGTATAAGAAGTAAGAATAAAATAGGAAGGTTCGTGCCCTTGGTGTAAATTAAAAAAAGCTATGAAAGAGGGAAGCTGAGGGCCATAAGAAGTGCTTTGGCGTCAAAGCTTTGGTTTAACTGGAATGCGGAGAACGTGATGTCGTGGAGGGGGTGATTTGTGTGGAAATGTGTATGGAAAAGTACGAAGAGCCAAGGATGCGACATGGAGGGTGGCCACTATAGCATTTCCAAGCCAAAGAAGGATTTGGAGGGTTTCGGGCAATTCCAATTGCCGTGGATTAGGTCGCGTATGCAAACCTTATAACCCTTGATGCCTTACATGTGCATGTCATGTGGCTGCGACAGGAAGGCCTTACGCGATGACTTACAATTGGACTCTTAATGACAAAAATATGTAATATATTTCTTCAATATCAATAACAACCTTCGTATCCATAGTGATTCAGAAACATACCCAACCACTGACAGATTCATATACTCGTTAATCTCTAGTGTACTCGCTTGCCATTTAGAGGGTCCGAGTTCAAATCTTGGCGGAGTCAGGATTATTTCAGAGTTATCCCTTATATCCCCTGGCATCTTTAGTTAAGAGTCGGCTGACGCCAAAGCCGGGTTTCTCTCCACCCATTTCTCATACCCTAAAAATTCCAACTCCTCCAAATTACCCACACATCCAGAATAACGTCAATGACGATCACTCCGCGAATAAGCACCACCAGCATTTTCCTTTCTTTGCACGGTATGAAATCATAATAATAACAAAATCAAGCGTAAAGACTCGTATAATGTTGATTGAAAAAGGTAAATTTAAATCTTGATTCTAGCACGTCCATTATTGCATGGTGTAGAAATACGTGTGTGCTTTAGTGCACTTGTTAATGTCAAAGAAAAATAAACTATATTATTTTAATTCAAATACACTTTTGAGACATCCTACAGGGATATCCAAACCGCAACTCAATGGCCCTCGCGGGTAGTAAGGGGCTACTCGAGTCCACACCGGCACCATTCAAGGTAGGTAGAGAATATTTCCTAATTGGCAAATATTATATAAATTTGTTTTAATTCTTAACAGTGACTAATGAAAAATTACTATTCCTTCCATTCATAAACTTTCGCGAGACTTCTTAAGAGGGCGATGTAGACTAACGGCTGACGTAAGGCTGAACACCAGGTATAGTTGAAATGCATCAATATAAACTTGTAATTGAATATAAGTTTTGTGCATGAATATACACTCTTAGCTATAACATTTTAAACTTGGTTTAAAAAAATGCTTTAGCCATGAAAATAATGGGCTTACCGTATTGGTTTGAGATATTTTCTATTCAATTGCTAGATTTTAGTTCGATAATTTTTGTATTCTTATGTTGGATTAGGTTTGCAGGTCCTTGCTTGCTACTATTAGAATTACTTTAGTGAATACCTACTCGCTACTTTCAATACGCCTGTGGGATTCAAAACCAAAAACTTTTATTGCTTGGTGGAAAAACAATCTGCGGTAAGTTTTTCATCATTTAAGAGAACCAGCCACTTTGGTTTTCGTTAGCTTTATGCATACTTAGGCAAAATAATGTATTCTGACCTCATTAATTGTTTTGAGAAACTTTCGATGCCAACACGTCGTTGCGCGTGGGTATGAGACCACAAATTCCTTTCGTGTCAACGGAGGAAGTTGACTGTCGTTACGAGCACGTGGAATACAAGTTTCCATGAGCAAGCCAATTAGCACCAACGACGCAGTTACAGGAAATGCTAACGGGAAGTTAGATCTCAGAGAAGCGAGATATCAATATGGTCATTAGTGGATGCTTGTATACTAAGAACTGAAGTAGGGCTCATGCGTCAGTCGAATTTGCGAGTATCTTATTTTTCCGTAAGTAATACGTAGTTATCCTAAAAATTACGACAAAAGACTTACGGCATGTATATTCTGCATAAAGGCAAGTAAGCTAATTTTTTTAGCAGAGAAAATTTTTGCATTTCTCTAGGAAATCTCAGGGATGGGATATTTAAATTTTCGGGTCTCACCGTTGGCAAAAGGGTTAAGTAATATCGGAATTACATTCATATAAGTTTGACTACATGTATTAAAAGCACTCAAGCTGAATTGAATCTCTGACGTTTTTACTTATATTTCAGCTAAAAAACTATTTGAATAGCAAGGAGACAAGAAATTACTCCGAAACTCATTTATTCTTACGTATGTCATTAAGTGAAGAGAAGGGAATCTCGTGATACTTTGACCAAATATTTTACTAACTTTTGTGTTGGTTGAGTGCGTATGATGAAGAGAAAATTTTAACATTCCACTCATAACGCATGGTTATTTGTTATGATTAGAAAATTATGCTAATACTGCATTTTTTATCTTGCTTAAAAGATAGGCGTTCTGAACGGAATGGAGCTAGAATGTTTGCGGAATTAGAATAAGGCTAAATTGTAGTGTGGGATGTCAATATGTTTCAGATTGGAAGTAATCACTGCTGGGCCATAACTATTTGAACTTCTTTCCGAGGTACCGTACTCAACCGACATAAAATCGGCAGCATAACGTTGTTGAATGAATTTATTCTTTGAAAACCTATAAGAATGGTAGCGTATGTTAAATTTGAGTCCATTAAAAATCTATCTTAAACGGTAGACTACCAGAAAATAATCACCTTGTGAGAAAATGAACTAGTTTCGTGTCAACGATTTCGAATGAAAACGACTCATCGGTCGGAAAAGTTTTAAACACATGAGCACACTCTTATGAGAATTTTGGTATTAAAAAAATCATTAGAAAATGAAGAATTTGTGAGGAGGACAGAAACAATTACAGGGCCTCGGGCAATTAATAAAGGTAAATAAAAAATGTTATAACTTGAATTTGGAGCGTGGCTGACAGTAATGATTCACGGCACAACAAATGTCCGCTGCTTTTCTTTGCGGTCGCTGATCAGGTTGTAATGGATAAAAAAAAGAGGACACATATCGTCTCATCGTCACTATTACAATAGCAGTCTTTCAAATCGCTATAGCACTAAATAAAAATGACTCTAAACACAAAAAAAAGGTAATTTTCTATGAGTATCAAGAATGCTTTCGATTTTTGAGTCGTTTTACCAGACGAGGAAATCCAAAAAAAGGCTGAGAAAGTTGAGGGAGGAAATATTAAATGCAATGTGATGTTGAAGGCCGTGATGGAAGGGAAATACAGGGAAAGCGAGGTAGGAGTAAGAGAGAGGGCTTTTTAAACGGCATGATGGCAAGAGGAAGTTACGAAGAAATGAAGAAATACAGGATAAACATTAAGTAAGTAAATAATCGTCAAGGATCATACCAAACCTCACTGTAAATAGAAAGAACACGGCTTTAATATTGAATATCAGATTAGATGCCCCAGCACAGCCGTCTATTCCCGTATTGATAGCTTCTAGCGAGGGAAACAACCGCGACGGAGGGCGCACTGGGCTGATAGTACATCTACATGGTCGATTGTAGCTTCAAGTCACCATTTGGGCAGGGGCTGGTTTCACACATGCAAGGAAAATCAAAGTTAAATGCTGCTTTATCTTTAGTTACCCATAAAATTTATAAAAAGTTAATGCTCAAAGATTAGGTGAAAAAACCTGTTTGAAATAAGGTTTCGCTACTTAAAATGGTTCTGTACGTATCACTACATTAAGAGGTTGTTTAAAAAGCACCGCAAAATCACTTAAGTCAGTAAGCTGGTTGCGATAAGTAATTTTGAACCCGCTCGTATTTTTTAACCGATAAGTTTCTTCGTTAATGGCAATAACGCTTTTACTGGGGGCTAAAATTAGTCATATGACCTTATGTGGTCCTGAAACCAATGACTTGATCAGAAGTTTTAGGGAAAAACTAACTCTGCCATATTTCCTAAGCTTTGCGCCATGGAAACAGCAGGAATCCGGGCACCACCGAAAAACGCATTGCTTTTTCTTAAGAGCCACAAAATAAAAACCCGATTAACAGAAAAAATTTTTTTGAAAGGCGAAAACGATTACGTGGAAATAATATCCATGATCGTGCCCATGATCTCTGTGGTAAGAGGATGAAAGCTATTGGGATGTGGGCCTGGATAGGAATTGAGAAAACTAGCTGAATAGAGAATGAGATAAATGAAGAGACATCTGCTCCAGTAGAGGAAGGGGGAGAGCTTTTGCAGATCATTAGGTTCAACTGAATGCCTTACAGACAAAATTGCATAACTTTAGTACGATTTAGTCTCATGATTTGGGCAATCAAAACGTCTGGCAAGTTTTTTCAATAGCTTTTGTGTTTTTGTTTCATTTAAAAAATAGTAAAATCTAGTGAATTCATTTCTGTTGGTTACGCAGAGTTGAAAAATATTAAAAATTAACATTATTGGTTTTTGCATATGCATTCTTTTATTTATTTACTTCTCGTTGATTGATATGGTTTTTATTATTATCACTTCTTATACTTCTGCCCTCTACTTTCTCGGCTAGCGGGGCAATCAAGCTACAGGAAATTCTAGTAATAGGTGTTTTTCTCTTACCATATGATTCCCTAAGTGGCATCGCTTTCGCGTCCTCTGAGGGATCCAGATTAACCCCAAGGAGCCCAGGGAGCTTCTTGCTGGGTCGAGACTCGGAGGGCATGAAAAAGTTATCCCTCTTATCCGAGTGGAGCTCTCTCGCAGGATATGTTCAAAGTTTGGTCCGCTCGTCTCATCCCATCTACTGCGGTTCCCATCTCATTAACGGGTTACATCGATGGGCGTTAGCCCTCAAAAGGAACCTTCGCCTATTCCCCACTTCCCGTATCATATCTCTTGGATCTGTACGTGTCTGTTCATCCTCCTGGTAGTTCAAAATTAGAAGATGGAGCTCCCGGTGAAATCTCCCACGATACGCTCAAGAGTTTAAGTTGAATTTGAGAGACAAGTGCGACTATCTCCTCAACCGCACAGCGTGGTGAATAGCAGGGAAGTCCTTTTAAACATCCAGAAAAGACAGACCTTACTCAGAGTCATCTGGAATACTCAGGCAAAAAACTTTGCACAAGCTATTCGCATTTATTTCACATAGTTTTACGAGTAAATCGCTACATTCTTGATGTAACACCTCAGGGATTTCTTGACATTAATTTCATATTTATTATCGATCGATGCATGGAATTCTTTGCTCCCCCGCACAGTTTACTGCATCAGTAATGTGCTAATGAAACTACTCTCCATCAAATAGGCACTTTACACCCTTCAAAGAGTCCTGCCGTCTTCGAAAAGCCCTTAACCTTCTCCTCCTCTCATGTAAGTCAGGATTATTATAATGACGAACAATTATGACCATTGATCGAGTTCAACGGTTAAACAGAGGAAATCATTCCAGATACAAATCTAATTGGTGAAGGAGAACACAAGAGAGGACTCGAGAAAAATTGTCGGACGAAAAGATCGATGCATGGAATTCTTCGTTCCCTCGCACAGTTTGTGACGGGAAAATTAGGAAGCATCAAGCTCACAGATTTGGACTCCTCTGAACGAACTTTTGAAATTTGAACTTGAAAATTTTACTGAATGCCGATAATTATTGGTTACTCTATTTACTGATGACCTGAGACCATCTGCCACATTCCCACGATGACGGATCGTAGGGTAAGAAGTAAATTTAAAATGGGTATATTTTCCCCCATTGAAACGAGATAAGCCACTATCTCCTCTGTTCAAGGGGTTGCATAGATTAGTAGGGTCAACCGCATGCGATCGTCTTACACAGAAACGAAGTGGGTGGTGATGGAATCTCATATTGACATGGCACATAATCACGACAGCATCTCATATACGTGGCATCACGGCTGAAATGAAAGAGAAATCCCTCTGAAATGCCGTGCAAACGGAAAATGCTAATCTAGTCACGTGACCGTAATTACTTGAATATAAGTTTAGTTAGTTGTAATAAAGCGAACTAAAAAATGGCTGTCGTCGTCAGCCTTATGAAAGAATAAGGAAGTTTTAAGGCTAGGAAATGGTCCTCATTCACTGTCTCGATCACCTTCACACTTCCGTTCCGACTGATGATAAGTTGATGGAACACATTAAAAATCCCTAATGATATCAACACCATGAAGTTTTTATTAATTTGATGTTTTTTGGCATATTAGAGCCTGAAAAATTGTCGATGACAGGAGTATTCTGTGTTAAATAATTTCTCTAGATAAAACTCAAAAGTTATGTTTTATAAATGGATATTTAAAATCATTAGCATTATTCATGAAATAAAGAACACAATCTGTATTTCCACTGTTATTTATTTTCGTACTACTAGTCTCAACGCTTAGGCGTCATTTACGGATATTTAAAAATTTGCATCTGAAATGCTGCACCTAATTGTCAGCCAATTCGGCTGTGGAAAGAATTTCTTAAGCCAACTTATTGTTAGCTTATCAGTGAAAGATATTGGTTGACATTTTAAAATCAGTAATTAAAAATATATTCAGTAATTCTTTTCTGTATTATTTTATTCAATGCCAAGCATTATTGAACTACTGATGATATCAGACTCACCAGTTTAGGGAAGTTCATCATAAATAGGACTTTCCCGAAAAGTTTCTTATTGCTGACTTGTATATTGCAGCGAACTAATATCCTAATTTCATTCATGCAAGAAATGCTGATATTTTGACTGTATTCACAAATAGATTAATGCCCAGTGACTGTTGTTGCTTGGGTAATAATTGAGATAAAATTTTATTGTTGGTATTTAATCATAGTTTTATTGATTTTATGTAGTTCGTTAAAAGTTTCCCCAGATTAAATGTTCCAAAATTAGAATTTATCTTAATTATAAATTAGCAATATTAAAAAAAAATTAAAGTTTAAGAAATAAAATAGCAACTTTTTCATTCATTCAGGAATTAAATTAATTTTTTTTTGAGATTTTGTTAAATAAATTTAACAACCAGGAGTATGCACTGGTATCTTATTTTCTTTAAGTCATCAGCTCATGCTCAAGGTTTTACATGATTTGTATAAGTGGCTAAACACAGCTAGATAAAATATGTGTAGTTTAACTAACCTTATTCTTGATTAATAGGCATATTAAATTGTAACATTAGATCAAAACAATAATTTGTTCATAATATTCATTCTACTACGATTCTAGCATTTTCTGTGTCCACTTCTGTTCCCAAGATTCATATGACGCAGTTAGGATTGCCTACTCCGGCGTCATGCTGGTGGAGCTATATTGATCGCAAGCGAGAATAGTGATCACTATTCCAGAACGCTTTTAGGTTGTGAAATTATTATCGGTACTTAAAGGCAAAAGTGTACCACGTCCGTAGGTTGAATAAGTCGAGGTATTCATGTTGCAAGGGTTAAAGGAAGTTATTTCATAATCTTTTCGATAAAATAAATATTTCATAGGTAAATAGCCAAAAAAATGAAACTGACACTCTTTGTCCCCATTAGCCTGGAAGAAGGTTGGAATAATTATTTGTTGAAATACATCAGCCATATTTTGCCTATTTAACAATGAAGCAATTATTCGTTGACATTTGATGTTACTATTGGAGTAACATTTCTTTTATTCTCGAGAGGAGTAATGACGTTACAAGACAGGTTTCTTTTAACTCATAGTTGGGTATGTATGATCGAACATCCAAGCTTTGTGAAGAGAGTGAGATGAATGACCAAATGAAACTAATTGTCTGCACATTGGTAATTATTATCAGAAATACACTGTCATATAATGTAACGAAATAACTTTAACTCTCACCATGACAATATTACTAAGTGATGACTGTAGAATATGGAGCACAATAAGGAAAGAAGAATTATTGTTTGGGCATTCCTTTGATACATAATATTCATTCAAGGAACATAACGGTAGGGAAAATAGGAGGAAAAATGCCACGAGGAAGATCAATGGACAGTTTTTTTTTAAATTAAGTAAGAGGGCCGGTCAGTAATAAAGTAGAGGTAGACATTTTTTTAAAAGAATATTAACGGTTTCAAATACGTACATTGCAATAATATATAATTTTTCTCCGTAGTCATCATTTAGTTCCAAAGAAATTACTTTCGTGAAACTAGCAAGTCCACACCCCCCCCCCCCCCCCATCAAATTCTGCCTCCTAGGAATTCAGTCAAATTTGCGCTGAAGTTTTTAACTCTTACGGTTCCTCGAATCGTTTGGACGGAAGCTTGAGGTGTAGGCAGAGATGGGAGCCACTGGGTGCGAGATCGGGGCAATAAAGCTGCATGATCGTATAAATCTCCCAACCAAATTTTTAACTGCTCCAATAGAGCGAGGAGCCATGTGCGTCATCGTGAAGAAGGAACCATTTCCGACCTCAACATTCCCCATTGTCAGTTTTGAATGGCGCGGTGCAGTTTAAAAACTGTTTCAAAATAGGCTTGTGATGTCGTGGTTGCTCCAGACTCAATGTTTATTTGAGAACTAGTTTTTGGCTCGTGTGATGCGGAATAACGAAACGGCATTTATAGTTGTTCCGTCTGAGAATTGAAATACTAAATCCATGTTTCGTAAACAGTGATGACATTGAAAAAACTTCGTCTCCATTTAGGTTAAAATATTGTTAAAAAGCTAGTGAAATGTAATTTTATAATACTACATCTGCCACAGTGCATAGCTCCAAATATATTTTGAAAGTAACTTAATACATAATGGTGGCAAAGTAATAATACATAAACGGAAAGCAAAAAAGCAACCAAAATGAAGCCAGACTAACTCTTTCGCGTCTCTAGTTCATTACAATATGTACGAGTATGTTATTTTTTGGGACAATTTGGTTTTCCTTCCCACTTTCTCGCAATTTTATCATTGCATTATGTTGCAACCTGGCCTACATTATGCATTAATTTGTATATGTTTATTGTTTCCGGAATTAAATGAAAACCACTGATTATGAGGTAAAGTATCGCATTTACCTTCTCCAATACTCTGAATTGGGACCCAAAACCCTCATCAATGGAGAAAAACCTGCCTAAAGTTAAATCTCCACGAAAGGGGAACATGCAAAAAGTAAAAGTATCCGAATAGCAATGCGAAGTGATAACGTCTCTCTCGAGCAAATTCCTCCGGACGAGGGAACTTTTGAATCACGGATGGAAAAACGACTGAGTGTAGAATTTTTCAAAATAAATATTTGATTTTGAATCGGTGAAAAGTGGGGAAATAATTCACTTTCATGTTGTCTAGTTCCGGTGACGAATTTATCAGTTATTAAAGGTATGCTGCATTGTAAAGTCGCTTTTGGACTTTCCCTAAAACTCTAATCTATTAATCAAATGGAAACCGTGTTGTTTGTCCTTAATTATTTCCTTTTACTCTTCTGCCGAACATATACCTTCCTTTTTGCTGTAAGGGAATCGTATCCTCTTTCTTCCTTCACTCCTCTCCTCTCACTCCTTTCATCGTGACCTTCAACATCCCACTGACGTTAAGTATTTCTCATACAGGTATATATCGTATCTGACTTTTTATGTTTTCCCGTCGTGACTTCCTATCCGCATCTATCACATTTAAAACTTCAGCGTTTATTCTAATCTCTGTCTAACTTATTTTCTCTATTCTTTGCCACTCCCGCATTTCCACATCCTCTCGATCTATACTAATCCTCCATCTAAATCCACCTCCAAGATTAGGTTTCACATCCGTGCATTGAAAAAACATAAAAGTCCTTCATAATCTTTTGGCTTGTCTACCGCTCAGAAACGATTTGTAATCCAAATTCCGGTTTCATTGAAAATGCAATTTCTGGACTGTTATTTTTTTGAATGAATATGATTTATGCTCAAATGACTTTCGTGCGTATGGTGAATTATTTAGCGGCTCGAAGTTTTTCTCCGGTTGTAGCGAGTGTCTATGAGAGCAAAATAAAGGTACTACAACTGCAACGTGAGAGAAAAGTTGAGCCACATAATGAATGCTCGGTACGCACTTACACTCGGAAGATGTCTTAACATCAGTTGCTGCAAAGGCTTACGTTCTACAAGAACGATTTATTGCAATTCATTTTTTACCAACCTACTTTCCAGACTTAAGGTGTCTGATTTTTATATTCCCTAAAAAGTATCAAATTTATTAGTTTAAAAAAATCTCTTTAAGGTAGGAAAATGGCAGAGGCTATGAAATGGGGTGAAATCGAGATTGTATTTTGAGTATTGCTTTTATGGCAGAATTCTGCGGATTAGTTTGAAAGAGAAGTGTACGAATAAAAAATAATAGTATTTATTAGAGATGGACAGTTAATAATTAGTAAAATCCAAGAAGATTATTAGAAGATTAATTAAATTTAAAAGGAAGAAAGGAATCGCAGAAAAAAGTATTTATTTAGGATGTTTGAAACGATACTTGGAAAATTATAGCAATGTTTTATACTGAGAAGTATGTGTTAGCGAGAGTAGTGAAAAGCGGACCAACTAGCATATTTAATATAAATTTAGGAGATTGTGTCAAAAATATATTGTGAATCCATTTTAATGCTTCTCAGTAATTGTATTTTACCATATATTAATAATAGGTAATGCCATTATTTTCATTTAGCCATGTCATTTTACTACCTAGGAAATTTTCATATGGTGCGAATAAGTTGAGCCATTTTCACATATATATCTACTTTACATCCAACTGTCTACCAACCTGATATGTGGCAGTGAGTATTTCCACATCAGGTACACACAATACGCGAAAATTTGCACTCACGTGCCTTGCAAGAAAGTCTGGTAATTACGGAGAAAGTTTATGCTATTACATGATGAAAAATTATGCAAGTCATATTCGTGGAGAATGGATTATCATAATTGTCAAAGAGATCATACAAACAAAAAAACTTCTATAAAAAAATATATTTTAGTATATTACACAAGAAAAAAAGTGTGCTTATTAGTCCTGGTGAAAAAAAGAACGTGATTCGACGGGGGTGGAATATAGTTAAATACGAAAACCGTAACGAAATAGGAATAGGTGAGCGTGGGATGTTTTGCGCATAGAAATTATACAGACAGTCGACCTGAAAAAGGAACGTGGTAGCTTATTGGGTAAACTGTCACGCTCTGGGATTTATATGCGTAGCAGCTTTATCTCAGGTCCTACGGGGACAAACGAAAAGAAGGGAGGTAACCTTCCCCTCCTCTTCCAGGTCCGTGGGGTCGCGGTTTGGCGCACGTCACGACCTAGGCACCACCACTTCCATTCCGAGAGGTTTGGGCGTTACGTTTTCGACCCGTCCATGCGGGTGGGTTGAATGAAAGACCGTCTGATGGGAAATCCTCTCGAGATAAGAGTTTGCTGGGAAAAGAGAGACAAAAACAAGCTTGTGGTCGGGCGGACGCATGCGCATGTGCTTTTGAATGAATTCATCGTTCCAACCGGGTCGGAATAATTGCATTCTGTGCACCCACCAAATGGATATAATTAAAATTAAAGTGAGCATTACGTCAAGGTTTACTGAGCCAGAAAAAAACCAGAGTCATTATTGGAAGATGGTGTCGTTTTTTCCGTTACAGTGCAATTGTAAGATATCAAGGCTATTCAACGCATATTATTATGGTAGAATAAGGTTTTACTTAAAATCTATCACGAACAACATTTCAAACCGAATATTGATTGACTGCAAACCTCCGCTCTTCCCCAATCCAAGATCTTGTGGCTATATATCCAATCCTATTGGCTTTCCGTCTTGCATCTCTCTTTACTCGTCCTACTTAATTATATTTTTTTGATTTTCCCATTGAAAATCTCTTACCATAAATCCATTTCCCCAACGTGTGTCCTTTCCATGTAGCTCCTATCTGCATTTCGCCACATTGATTTTATTCTTCTATCCATCTCTGTACCACCGAGTTTCTTGCTTTATTTGCCCATTTGATCTTCAATATTTGCCTCTAGCTTTATGTTTCTCTGGTCGCTATTTGGGAAGGAAATTTGAGAATTCAAATGAGGGAAACGACAATTAGTAGAAGATTTAAGAATCAGAGAGCCAAGGAATAAAAGTCTTGTGAGTTGATGGCGATTGTGTAAATACAATTGGATTTCGTAGGATTCATTTCGCACGTAACTTTTTTTAGCCAGCTTCATTCATTTTTATAATAATTTTAGTAGCGTGATTAATAGTTTTAGAAATGTATGAACCTTTTTGAGTGGTTAGGGTTAGTTTTCGTTTCGTTTTATAACTTTAGCAATAGCGGTATGCTTTAAGCTCATTCTTTTCGGTTTAGTGTTAGGTTGAGAATCAATCATTTTAATTTTGGCCGAACTATTGCTTAAGAGTTCACTGTTATAATTTTTTTCGATGGTTGTTGCTTATTTAGTTGACTTTTTCTGTTCGTGGTATTATTGAGATTACACATCTCAATGTCGTTTACAAAATTCGTCTTTGACAATGGAGCAATTAACCAGAAATTTTCTTGTCGCAAAAGGTATACAAAAATTTGCCCCAATTGATTGTCCCATTTGGACTGAAATATTTTTGGCTTGGACAAGTAACTTGTAGGAAGTGTGTGTTTAATTCAATTTCATACATGGTGCATTTTTTCCTGAGCGTCTCAATGCTCCAGCATGTCACCATTATTATGAGTTATCTACTGTTAGAAAATAGGGCTGTGATGGACCCTACAGAAAGCTTTGCTAGCCCATTGCTGACTGGCTAACTAACGTTTGGCTCTCTGATAATCTCTCCCTACTTTGATTTTGACTCCCAGCTCCTCCCATATCCATTTTCCCGTTTAATCGGCATGATATGAATATTAGAAAATAGATCGAAAACGAGTACTACAATATAGTCGACATGACAATCTATTCGACATATCTCACGGTCGATATTATTCAGTTTACCGGAAAATTATCACCACGCTGATGTAGCGTCACCAGCTTCATACACTATTATTTAATATCGACCTTCGTTATTGGTGGGCTCCTTTGCAGTGCTCGGCCACCCACCACTTAGTTAGTAGTCGTATCCCATTAGTAGTGGTAGTATTACGGGAGCCAACTGACATCTGAGGTGATGTACGCCATAGGGGATGAATAGGAAATGAGGATGGGTAGAGAGAAACCCGGCGTCGGCATTAGCCAATTATTCGCCAAAGTTCGCAGTTTAATGCCACATCCAACAGACTGCGTACTCACTGAAAGTGCTCTCCACAAAGCACATCAAGTAGGTATCGGAATACCACTGCAAAATATCTTAAACCTCCGGGATATCCGAACCCAGGCTCTCTGGGTGGGAAGCCAGTACGTTAGCCACCGCACCATCGCGATCCCCCACTTAATCCCTTCCCGTAACAAGTATCCACGCCCCGCATGTGGATCTAAGAATTTGCTCTTTCCTTTCCCTTCCTGCCAACCCTGCTTCCTCCTTCATCCGTCATTAATCTCTGCTCCGTCGGATATACCTTCGCCAACCAGTGCCATATTTGAGTTCCCGTCTTCACCTTATATTAACGGATCATCTCTTTCGATTACCCAACCTGTCCATCTAATCTCCAGTATTCTTCTGCGCAATCAATTTTTTGAATTTACAATATATCTTTATGTGTTCAATCTACCATTTTATTCTAAATACCACACGGAGTATTAAAAATATTCTTCATCAAAGTGTTGACGTAATATTAAAACAAAAGACATAAGCCTATTTGCCTGAAAAAGCGCATTAGAAGCGATGCCATTAAGAACAGGATTACATATATTTGCTTTGCACACAATTCCTTCAATGAATAATTAAGTCAGACAAAGGGTACAGAATTTCTTTATCCCGGCATCCCAATGCTCAAAGGTACCGAAATGGGAATCATGAATGTGCTTACCCACGAATTGCAAAAATGTTTCGGCACCCCGATAAAACTCATTTCCATCACTAAAGATAATACCTGAAAGCTAAGTTTCACTGGTGAAAATAGTGTCATTGAAATGCTCATGTGTGTCGTGTGTCTTTACTGAGAAAATGGACACATTGGATTAATTACTCTCTTTTCCCCAAAGCCTACTCGACGGGGCTCCTCGGCGCGTGTTGTCTCTTGGCAGTGGCGCGGGTAAGAGAGTTGAATCAACCCTATGCTCCTACTCCGGAAGTCGTTAAAGGAGATACCTATGGCTAGGTGGGACGAGTAAATGGATTCCCAAGCTGAAGTTTACCAAACACGAACAACTTGAAAGGATGTTGGTGTCGGGTCAAACCCCTCAAGGTGTCGATGGATTCTGCAGTTGACGCACGAGAGTTACTTGATCGAAAACTTTGTACCTGTTACATAAACTCCTTTTGGCTTCCTTTTTAATTCCAGGTTCCAATTACTGCTACAAATATATGCTATTGCAGAAAAGCTCAGATCAAATTGCAAGCGAATGTATGCCTGGATTACCGAAACAATGTTCTTTGGTCTGGGTGATAATTTTGGTGTGGTGGCACTCATTTTAAATTATTGATGTGGCAACGAACTTGTAGGCATCCAGTTGGTGCGGTGGCTGGCGTACTGGCTTCTAAACCAGAGAGCCTGGGTTTGAATTCTGAAGGCAAAATATCTTTTTCCCGGTAGTGGTATCCCGATCACTATATGAAGGGCTTTGGGGGGAGCACTTTAAGTGAGTACGCCGTCCGTCGGATGGGGCTTTGAGCTGAAAACCTCTTGACGCCTTCTAATGGCTAATGCCGACACCGGATTTTTTGCCCTTTCTTCTTTCTCATCCATCCCTAATGGCGCCAATTACGTACCTCAGATGTCGGTCGCATTTCCCAAATCCACACTAATACTATGAACTTGAAAGAATTCTTGAGGTTAAGATGAAAACAGTGAGCGACTTGAAAAGTGAGGGCGAGAAAATAATGCAATTACTATTCTCAGATTTATCATTTTCGCTAAGTATCAACAATATTATCGTAAATCATGGAAAAATGTTGGACAATTGCCGTAATATACTCAATCACAAACTTTAATTTACAAAGTTGAGAGATAGTTGAGGCCGATACCTTTTGGAAATCCATTTGTAAAGCACTAAGAAAAGAATCAAAGACTTTGCGTTTCCACAGGAAAGAATTTATTATTAGTTGTATATTAAGGAGAGGCGACCGACAGCTGAGGTCATTTGCGCCATTAAGGATGGACAAGAAAGGGTGAAGGGTGGAGAGTAACTCGGCGTCAGCATTTTAAAATGGGAGCGAAAGACGAATATATCGGCGAATCGCTATTGAATTCTTTTAAATTGAACTCACTGGATTAACTTGTCACTTAAATAACTAGGGGCGATTATATTCTTAATTTGTTAGCAACAAATATTCCCGAAAAAGTCATGCATATACAAGGGTAGACTGAAAACTAATGCACACATGCTTGTACGCCACGAACAAAATGACCTTTAAATGCATTCCTGGTGGCATGTGGAAGTAACATTTCCCCTCAACATGCATGCTCAGGTTTGAGATCGTTTCATTCATCCAGTGTATCTAGAGAAGCGTAAGTATGGAGACGTGCTCTAGTGAGTGCTATGCCAACGCGAGTTAAACAGGGTGCTGTTATCAAATTTTTAACTGCTGAAAAAGTGACTCCTACTGAGTTTCATCGTCGATTAAAGGCTGTTTATGGTGACGATGCTGTTGATAGGTCTACTGTAAATCGATGGGTAGTAAAATTTCATGGTTGCGAGTCTGGAAAAGCCATAATTGTTGATGAAACTTCTTTTGACTGTGTTTTGGGATGCCCACCGAGTTTATGAGACCGATTTTCTGGAACGAGGGGCAACGGTAAATTCTTCTCAGCACAAAAGATTCTAAAACACCTTCGACGTCGAGTTCGTCGTGTTAAAGGCAGCCTAGCGCCAATAATCTTGCAATATCACAACGCTCCTCACACCTTGTGTACAGCTGGAGAGGCTCTGCGAAACCTGAAATTTGAACCAATTCCACACACTCCTTATTCCCCTGATCTGGCGCCTTGCGATTTTTATTTTTTCCCTAAACTCAAGAGAGACCTCAAGGGTAATCATTACACCTCGGACGATGAGGTGAAGGCATCTGTCAAGTTCTGGATATGAGAAAAGTCGGAAGGGTTTTTCAGTGATCAAATGAAAAAACTTAATACACTTTGGGAGAAATTTGTTAGCCTTAATGGTGACTATGTTGAAAAATAAATAAATGATTTTGAAACTTAAGAATTGTAATTTAATGTACTTTTTCTCGATCTTGCTATTTGTTTTTGTTTTTAGTCTACCAACATGTGTGCATTACTTTTCAGCCTACCCCCCTATAAAAGGAATTAGTGACCACAAGGCAGTAAATGCTAAGTTTTCGCTACATGGGGTCCGTAATAAGAAGCCTGAAAGGAAAATTTCCTTGTATAAATAAGGGGACTTGAGTGGCCTAAATAGCGAGTTACAGAATCAATGTGGTAGTTTTAAGAAACATAGTAATCATCGAAATGTTGAGGAAACGTGGGATCACATCCTTGAGATCACGTGCTCAGTAGTAGACAAGTTCATTCCTAGTAAATTTATGTAGAATAACACGGAACCTAGATGGTACAACGCGGGTGTTATAAAGGCATTGCGACATTAAAGGCTATGTCACGCCAAAATGAAAAATATTATGGATGACATCTCTAGCGATAAAAAAAATGAGATCACTCATGATTACAAGATATCTAGGGCGTATGTCAAGAATGAATTTTGGAAAGCATTAAGCGAATTCAAAAGGAAAAGGTTAGCGGAAAATTTGAAAGCGAACCTGAAAGTATTTTGGCCATGCGTCAGAGAAGTTTAGGGAAATAAGTCAACTTTTAATTGAATCAAAAATGATAGAGGCGGAAGAGTAACCAGCAGTTAGGAAAAGGCTTACTTACTAAATTCCTTTTTTAAAAACGTCTTCACTAATATCTCACTGAATACCTCCGATAGCTTACCAAATCGTGCCGGTAAACCAGTGCCCAAAATTGAAATCTCATTTGATGGAATAGAACTTTTGCTCAAAAATATTTAGCCGAGTGAATCCTCCGGGCCGGAAGAAGTACCCACTCGTATATTTAAATATCTAGTTTCAGAAATTGTGCTGCATCTTGATGTAATATTTAAGAAGTGTCTGGTAGATAACAAGGTTTCGAGAGATTGGAAAACGGCTAACGTAACACCAATATTTAAAAACGAGACAAGGAGGAACTGATCAATTACAGACCTATTTCTCTCATATCCATTTCGTATAAGATTATGGAACATATATGTAGTTTATAGTTCGATCTTGACACCTCGATAATCAGAAGTTATCAATGAAAACTCAGCACGGTTTCCGAAAAGGTAGATCCTGTGAGGCACAACTTGCGCTTTTTGTTTATGATATTCTTACTTCGGGAGAGAGAAATGTTACAGTGAACGTTTATCAGATGACCTTAATGCTATAAAACGGTGGTGCGTCACATGGTAATTAGAATTAAATTTAAAAAGTGCGATGTGATGATTTTTTAGGAAAAGAGCAATTCCCTCGCTAACGCCTGCCTACTGCATTGGGAACACCGAAAAGGAAATGTGTAGACTCAATTGTATACCTAAGTCCCTTTTGTTCATGAAGACATTTTCCTTAAGGCACATTCCTTGGAATAGATGATGGTAAACAGAAGCCTGATGTGAAGACGTCATGGAATTTCGAGTCGTTTCGCTCGTGGAACCACTACACAGTATTGGTTTTAAACTTAATGATGATTAAATTGAGGCTCGATCTGAAAACTTCTCCCTGGCCCATTTTATGGGATATAAAAGAACTTTATTTGATTTTTTATCGCCAGCCTTGGTTTAGTGTCGCTAATACAATAAAGAAGTCTACTTTACCATTCCTCCATTAGCCCTGAAAAAGTAATCTTCTCCGAATGATCACATTTCTGGTATGGCCCAATGAGAAAAATACTATTTTCTACGTCTCAATTGACGGTAGTTTAAATATAACAGTCGTTGATTCATGCGTATTAACTACTTTAAGATAGAATTATAAAATTTGACAAAACCCAAAATGACTTCAAAAACTCATTGATTTGCAGGAACATCCCCTACCATCAAATAACTTTTGCAAGGGGAGTCTACAAAAATTGAATCTTTTTATCACCCTATGCGCGTTTGCAATTTTATTCCAGCCGTTAATATAAAAATATGAGAAAATGAATCATCTACTAGGGTTCACCCTTCCTCTAATGCCAAATATCTAGTTACGTTTTCAAGTTTTTCGTAAAAAATTGAAGCAGACTTTTGAAAAATTCATACTTTAAATTTAAGCGTAATATTACTTCATCAACTAGTATTACGCTTGATTTTAAAGTATGAATTTTTCAAGTCTACTTCAATTTTTTGCGAGAAATCGAAATAAAATGACTAGATAATTGGCATCAGGCATTACTGGCGTAATACTAGTTGATGAAGCAATATTACGCTTGAATGTTGAACGAAATTCCTATTTTATTATGATAATTTAAAAAACTAATTACAATGACTTTACTGTTTAAATATAATCAGTGGAAAATTGTTATCAACAATTAGCTAGAACCTCTGTATTTATTTTACTCTGAGCTGAAGAGTCTGAAAGAATAAAATATGTTCGCAACTCATTAAAATAATGTCAGCATTACATATGTTTAAACAACGTTATGATCTTCTTCATTTCCTTGCTAGTGCTATTTTTTCGTTATTTCTATTAAATCGAAGGAATGAATGCTCTAAAGGAAACTGCTAGTGCACAGAAAGGTCATGTTACTTTTTTGTAACAAATTGTTACTATGATAGTGCTAAAATAATCAGCAATCAAAAAAGTGGTTGTAACCAAAAGCAACTTTCGGTAAGGTATCTATAGTAACTGCGTTTGTAATAATACATATAAATAAAGCTAATTATAAATCTCGACAATAAATTGCGTCATAATTAAGAAGCAAATACAAATATTATTATTGGCTCTGACCATCTACATCGAAGTAATAGAATTACGGGAGCATACATTACGAGAAAGAAACGTTTGTACTGATGTCAACCGTAAATAATTTCGTGGCTTGGTCATTCATTATCACTACGTAGTGTACCCATTCAAATAGGGTTTTTGTTAGTGCTAATCAACTCTCGCGTAAAATTTCCAAAGCCTAAACTTTTGTTAACTCTAAGTTATTTTTTTCAGTTCTATAATATTTTCTGCCACCAAGCATTCCAACTAAATAGCATGTTTTCTTTATACCCCTTTCACTTTTATCTATTCTTTTCATTCTTCCACCTCCTTTTATATTTAGTTGCCCCCATTATTCACTCAATTAATTTTTTTCCGTTGATTGCAAAGTAGAAAAAGAACGTTGAGCTGAGCAAGGTTTTCTCTGGAAGTTTTTCACGGGACTTCTTAGACTACCCTTTGCACGGGTGAAAGGGCGACCACTGTACTACACCTCGTGACTTGGAAGCAAGAACTTTACGGCTTAACTTCGAGCTCAATGAAAGACTTTTCCTTCGATCTCTCTACCAGTTACTATCCTTCCTCAGGCCTCCCGTTCCACTCGCTCGAACCAAGGGGCGCGGCCGTAATGACTGGGAGGATAAGGTGTGGAAATTTCTACCGTTCGAAGGCACGTGGGAAGAAACCATTTTCGGGACGGTAGCGGGGGCGTATGTATGTATGCGCAGTGATCTTCACGGGCGATATAAAGTTTTGCCGCTGAGCCTCGACTGTGTATCGGCCGACGAGGGGCCGGCGTTTGGGCCGAGGGTGGACGGAGTTGTGAGGAATAAGAACGAGGACGAGTTGGAGGACACTAGCAAAGCTTCGCTCGTCCGAAGGAAAGAAGATGAGGGAGGAAGAGGTAGAAGAGGGATAGTTCGGAGGAAGTTGAGAGGGAGAATTAGAGGGGGCGTACAGATGGAGAGTTAGAAAGAGGGTGGTAGTGGGGGTGAGGTAGAGAGGAGGGTATGGAGAGGGGAGGTGAAGAGGGATAACGATATAGTGGGTGTGGATGGAAGGAATAGGCGGAAACGGTGGAAGAAAAGGGGAGGGTGGGGGAAGAATTCTTGCATGGAAAGAGTTCTCCCCTAGTGGAAAACGCCAACGGGTTCGGATATTGCCTCAAGGCAGCTGGGAAGTTTTTCTGTTACCTTGGGATCCACGCTCGGTAGTGATGTGGTAACACGAAGTTTCTGCCTTCGCTGAACCGGCGGAGTTGGCATCTGCGAGTGTGTGTGGGCTCCCGAGGCAGTTGGAGGGATGTCTCTTTTGATTGAAGTGACCGGTTGAATCGGGGGCGACGCTCGCGGCATTCACGGGTAGTCAATCGCGTTTTGGTTAAATACGTAGAAGGTTATCCTTCTAGCGATCGGACTCGAACGGCCTTTTATCCAGTGTGGTTTTCGAATCTTATTCTGAATGATCGTATCAATGTTGTCATCTTTTGACAGTGGGTTTTGCCTAAACGTGACGCCATTATACATATATAGGGATGTTTTATTAGAATCCAATTAGTAAGTGTCTTCTCTACAATATAAGAATTGCTAGAATACGGATTACGGCTAGATAAGGGAGTATAAAGATAATTATATACATATTGATATTTGATGAAAATTATTGGTACGTGATTTAGTTTTTTGTGGGTGCGTGTATCCATTTCGGAGAAAGTGTGCTCAAAGGGGTCTCGAGAGTTAAAGTTTAAGAATTGCCTTGCTGTACTTGGAGTGATCATGCCATGAACTTGATGAGTTAAAATTTGCTCTTTATTTGGACAGAGGAAGAAGTTATAGTTATTATTTCTAAAAATTTTGAGAAATCGAAGAGCAATAGAGGAAAACTACAGTTGCATTTTGAGATCATGCAGAAGAATTTTCACAAAAAAAATGAAAGAAGGTGGTAGAAAATATTACGTGATAGAATACATTTTTTCTAGTAGGGAAGGACCTATAGATAAAGTTAATAATTTTCTTAAGTTTTGATTTAAAATATTTCGGATGTAAAACTGATGCAACCATTAAAATATAATGTTATATTTCAACATGGTAAGGTCTAATTTTGCGTTCTTATTATTCATACTAAAGTAGATTCATGATTTTCCACAAACAACCAGGCACAGTCCTATTTTCAAAGGATCATTTCCTCGGTTAACAGTCCATAGCAAATGCAGAAAACAATCGGGTTTTTCATCTCGTCAAAGTATCGTATAGTAGTATTATTTTAATTAGAATGCGCATTCATTTTCTGCAAAATACTTTTGCGTCATCAGCAATTTCTTTAGGCTGGCTCCGAATGACTCCTTTAAAATTGACTAGTTCGGCATGCCCTGTAGTTTCTTGGAATTTGTCATAAATATAGTTGTTATATTTGATTTATTACGGGTATCATGAGGGTCATATTCCCCATAAGCAACCGTGGAGTTCTTTCCTGTGGTGTGTTTCAACATCCCCCTTTCATTGATCTCAGAGGTGGTTCGCAGTATTGATCCTGTTCAAACGCAGACCAATTTGCGTCGATAGAAGTCTATGAAAATAAATAAATTGCTCATGTGTTCACTATTTTCTGGAGCTATACATGAAATTTATCACGCGTAAAGATTTAATAGCCTCGAAAGTTTCCGTCTGAGTGAGAAAAATAAAATGATCATTCTTCAGTGAAGTTTTCAAAGGGAATACTTGCACGAGCGTAGAACTTTTGTAACAGGAGATGAAATCTATATCATACTGTACTTCATCCATAGCATACTGTTACTTCTTCAGGCCTATTGGCATGAATCAATTTATCATTAATATTTATAGAGCAGTGGGAAAGAGAAATATCCTCAATGCAGCTATTTGAATGTAGCTTACGAGTAGTATTGGTTTTCATTAATCTTTGACTACTTTTACGTCATTTTTTGCTGGAGAAATAAAATCCTTCGATATTAGAAAAATCAGAACTTCAATTGGCAGCCCTAGATACTTTTGCTCGCTCCTGATTTTCGTTCATTCATAATTTTTGCAGTCAATAATTATTTTGTAAAAACATTTTTTTTAGCATGATGTAAATTCTTTCAAGTACTTATTTTGTTGATGCAACGGAACATCTCGTTGATGTTAAATTATTCAGTTACTTATAGCAAAAGGGTTAAAAAAGCAAACGCCACTTATCTTTTAAAATATCGTCTAGATAAATAAGTGATTAATGTCAAATAGTGACATATTGCGTAAAATGAGATTTTTTCATTATAAATCATTATGAAACTTATTATCATGAATATTTGTTAAAGTTATAAAGTATATCAGTCCATTTTTTTGTGAGTACGAAACACATTTATGTGGGAAAAGTAAAGATTTAGTTTCACTGGAGAGCACCCTTGTAGTTGTGTTCAAAAAGATAAGCTAATCTCACCTTTGGATAAATTTAAAGATTTCTTGCAGAAAGATACTACTGGCTATACGTAGCAGGTGTTTAAAAATTCTCTTTTGTTACCGTGCGCCATACTCGTAATTCTATTTAAAGGGCGAGACATTTTCTCAAAAGAGGTAATTAAATTTGCAGAATAATGCATGCAGAGAGGTTTATTCAGTGAAATGCTTGCATAGGAAATGTGCCTATGCTCGGTTTTCCATTCAGATACTAACGATGCATCAGAACACAGAGCGGAGGAGAGATATTGGGTCACTTTTCGCGGTGCAAACTCGAGAAATGGAGTGTGTCCAGTATGATTTGGCATCCATCTGCTCTTCAAACAACAGGCCTTTTGTCTTAAATTCACCAATATACGAATATCTCGTATTAAACTTAAAAGAAACGTGGGTGTCACATACGAGAAGTCATTGCACTAAAATAAAAGCGCGTAAATATATGGATGTTTCATCACACTATTTAGAGAGTTTTGATTTTTCACATAAAAATTCATCACACCCGACATAGATTTCGCTGTTTGATACCTGTTGATGTTTTTCAAAATAGGAAAACTAGGTTGTGTCTAATACATTTTTTCTATTTTGAAAAACGAAGACTCTTCATCATTACGGGATTAAATGTACTGGTTGCAATGCGGATTTATTTTAGCATGACATGGAAATTCTCAAAAAGAGCGATAGTGATGTGAGTTCTACGCCAGAGTATTAAGTGATGTTGGGCGTTCCATAGGCTCAAGGTCATTCAGCATAGAGCAATCTTACCGGAAGACATTTTACCACGCTCAAACCCCACGGGTTGACGGGTTTCGATCGACGCGCTACGATTCGATTGAGGCGAAAAGTGCCGTTTTGCGCCGTCTTAAACAGCGACGATGGCTATAGCGAGGGGATCGATGAGTACGTGGGAATGCTGATTTTACAATGGAATGCCCGAGGCAGTATTTTTGACAGCTTTTGATTTTGTTTTCTTTTCTCCCACACTCAGGTATCTCGACCCTGATGATAATACTTTCATGAATTCCATTCATTTTTCCAGACTTTTATGAAAAAGTGATCGAGACTGACCGAAATTGAGTTTTTGACCATATTTTTTAAAAAATTCACCGTGAATGCTCGAGCTAATCAATTTGATTTTAACTATCTTTAGAGGTCACTTTCGTATTTTCCCTCAGGTTTTGGATATATTTTTAGAGCGTTTAGACCTAAATGTTCTGGTTGAACCTCGGAGTTTTCCAGCTTAATCATTCTGTGGCAGAATATAAGTTACGCTACGAGCCCTTTATTTTGACATTTCATAGAGTAATTGTTTTTAGCTAAGGTGTTACAATTGAAGTCACACTTGGATGGACGTCCACAAACTCAAATTTGATTCAGAGAATGTCTAGCCTTAGTCACCTTCACTCTCAAACCCTTCAACGTTCTTGCCCACCGTACTAGGTATCCTCATACTCCGGGCTCTGATTAGATTGTAAAGGGGTAAGCTGTTTGAAGGAGGCTCTAGGCAAAGGCCTGTTAATTTTTGCCGCAATACATCAGGCTTAGCGGATAAGGAAGGAGAGTGTGTTATGCGCAAAGAGGAATAAATGCGAGTATAATAGAGTCGTCTAGTTTTTTGATTCTGGCTTCTGGTAACGTATGCACCTAAATGTTTATACACCAGTATGTTTTAAGGTCTCGTAAGAAATATTGGTCTGTTAAGCACACGAATAGGCTACACACTGGTTTTGCGGTCAGAAGTTTAACATCATACGTGAGGAGGTGAACTGTAAGGATATATTAAAATATAGTAGGAAGTATAACTTGAAGAGAAAGCCCTGAAGTGAACATGGCTTGAAGAAACTGAAGAGGTCAAGGAGAAGGAACGGTGCTGAGCGGTTTATGTTTGAGAGGCGGGTGGTCTAGGAGGGGTGGAATCACGCTTGAGTGAGGGTTTTAACGGAGCGTTGGGTAACTTATGTTGGTGTCATTATGGGAATTGTTAGCACTTTATGTCGCCGGCGCAATGTGCTATTGATAACATCACCTTCATTTTTAAAGATTGTATCTTAGAATTGCGTGTACACAGCCTTTAGGGGCACACGCATACACATTTACACCTACACTCAGGACGTAGTCACTTGTTGAAAAAAAGCACTATTATTTGAGTGTTTATTCTAACTTTACGACTTTAATTGGCTTATTATTTTCTTCTCTTTAGGAGTAACTTCATATACAGTTGATCAACCTTACGTAATCTCCTCTTGGAGGACTGCAGTGAATATTATACCTTGGTCATCAGTAAAGCTATGAGGCAGTAGTCTCTCAAACACCATTAATGTTATGGCACTCCTTGGAGCGCGAGGTAATATAATTTTTCATATAGCATGGTCGTAAATAAGTAATTGTGACAAAAATGACTGATATGAGATCTTATAATCCATAAAACATACTGACTTAATGGTCCATATAGTCAACCGCGGGCCATTAGAACCACTAAACGTGTTTTTTCCTTCCCACCAAACGAAGTATGGCTACTATCATTATTAGGGTTATCGGACAGTAGTGATGATTTAAAACGGACACAAAGTAGTTAAGATTGAGAAACAGTCGTTTCTGCTAATGTTCCAGAAATGACTTAAGAAAGTCCTTCGGTCTTTTTCAACGTGAAAAATCGTATAAAATAAGTAAGGAAAACTTTAGATTAAAAAAGAGCAAATGAGTTATCAAATTTTTTCCTCAGGAAATAATTCTATCGGTATAGCTTTAGAATTTTTCCGGATAAATCAGGATTTTAAAGTGTGGTATGTGCTACAGTGCATAGCTAAACTCAGAGCCAGTGATTTTATGTATATCAGAAATTAATAATAAAACCCTGGAAGTACTGGTAAAGGAATGAGCCCCATATCCTGAAAGCGTGGCTTTCACATGTCGCGCCGCGTCGTAGGGATTAATTTGATCCGAAATTTTACCCTCAACTATCAAACTTAACCTCTGCATTGAATGAAATGATAACTACTTAAAATTAAAAAAAACTGCGCTTTCTTGTTTGCTCACCAATATCTTGGTTATTTTGCAGCCATTGTATTTTTTCATATGCCTCCATCCTCAGTCAATACCTTCATCTCACCAGACGAGTATAAGTTGCACGCTAGTCCATGGCCCGTACACTATGATCTGCTTCATATACGTTTCTCATATTTCTTACTCAATGCCCCTCTGTTATTCCGCTAAGTCATAATTTCTCCTTCTATGATACCTCTCAAGGATTTTACATTCTCATTACGCGCTGTATAAAGGACGTAGCTGATGCTTCCAATAAAGCGATGTCAAAGTAATCGATTCTCTTTTGCAGACCTTTAACTCAGGTTGAATCAATAGCGTAGTTTGTCAGTCAATATAGAAAGTAATCATCAAATTCATCTATTTGCCATCAAACTGACCTATGACCTGAGGTTAGGTATATTATAAATATGGCTGACCATATGTAATGTGACTCACTCGTTAAATATGAACACTAGCTGGAAAAATTAGCTTAGTTCAAAGAAAGTAATCGAATGATATCTATGAAAAACTACTCATCGCGTCGGTAAATGCCATACTAGCTGCATTTTTGCCCTGTTCCCCCATTGACTTTGTATTTCACAAAAATGTAAAAACATAAAGGCTTTATTTTGGGTCAGTCAATGTTGATAATTGTTTGCTTATGTATTTCAAACCAACATGTTTGCATAGATCACATTAGATATAAACCAAATGCACCAGTAAGTTTCTCTCAGTTACATTCACTTTCGTAATTTTTTGACTACGTAATAAACTGTACATTCCAATGCAACAATTTTAGAGTATAAAAATCATTCGCCTTGATTGGGATCCCAGTCAAGGCGGAAAACTTTTACACTCTGAAATTGTTTCATTGAAATACAAATTAGCGGATGACTCCATTAAAAGTTATTGTTGCGGCTTCTCCCGCCGTTTCTTGAAATACTGTGCATTGCCACAGCGACACAATGAAGTGTAAGGTCATCGATGATCAGGGAAAATAAATGTATGAATTTTGTATCATATTTGTTACAAGTTCAAAGAGTCGTAATTTACGCTTAATATGATTGAGGCCAAGAAATGGGCGAGGAAGAAAAATAAATATTTATATCGGTTTGTTCGGAGGCCAATTTTTATTCCTTTCATGTCTTACCTTGCATGAAAATTCAATTTAAGTCTGGAATTATGCTCTCCGTCCCAGCGTTAATCTCACACAAATTACATTTAGCCAGTAGGTCAAATCGTATGAACTAAATTCTTCCGTCAGTTGCCTAACAAATCCAGCTAGCCATTCAATTAAAAATGCAGAGTGACACCTTCTGTTGAGTCATAAGTTTTTTCATGATACTAGTAGGTCTCCACAACGTATATAAATTAATTCCCAACATAGACCCTTCTTTATAGGATTTAAAATTCTTGACGCGTATTCAAGATCTAACCAATGTAAAATAGCACTGCATCTAAACTTTTTTACCCAAAGTTTCCCCATTTATTCGTTTCATTTTAGATTAAGAAGAAGGTTGATAGTTTTAACGTTACGTCACCTAAAGTTGAGAGGAGTTGCTTATCCATACTATAAGGAGCGGTTTTATAGCTAAAAATAGCCAGGGCACCATTAAGTCGGCTAACCAAAATATAAATTTGATATAGCAAATTGAAATATGTTTCGCGGAAAAAAGTCACACAATGAAGTGGCTTTAAATACAGGTAGGTTGACATGGAATTTTAAATTATTGTCGTCAATCTTAAGCCATAAAACGTACACGTAATCAATTAAATGGTGTACCTAAATCCACGGTCGCAGTAAAGCTTTTCAACTTTACATACTACATGAGTATCCATGTGATTAATGGCACGATGTTTAGGTATCGTTCTTTCGCCAAGGTATCACCAAGTAGAGACCTGGCTGTTTAAATGTCTTTATAAAAATGTAGAAATATGCTGCAAGAAGCACCACTAGTATAAATTATTTTTCTTCAATTTCATTCTAGCCTAAGTTTTTCCGTTTTTACAACAACTTTTTAAATCTCCTATAAGCCCTCCTACACAATTTTTATGGTAAGTCTAGAGGAGATGCAATCTAAAAAGGGTTTACAGTTCACGGCATCTATGTTAGATAACCTTTAATGTTTTCAGCTATGGAGAGACGTAAGGCGTGTGTGTTATACGTACCAAAAATTCCGTCCCCCGAGAAACGATCAAGAGCAGTTACAGATTCCCAGCCTATGAATGCCCCTCCTCAAGAAACTTCATTCATTAATCATCAACTCAGGGCAAGGAGAAAAAAGAGAAAGGGATGAGTAGAACTCTCGGAAATATCATTGTAACATCTTGTAATAATGGAAAAGTTTTCTTCAGAGTCGGAACAAAGGTTTTAATATGTTCTGCCAACTGTTTCCATTATTTTCGAGTACGAGTGGACCGAGAATTTTCTGGCAAAATGGTGTTACTACGACTGTTCAATGCAACCAGAAATACTACACCTTGCCCGTGTTCCTTTTCTCCTAATCCTCTTACCGTGACTTATATGGGCCGTGAACACTGACGCGGCAGTTTCAAGCCCGTAGACATGAAGAACCTCAACCGATGGAGAGCCAAATCACTGGCAACCCATATATTGAGGAATTACTACTTGGGAATTCCGGGATCTATAGAGAGGAAGATTTCCGCTCAAGGAGAAGCAAAATTTCATTCTTTAATGCCTACTTCTTTTCAATCTCTTTGTTAGTTTGTATCTTTTCTCTTGGTGAGATCCATACATCGTTTTCCCAGGGTGGGAATGCTATTATATTGCCGATGTATACGACGATCATTCCCTATTAATCCATTGCTTTTTTTAAAAATTCTGCTCCATATACAAAATGTCTATTCTCGCAGGTAAATTGATTAAAAAGCGCGATTCCTTCTAGATCTTGCTTTTGACTCAGTATTTTGGGGTTTTTCCGAGACTGTTATTTTTTAAGATAGCAAGGAGATGCCGATTAAAAACTACATTGGTGGAAGAAAATGAAAAATAATGAAATTATATGAAAATGAGATGAGCGTCGAGGAAAGAGAAAGAATTTTTATTGGTAAAGGGTTATTTTTCCTTAACAAACATTTTAATTGTGAGCCAACGCGGTCAATGATTGACTTACTCGTCTTGTCTAACTCAAGCATTTCAATCACGAGGCAAAAGTGGATCTTTCATTGCTCTCAAAATAACAGAAGAAAGTAGTATTTTTTCTTAAGTTAAGAACTGAACAAACTTGGTAACCATAGATGATTGATTACCGTGTGCAAGATATGGTCTTACGGAATTCAGAAGGTTTTGCCTTGTGCACTAGTTTGGCCCGGGGAACTCAGCATGGGAACTTCATGCTGCGTTAATCGTGAAATTTGATGTAAGTAAGTAAAACAATGTTTGAAATGATTAGATGCAATCTGCTTAATGAAGCCGTAATCTAATGAGGTATCCGTGTTTCGCCAGCAAAAACACATTTTGAAGCATAAAAGCTTCTTAAATAGCTTCTTAAAGCTATTTAAGCTATTTAAAAAGCTTAACTTCTTAAAGCTATTTAAAAAGCTTCTTAAAGTTCATGGAGGAATCTGCATCTTCACAATGCCCGGCAAGCCACCACAAGGGCGTGTGACGGAGGCCAATAGTATATGGAATATGAAATAGGACTCATGCTAAGACATCTACTCCGACATTGCAAATTTATACTGCAGTCTTTCAAATTTTTGCGACCTCGTTAAGTTTAAAAAATGAAGAAAGATTCCAAAGAAACTGCGGGAGATGCCGCAACAGTAACTTTTTTAACGGAGTCATCCGCTAATGTGCATTTTAATGCAACAATTTCAGAGCGTAAAAATCATTCGCCTTGACTGGGACTCGAACCCAGATCCCTCAATATCCGGTCGAGTGCTTTAGCCACTTAAGCTACCGAGGCGTCCTCTTAAACTCTGAAATTTTGGGGCTTTTAAAGGAACTAGATGTTATGACGAAATACCGTACATACAATGTCACATGCATTCGTAGTCGTGCGCGAGGCGCCACTGTCCACGAGGTTAAAAGCCAACTTTAAACACGTATGGTGTTTTCCCTTTGACAAATTCCAAAGAAACTGCGGGAGATGCCGCAACAGTAACTTTTTTAACGGAGTCATCCGCTAATGTGCATTTTAATGCAACAATTTCAGAGCGTAAAAATCATTCGCCTTGACTGGGACTCGAACCCAGATCCCTCAATATCCGGTCGAGTGCTTTAGCCACTTAAGCTACCGAGGCGTCCTCTTAAACTCTGAAATTTTGGGGCTTTTAAAGGAACTAGATGTTATGACGAAATACCGTACATACAATGTCACATGCATTCGTAGTCGTGCGCGAGGCGCCACTGTCCACGAGGTTAAAAGCCAACTTTAAACACGTATGGTGTTTTCCCTTTGACAAATTCCAAAGAAACTGCGGGAGATGCCGCAACAGTAACTTTTTTAACGGAGTCATCCGCTAATGTGCATTTTAATGCAACAATTTCAGAGCGTAAAAATCATTCGCCTTGACTGGGACTCGAACCCAGATCCCTCAATATCCGGTCGAGTGCTTTAGCCACTTAAGCTACCGAGGCGTCCTCTTAAACTCTGAAATTTTGGGGCTTTTAAAGGAACTAGATGTTATGACGAAATACCGTACATACAATGTCACATGCATTCGTAGTCGTGCGCGAGGCGCCACTGTCCACGAGGTTAAAAGCCAACTTTAAACACGTATGGTGTTTTCCCTTTGACAAATTCCAAAGAAACTGCGGGAGATGCCGCAACAGTAACTTTTTTAACGGAGTCATCCGCTAATGTGCATTTTAATGCAACAATTTCAGAGCGTAAAAATCATTCGCCTTGACTGGGACTCGAACCCAGATCCCTCAATATCCGGTCGAGTGCTTTAGCCACTTAAGCTACCGAGGCGTCCTCTTAAACTCTGAAATTTTGGGGCTTTTAAAGGAACTAGATGTTATGACGAAATACCGTACATACAATGTCACATGCATTCGTAGTCGTGCGCGAGGCGCCACTGTCCACGAGGTTAAAAGCCAACTTTAAACACGTATGGTGTTTTCCCTTTGACAAATTCCAAAGAAACTGCGGGAGATGCCGCAACAGTAACTTTTTTAACGGAGTCATCCGCTAATGTGCATTTTAATGCAACAATTTCAGAGCGTAAAAATCATTCGCCACTGCCTGTTACTGTTGCGGCATCTCGGTTAAAATGGGTAATAATTGTGTAAGATTATTTAATTTGGGTTATTATTAAATGTACGTAATATGGAGTATTATTTATTTAAAAACATTACTTGAAATCTAATTTCAATCTAATAATACTTAATGGCTAATAGCAATACATCTACCGAATTTTTGAGCGAGTTGTTAGTATGGCGAAGTGTTTTGAACAAACCTCTAATTGTTGTGAAGTTTTACATTTTTATTTAAGTGTTAATTGATCCACCATTTTGCGAAATCAAATATCGTGACTAGCCGATGTGCTTTTATAAGTGAGATATCTGTGCTTAGAACCCCATAAAAATATGAAGAGAATCATGTATGTATTTCATTTTTTTAATAAAAAAAAATTATTTGAGTACCCTGCAAGCCGCCAGAATGTGTGGTTGGGGGTGGATACACAACTCCTGCCACAATTTTCCATTAATCCAAAATAATTGCCCATGGAAAACCACAGCTTGTTACGAATATTTTTGCAGCGGGCTTAAAATAACAATTTAGGCAAATGATAAAATCCCTTTGATCCATTTCCTTATCTTTTTCATTTATTTACTGATCCATGTTCCCGTGGGTAATGGACGCGACAGCATAAATATCCATGTCAAGTGGCAAGCACATCCTGAATTAGAGTCCTGTAGGTCCGGGAAAAGAGAAAGACAGGGATGCGGGCTCAAATGTTTCCATGTTCACGCTTTGTGCGTTCCGCGGCTTAATGGGAAACGTGTGCTACCCGCGGGAAAGAAATTCAGCCTTCATTTTCGATTGCGACGGACAAAAATATTGGGTTCCCTTTCGTGGCCAGTGCTCCCTTTTTTTTCTCTCCCTACAGGAAAAAGGAAGGTGAAGGGAGAGGGAGAAGACCCTTATGTAACCGCATCCCCCACCTAATGGACCACTCCTTCCCTCCCCCCTCTCTTCCATCCCCCTTTGCAACGTTGCCCCAGTGTCTTCTTCGATCATATTCGCTCCCCCGAGCGTCGTTCCCTTGGCAACATGCCTTCGTAACCCAATCTTTCCTCCAGCTTCCTTCCGGAGCCTTTTGGTTCAATTTTCCACGCAGTTCCCCATTTCCTTATTTCTTCTCGCACCCTCGTCCCCCTGCTAGCGCCCTCACTCCCTCTTCTCCCCTAACTTCCATCTGACACGCTCTCTCTCTTGCCCTGGGTAAACTCGGTCAAGCAGGAAGCGAGAAGTGGGAAGGAAGGTGGGTCAAAAATAAGAAGTGTAGGAAATAAAGGACGAAGTTTCGCGTGTGCTTTGGGCATGGGAGGGGCTCTTTTGTTCCTGAAATTTTTAGGAGGTTGCCAGGTTGGTGTAAATATACGTATACATTGCCTATGGCCAAACCTGGGTAGTAGAATGTTATGTATGGGTTAAAACAAAAATCTAAAAAGTTAATTTTTTGAGTAACTCTCAAACTGATTAATACAAAGCATTCCTGGCGTGGAGTGGTGCAAAAACACTCAATGAAATGAAAAATATTCCCTAAATTACCCTATTATTGGCAGTAAATTAGTGGAGCGCATAAGTTTTGTTTTACATCTCATCCATGCACTCGTTTGATTTTGTTTCCCTGTCAACTGATTAACCTGACTCTTTTATTTTGTTATCAAAAACAAAGTTCAAATTGAAAGTGAGAATGTTATGACGTCATACTAAATGCGATCCTCCATGCATAAATTTATATTGGTATAATTGTTTGGCAAAAGGATTAAGTGTGAGAAGACTACGTTCTTTAATGAAATTTAGTTGTTCGGTAATTTCTATGAAGGCTAATTTTGTTTACGAGAGCTTCAGAATTATTGATATACGTTTTCTTGGCATAAAAGATTTTTGTCACTAAGGCATTTTTAATCACCAGGAAAGTGAATTATAAAAAACTAAAAAGTTACATGAATGTGTATATGTTAGAACTTTTAACTTATTTAAAAAAATAAATGGCATCCAATTATTCCGATTTGACTTTTACGGTTAAGTCTTTGCATGGTATAATATATAGGTACATGACATAATATATAGGTGATATTTCTATTATCTGTCAGTAGAAACACTACGGGTCATCGGCAGCCTGGAGAGTATAAAGTGGATTGATCAGGGATCAAGGAACAAATGAAGGAATCCTTGTAAAGCGGATTAAGTTTTAGATTCCAGAGTTGGAGGATGTATGCTAATGGCACGAATATTTACTTTGTTATTCATTGTTTGCTACAAGGAAATGAACGATGGGAAACATAATATTCACTTTAGCGGCTGCTTGCCTGAATAATAGCGTAGGGTCAGCCAGTTGGTGAAAGTTTACCGATAGTGAACGTTTTCCAGCCGTAATATATTTTGTCTTTCTGGACAACGTTTGTATTCAGTTTTACCCCGGTTAATAACGGAGAGGAGTTTATGCTTGTTTCTCGTCTCGTAACTTGGATAGGTATCCGAATTTCATCCTTTATATTATTTCAAGGACTTCATGATATTTATTTAGGCGTCGCAGTCCATTCTTATATTTGGATCTGTCTATCGAGAAGCTGCTAAGGGTTCCGCGATAGGCCAACATCACGGACGCTTCGTAATTCTTGCACATTGTTTCAGTTAACCTCCACTTGTTATTATTGTGGTACGCTGAAGACATAATACCATCATAGTGGTGGAATATGGATAGAAACAGGTGGAATTATGATAGAGAGCAATAAGGTACTGGGGATATTCTTTGTTTGGATACCATAGAAGGTAGAAAGGTAGTGAAAGGACGAATATGAATTACAAGAAACAACTCCCGTAGCCCAAAGCTCCCCCTAGGGAGCTGTCACGATTCAAGTTAAGAGGACTGAAGATATTTCTTAAGGTAAGTGAAAAGGCATTGAAATCGGTAGAACGGTGGAAAGGACTAGGGCAGATCCAATATCGAACGTCGGCTGGGGACAACCTGTAATCGGTGTTATAATAGGGTGAGAGAAATTTTGGAAGGGAGAATATTGCATCAAAAGTATAGTATTCCCGTGTAAAAGTAATTGATGCTGACGCCAACTTTTGGCATGATGATAATAAAATTTAATCGTTATTTCCACGGAATTTCCCTAAAATTATACAGGCATGAGTTAAAAATAACTTTTTAAATGATTTGAGTTACCGCATCTGAATCCAGAAAAAGTTAAGATTTAGAGCAGCTCTGCGACGGATATGTCAAACCTGTATGCATAAATGTATGAACTATGAAAGCGTATATAAACTGGACAGCTGTCGGCGTTAAAATAACCTGACATGTCGATGAAATAGAGTTCAATAACCCGCAGAATCCCAATGCCATACTCTCTCGTGGCGGTTCGTAGGATGTAACGTAAGTGTAGATGTGAAATTGGTCATCGAATATTCAGCTGAATAATCGAACCACGGGAGGGATTGAGAATTGAGACGATATATAGTATACGTACGAGTACTCTGCCGTTTGAGTGAATTCAAAACCACATTATCGCTACTACCGTTTGTGAAGCCAGGGGAGTTGAATCGAGTTTCCAAAGGGAGAGCAACGCTTGTATTTAACTATACAATTTGCCAGAGTTTCGATGAAAGATAATGGTACGAGGAGAGATTATTGATAACTGAAGCTTATCTAGCGCGTCAATCAATTTAACGCGAGTTATGATCCAACTGGATAGGCACAGCATTCAACTCACTGCTGACATTATGTAATGTCATTAAAATTCTGTATAAAAGATTTTCCTATCTAATGAGGAATGCTAAAAAAGTTGACGCAGAATATGAAAATAGTGCATTTATATCACACTCTCAAACGATAGACAAGGTAGACAGAGTTAAGGGAATTAATGCTACTAATTGGACGAGCATGCCAGCACAAAAAAGTTGGCCCATTCCCTCACTATCACTGTGTCGAGCCAAGTTGCATTAAATAGGTGATTATTTTGGAGAAGGTAATAAACAATAAAAAAAAAAATTACATCGACGCTCCATTACAGAAGCTTGATTGATTGAAGTTTTTACTTTACATAAGAAGTGATTGATTAGATACTTTACTCTATATTTTGGACAATGTAGGAAAGTAAAACATAACAATATCATACTTGTATCTGCACGATATCGGCTTATATGTGCCTCCAGCCAGGTTGAGACGGAGTAAGAAGCATGTGTAATTGAGCATTGCAAATTTATCCCGAGTTAAAGATTAGTTTGAAATCGAACACATACACAAAAATACAGCCTCTTAACTAGAATGGTAGGTAAAACTAATTAAAAAGGTTTCAATTCTGCAATTTTACACAGGCCGTCGAGTGGTTAAGCCAAGCTTCACAGCGCGTTATTAGGCCAGACAGTAGTGAAAAACATAGCTACGAGGGCTATTTCATTTCATCTGATTTACTGTGAACATTTTGAAATTTATTTTGCACATTTAGCTTAATTTGCAATGTGAATGAGAAAGAAATTTAATTGATTTTACTTCTATATTGCGTCAGCGGTAGTCGTTGCGAGTGAAACCATATTTGGTTTCCCTATGTCTACCTTTGATTATGAAAAAAGCTTTTCAAGATGTTTTTTGAGTTGAGGAAAATAATTAGTCACATGGGCTGGATATAGAATATGAAAACAATTAACAACACACTATACATTGATTTTAGTGAGATATTAGCGGCTCAGTGGGGATAGTGGCACCTTATGAAAGTTTTTACTATTTATAATAGTGCTCTCAACCTAATTCGATGATTTTCTCCTACAGCGGCTGGTGCGGTGGTAAGTTTTACTGTCGCAAGAGTAGAGATTACTGGATTTCCCGGGTGCACCTTCCTTGATTGATTTGATTCTCTCGTCTCCTCAAGCATTTTGAATTAACTTCTAACTGCGTTATAGTAAATAAAGGACTTTCCTCTAAGTCTCTTGTAGCTTTATGGAGGCCTTAAATGAAGGAGTTTTGAGGAAGAAACATTTAAATGCAGCGTCGCGAGTTAAACCCATCGTTGTCCCACTTGCAACGGCCGAAGCTGACGCAATCCTAGTGTCAAATCAATGAAACTTATATGCATGCACGATGTCCGGAGATATTCAGTGTGTCAGACAAGAACGTACATGTAATTCTGTAACATTGATTTGAAGACAGTTCACTATTCATTCTTTTTGAAAGATTATATATTTGAGGGATTGAATCCCTTATGATAATTTTCAGGTTATTCAAGTATTCCAAATGCGCATAAGGTCAATAAATACTTGTTATTCGGTCATTTACGACTAGGTTTCCACTCATCATGTGTTAAAATACAACCAAGTAATATTGAAATTCAATGAAAATTCGCACAGAAAATATTCTTACGTTTATTAAAAAATGGAATGAGGACAAACCGAAACCTGTTTTCCTCGAGTATTTATCATGATAGCATTTCGAAAACCCAGCGCTTTTCATCGTGATTACGATAGCGTCGAGAGTAATTAGCTTCTTCCGAAGGGCAATCAATATTATCTGGATTCGTGGAAAAGGTCTGGTCCTCTTCAAGCATTATAAAACTGTATTGCCGCCATATAATGGCTTAGTTTATGCCGAAGAGGGCGTCATCCCTTATCTTCAGGGGCAGGGGGGACATTATGTAGGTTTTTTAGTTTTGCTGTTTTAGTTGTTTCTCATTTTGGAATTAAACAGTGAAATGAGTACATTTCCGTGTTGTGTGTGGCTCGTATCAAATAATGAAATTAATACTTTCCTTATTGGACTCTTTATGATTGCCGAGTATATTTTGCTATAATCAAAATTCTTCACTGATTACCGAAGCATTATCGTGTGGGATAGAAATTACGCAGCATTGGAATAAAAAATGCAGCAATGAAAGTAGGTTTTATTTTTGCAATTACTGAGTTGGTAATTGAATTAGTCATTCAACGATAAACGCCATTGTTTTATGTTCACATCATAAGGAATTCGGTTACAGCTTTAATTTATTCCACACCTAAATTCACCTGTGAGAAAGTTAATACTGTGTATTGATGTGATTATTCACATGCCAATATGATGACCTCTCGATATAAATGCTCTTTTAAACGGATTTGAGGTAAATGTAAAGCTAATTCATCATTGCTAAAATTTTAAATCGTATGCTTTTTATGTAGTACGGCACTGATTACATTTATGAAATAAAATTAATAAAATCGAAACCATATTCTGGGCTTGAATCACCAAATTTCAGTTATATAGAAATGCGCTCCGAATCAAAGTTTCATTAATTATTTATAGCATCTATCTTTAAGATCCCAGTCATATAATTCCCCGTTTTTATGAAAACTTCTCTCCCGAAGCATTTTTATTTTAATTTCCTAGTCACCTTGATTTTTCTCGTATGAAGATTTATTTGAAATTCTTGAAATACCAAATCATATGTACATGTACTGCCATTACTTTGCATCAGAGGAATTAATATTATGCATAATTTTGTCATCACATGCTTCAAGCATGAATTTTGAAAAGAAGGCATACAATCTTTTAGCCTAGGAAACAGTTATTGAGGAAAGATTTTTGAAATATTTCATGACTAATTGGAATGTTAACCTACCTTTAATTGGCAGAATAACTTGGTTGATCGAGATTGCGGATAATACGTTGAGAAGTAATATCCAATCCTGCATGAAGCTAAAGCAGCATTTTATTTTTGCGCTAATATTTTGCAGGCAAGAATATAAAGAAGTTAAAATTACCTTTAAAAAAAAGGACGTTGAATATTTTTCTTTGGGTGAGAGTAGAGTTTTCTTAGAATAAGCAACTGCGGGTAAAATTCACTATCAGAAGAGGGGAGGAGGCAGTTATTTTCCATGCGAAACCATTCGGTTTTCCGCGAAAGCTGGTACTCAGAAAATCACATGGATTGGATTTCCGCTTGGGTAACCGAGGGAATTACCTCGGGTTAAAACCTGGAATTCTCTGTCAGGAGCCAATCGGTTTATCTCCTAGGCTATCATGTCTCCTCTTAGATTCTTATAAACATCCGGATACCATTAAAGGTAAAATAATTACTCTGTCACTCAACATTAATTATAATGACTTGAATATTTGAAGTCGTTTTTGAAAGCCATGTAAACTGTTGTTGAAGGTAAATGGGAGAAATTCTAATGAAAATAATCTTCAAAACAACTATTTAAATGAAAATGGACATTTTAGGCAGGCTAATATTTCAATTTTCAAGAATTTTTAACGCGTGTTCTTTATTTTTTTGGTTCATTATTGTAATCTTATCAATGATTCCACGTGAGGAGATATGAACGGTTTCACTGAAGGCAAATTTTTGATTGATAAGTCTGCGGTCATTACGCCACCATGACGTAATGGAGTTTGATTTTATCGCTACCTAAGTCTACTTTAGGAGTGTATAACATGCTAATTCTGGGATGAATTTCCGACGATGAACAACTCCTCTTGAGTTATGGACTAAAGACGACGATTAGCTCTTGGAATACTAGGAATTATAGTATTGATTTTAGGGACTCCCCAACTTGCTTGTGTATTATAACTCTAAAATACTGAAAATGACGTTATCTCAGCTTTGATGATTGATTTTGAAGATTTTCTGACCTGTTGAGTCGGCAAGGGTGTGTACGTCCACACTCCCTCTTCCATTTATACCAAATTTTTGGAAACGATGTTCTGAGTTCGTGTTATTAACAACAAAACGAGAGAGAGATGACCGTATTGTATGTTTGATGCTCTGTTAGCTTATTTAATCAAAGGATTTCCCCCAATTAAAGATAGATTTTGAGCGATCCCTAACCCCTTTTTACTTCTACGTATCACGAAAACTTTCTTAAGAGTGCCCTGAATTATTTTTTACTCCATTTCTTTGTAGCTACTACCTGCCTTCATGTAATGTTAACATCCTATTCTAATCCTTCGACCGCCGTTTAATACTTCCTTCATTCACTATTTCAACCTTTTCCACATTTTTCTTAGCAATTTCCTCCCTTTGCTCATTATTAAAGCTTCAGATTTTGCAATCCTCTTTTTTTCAATTGATTTTCTCCACTCGTGGCTCTCCGTGGTTTCTCCTTTTTACTAAAATATTGGGAATCAGATCCATTTGCCACTGCATTCCATATTAAAGGTTTTATTAATTTTTTCTTCACATTTCTACTCGGTACACTTGCAGTCAATATTTTTATTTTCATAAATAATTCTTACCTTAACGCAATACCTCTCTTAATGAATTAAAAATGGTCAATTTTCCACAAAATAAAATATAATACGACCAGTTTAAATGTATTTACATCATCATCAGCTAACAGTCATCACTCCAAGTCCAGTATACATGCTAAAACCAGTCAGGGAAGGAAAACGGAAAAAGAAGAAGAGGGAGGAAAGGTGGAAGGCAGCATGGGTAACGATGCATGTGAGTGGGGGAGGGGAAGGGGGTGGACAAGGCAAAATAAACAGGTGCAAAGACCTTCAAAGATCTTTCCACTACCCTCTCCTTACTTGCTTTTCAGCATATATACTGGACACGGAGTGATGACTGTTACCTAATGATGATGTAGTTACATTAAAACCAGTGTCAATACATTTTATTTTGTTTTTTTATTTAATTAATTTTTAATTAATCATCTACATCTACATAATTCCCCGCAAGCCGCCGCAAGGGCGTGTGGCGGGGGGTGTTAGGTCACCAACCGTAAAAAGGAAAAATACCACATGCAAAAAAACAACACGGAAAATTACACCCACAGCAGCGCGCACACTCATGCAAAAATCCTTTCATCCAATACTCATGCAAACACATATACCGCAAAACAACATAAAAAACTGCACCCCGTGATGCAGCACGAAAGCCATCCTACAACACGGAAGCCAGGACACAACAAGCAAGAAATTGAAACATCACTACCACATGAAAATGCACCACGAAACACTCTACCCCCAAAGAGTCTGTAAAAGGCGACCCAACGTTGCAGGTAGCAGGAATTTCCCCCCGCGGAGAGGGACGAGGGATTGAAAGGAAAGAGACTTAATCATGATATTCCCTCATATCACGCCTGAAACATCTCTTTTTTTTAAACCTCTCTCATAGTCTTATGAGTCAACTTGCCAAATAAATCCGTTTTACGTAATCCAACCTCTTGAATTTTCGTTTTGTTAGTGTAAACACACGCATGCCATAATCAGATATAAACCTCCTACTGTGGTGATTTCCGTGTATTCCCACAAGTTTACGCAGGAACGACTCGAAAGCTACGTATCCATCAAAGCCATGTCGATTTCGAATAATTCCCGAAAATTTATGGAGACAACCTTCAGTTCCTTGGCCTTTTAAACCAGGCGTGGTTTATTATGCCTGGCGGCGATGGAACAATTGACCATAAAATCTCTATCCCCCTATCGAGCTATGCGTCTTTGTCACATCTGATTAGTCCGTAGGGATAGGAGGCCGTAGGTGAGAGAGGGCCGACCAGGCCTGGCTCGACGTTTTAGGCGGCGGTGAAGGCTCGCTCTTCCTTCCTTCCTCCCTCTCCTCGGGGGAAGTCAGGCACAAGATTTGATTTTTTTCCTTCTTCCGCGCGTAAATGCCGTGGGCCGTTTCTCACGTCCCACGCAGTTCGCAGTTTCGCTTGAGTTATCGAGTGAGGGGCAAGGAGGTTGTGTGTGAGGGAAAGGGTGGTGGAAAATGACGTTGGGGTTGGCCGGCAGGATTCTTCATTCCCGGACGAGGGTAGGGGAAGTTGAAAAAGTGTCTTGCTTCCATTTGAAGGCGACAACGTGCAGACGCAACGGGCTGGCTAGCTGGCAGCCCCCGTTCCTCACTGCGGCCGGGGATGGATGGCGCGTAGCCCGGACGAGATTGCGTCGTCGGGATAAATATTTTCTACCTTGGGGTTTCCTTCCGTTCATCGAGCAATGCCCTCGGTGGTTGTAAATAACTTCGAAGTCTTGAATGTCGGAATATTTTTTTGCTGAAATGTCGTACTGTAATTGGCGGCGGGTAAGGATTTGTGGTGACGTTATAATTATTATCTATGTTTTCCCTCACAAACAGAAAAAAAATAGTTTGTTTGAGGTACGTTACGCTTCACCGTCCAGAAAAGCATTGAATGTTAAATTTTGAGACGTGTGGTGAACATTAGAGTCAAATAATATGGACGGAAGGGAAAAAATCTAAGAAGTATTAATTGTGTTAGGGGAGGGAAGAAGTTTGTTGGAAAAAAATTGGGGGCAGGAAGTGGACACAGGGGTGCTTTGGATGGCAGTATGATGTCGACGACTGATAGAGGAGGGAATGTTGGATAAGCGATGAGTTAAGAAAAGACTGAGCTTGTTGAATTAAATGAAAGGAGGCTTCAAGCCTAAATTTTGTGGAGCTTAAATATTTATTTTCGAAACATATTCTTAGGGTACTATGTTAAGTTGAGCCTAGTTGGGAAGTATATCATCGATTTGAATAATAGTAATCTTAGGCCCCTGAAATACGTACCTCGATGCGGTAGAATACTGTTCATAGCTATTTTTGAAATTTGATTACTAATGGAAATGTTTTAGAATTCAGAGAAGACGAATTTAAAGACTTGGAAAATGGATGCTTAAGGCTGTATCATTTGCCTGCGTGTCAGTCCTTGACAGAGACAAAGAGTTGAATTTTATTTTCAAGTCCACCATTATAACTTAAATTATCCTCATTTGCATAGGACAATTAATTAGCAAAAATTATGCACCACTGCAAGTCCTGCTCATTTATTCCCATCTTATTACGCCTCTGAGGCACATAATGAAACCAGAAAAAGGGGGGGAATATAGGGAGAAGACTAACTCATCGCTGCTGGTTTAAGTTTAAACCAGTTTATGATCTATTAAATATTCTCACAACCTTAGTTATATAAATTATAGTTTCATATTGTAAAATTCACTGAGTTCAATCACCAGGGCACATAGTGAATTAGTGAATTGAAATGAGGTATTATATATCCTTGTACAAACATAAATTACCTATATAATGTTGTAATTATATTGATACGTGAGATAAATTGCATTTGGTGACCATTTATAATGAGTAAAATAGTTGTGTTGGTCCAGTGTTGCTTTCGTCATTGTGTTTCGAACGCGGCAACATCATACGGTATAGGCTCCACTGGGTTTAGACGCCTTGAAGCTGCCTCATTGAGGAACGGAAGCTACCTGAACTACCTTTTGTCTTTTGATCCTACCATTTGACATATCAGGCATGGGTGATCTTACCTGAAATAATCACCATATAAAGGTTATAGTTGATGGGAGGAGAGTAAGAAATACGGAAATTGAAAAAAAAGGTATCGTATTTGAAATGAATAAGGAAATAATGGACAAACATTAGGATTTAGTCGTGATACTCAGCAGATAAGAACCTTCCAAAATCTTATTACATAAAATAACTTTCAAGATTAATGAGAGAAATAAATTTATGTGATCTTGCACTACTCATATTTCACTCAATTCGTAATGGTGATCCCTTGAATAAACGACTCCACAGTAACGTACAATGGCTGCGGTGGAAATATGACGTAAGCAGACAGTACTATGCAACACTTTCGGTGGTAATTTCATAGGGTCCTTTGGGGTAATATTTTAGCCTAAAATTACCAAGGATATACTAATAAGCTCGCACATTGGTATTTTCATTGAAAATTGAAAAAAATAATGTTGACAAAACCAAGGTGGAGTAAATATGAACTCTCAAATATATCCATCATGATAATACATCTTATCCAAATTATATAGCTACAATAATAATTCAAAATACAATTTTATAAAGCTAAGCAGAAATCGATTGCTTTCAATTAATATTAGGTACTTTTAAAATATGTGACGTACTGAAAACTAGTGATTAGAAATTATATGAAGAAAAACCTACTCCTAATCCAACTACTGGTCATAGGACTCGTTCTAATATAGCGTACTAATTTATTTTTTCATTCTATTTTTATCTAATTATGTCTAATCACTATCTAGCCTTCATGCCATCTAATAAGATTATTATCATCATTCCTACACCACGAATACCTGACATTCTCCCTTCTATTACGGCTATGAGCATCCTACTAATTCTCAATACACCCTTCACCAATTTATTTCTGCCTTTTTGGGATTTTGCCAAATAGCTCTCTCTCAATTCCCGCAATATTTAAAACTACTTCGTTTTTGACCTTTTTCTTCCTAAGGCATATGTATGCACGCCCACAAGCACATGCTTCAGATGCATGTATGTGTGTGAGCGTACGTAGAAAATAATGGAGAAAATGCAAGTAATTTGCATGGAAATGAAAGCAAACGGAGTGCTAGGATCTACAAGATGGGAGATAAATAATTTCTCAAGCTTAAATAAATATTACCTTTAATTTTTTTTGCCTCTCAGATTTATAACCAGTTTAAATAGCATGCATAATACTTAGCTATGTAGGAATACTTGGCTTAAGCTTTATATTCTCTAAACTTAAAGAGACAAACCAATATTTTTCAATGATACCCTGAATTAAAAATTCAACTCAACTACAAACGAGGCGAAAATGTGATTAACAGAGTACTTTATTGAAATTATGCAACATCATCATTATTAAAATGGAGAGGGTGTGAACTATGGGCTTTGGATTGACACAAACTGCAATTAACCACTGTCGCAAAATACATCGAATTGCTTTAAAATACTCTGCATCAAAAATAATACACGTTAGCTAGCCTTAGTCTTAATGCAAATGAAAATAGAATTAGTCGAATCAATTGTTACTCATCAAAGTTTTTCTGACTCAGGTTTGCGATTAAAATAGATTTTTCTCATTTTTTCGAGTTATTTGATGGAAAAATAGAGTCATTATAATAATGGGATATCAAAAGCCAGTTTTTGCATATAATTTAATAATTAATTTAATAATTAATCCGAACAGTTTTCAACAGAATTCGTTATTCTCGATGACAATGACGACGTCCTTCATAGAGAAAGACTACGTTGAAACGATGGCAATTGTATTAAGTGAGAAAACTGAATCATGTTATCCCTTTATGATAAAGGAAATAAAATAATTTCATTTAATAAAGTCCGAGACAGTTTCGTAGGAAAGAGAATGTTCCAGTTAGTTGACTTGTTTTTCATGAAACGAAAAAATTAATATTGATAATTTTAGTAACATTTTCCACAGCTCTGCAAGGCAGAAAATCAAATGTCTCAAAATTAGTGGCTTGGGATTTCGGAGGCTCCTCTTTGGACTATTGGCTGTTGAACGTGTAGTCCGTCCGACAGCATCGGCCTGACCCACTCTGTCGTAGCGAGTTGAGTGTTTGTTAATCTTATCACCCTTCCATGAGGCGAAACTGTCTTCACTGGGTAAACACTGGGCCTGGAGTATGTCTAACTTATCTCTTCCCCAAGCCGGTGACCCGCTTACTTCAGTCACCAACACCTGAAAGAACGTGCCCCATATGGGACTCGCATGGAACAAAATAGGTTATACCCTTTAAAAAAATTGAGGAGGAAATACAGAAAGGAAGTCATCGAAAGGTCGATGACTCATACAAAAATTCTTTTCTGGTGCTTTCGACTACCTTTTTCTTCTGGTGCCTTTCAGTTGAAAATTTATCTCATTTGGCCGTCTGCGTTCGTCCACTTTCTGGAGCAGTATTCGTTGAGAAAAAAAGAACTAGATAGTTAATTTATCAAATTTGCCCTTCTCTTAATATAAAGGGGGTGAAAGCGCTTGGCGAAAAATATGAATTCTTTGTAACGCGAATCAAAAGCTACCGAGGATTTGAGCCAAAATGTAATGTAGGGAAGGTGAAAAAAGTGTTTCAGAAAATTAATTCAAAGCTTTTCGTTAAATACATATATTACATTACCCTAATTGTGAAGGATAAACTTCTTTGATGTCAGCAGATTAGGAAAAAAATCACGAAGACGAACACGGTGTTCTGCATCAACAAAAGGCTGTAAAAATGTGTTTATTCAAGAAAAAACCTAATAAGCATAACTAGCTATGTACATGCGTTCTATTACTCATTTTATAGTCCCTGGCGTGAATTCGTGTGGTGCTTTGTGTTCTCAATGGAGATTAAAAGAAAATAATACAGTGATTCGACACTACACCGCACAAATGAAATTTCAAAAATTATATGTTAAAATATTAGTAAATTTAATACTAAAACATTGTACATATTAAAAAAAATGAAAATAAAATAAATAATTGAACGATAAAATTCGTATTTCATGTGGAACTGAACTGATGAACTTGGATTAACGAAAATAATTAAATGTCAATGGTTTAAGTTAATGAGAAAAAATATAAACTGGACAACACTCTTTCTTTGATGATATTTTAGATAAATTATTTGACTGGTAGATTGAGACAAAACAAGTTGTGACTTTTTATTTAAGTTTTCTAAATTCTCTAGCTTATGACTACATATCAGCTATTAACCTTTTAACATTAAGAATGGTCACTTTTAAGAGTCTCCCTCTAAGTAAATAATAATTTAACGATTTCGTATCAATGGTTTTCGCTCAGTTACTTTTAATATAAAATTAATTATTGAATTTTTTTGTAGATACATTAATTTATTTTAATTATATTTTTTTTATTTTGAAGCGTAAATTTATTTTATTTTCAATGTAATTAATGAGTTACTAAGTATATGATAATAAAATTGATATACTTATTTAACATTAAATATTTTAATGCTCACATTACAGTACTGAAAACTGGACCCATAAAAAAATTGTTATAATTTTTTATACGTATTTACAATAATCTGCCATGGTTGGTTTGAAAATTTTGAGAGCCTAAAATATTATTTATTATATTTCAACAATAAATTCCCCATTAGCAAGCCAAGTTTAATAGCCAAGGCTATACATTCAGATTATTGAACAAACATTGTGAAGAATTTCACTTAGAATGTTATTGGTATTCAATGAGCAACACGTGAAATTTTTCAAATATTCTTTCCTGGAATATCAACTGATTTTGATGCCAAATACTTCCGTGTAGTCTATACGCCGCGTAGGAAATATTTGCAAACACCATTATTATTTCACCTGACATGACCCGATGATACTATAAGTTCCTCGTAATTTGGAAGAAAGGATGGCTTCCCGGAAGGGAACTTGAAGGTTTTCTGCTTCATCGTGAGATAAGAATCTGCGACGGTTTGATGTCAGGGCTCATTCGCAGAACTTGTGTGGGGAAATTACTTCTCTGTGTGCATGTTCTGTTGAAAGGCCCAGACTGACTGGTTTGAATGATTTCATGATTAAACGTTTTATTTTCTCTAATTTTTTCCATAATATTGTCGTATTTATGGGTCATGATAGGGACAAGGGCTCTCAGTAGGGATGTTATGAAAATATTGGTGAAAACATTGATATATTGTGTGGTTTCTTTGCGGCGCGGTAACATTGTCGTCGAAGCAATTCACGTTTTCGAGATGTAAGCACGGAGAAGAATGGAAAAGGTAAAATGGACGGAAATGAAACCTAACTACTAGTGTGGTGAGATTGGAGAGATTGTTTGGTGGCAGAAAAGGTGAATGCGGAGAATTATGATTCTTGTAGAACTGATGAAGACTATATTAGAATAGGGAGAACGATAGCCAAGCAAGCTAGGGGAGGAAGATGATAGGAATGTTGGGACGGTTTAAAGAGCCGTAGAATATACGCGGAGTTGAAAAGGGGTTTATTGTAGTGTGGGGCGTATAATTTTGTCTAATTAGAACAGACTAAGAAATTTATTGACGATCAGTCAGTCCATTCTAAATCTACCTTAAGCGCTAGATGTATAATATAATTACGTAAATCAAATGATAAAATTAAATAAAAATTTGATGAAAAAATCTACGTAATTAGACGTAACTTACTATTAAGTTGTATCAATGGTATGGTATGACTGGGAAAGTTTCTCTCGCGTCTCGAATCATTTCTACCTCATTCAGAATTATTGTAGTAAACCCATCTAGACTCTATCACTTTTATCTATTTGAATTGTGTAAAATAAGTATGCGCAATCACCATATTGGCATATTATACTAGTATTCGCGCTAGGTGACTCAGATTATCTCAAAGGTGGAGATTTTGTGAACTGCTTCGGGAACGGTTTTTCTCTTTATAATGAAACTTTTATGCCTGGGAGTTAAATGATTTACCTGGCTATATGCATAGAAAAAATCAAGTAACATAAAAAAATATATTTTTTGACATTTTTTGGTATTATGGTACCAAAATTGTAAAATTATTTTATTGCAAAACGTCAATGGATAACTTTTATGAATATTTAAAACGTTGTGTAGTTTACTGCACCAATAAAGTAATTGATTTGAAATTAAAAGCAAGCGGAAAATGAATACATGAGGTTTTATTTGGGAACAGATATTATGATATCTATACTTCAGGGAAAGAAATGTCACAGGATAACGATCAGTTTAAAACGTATTCTGTTCTATCCTGTTATTACTCTGGAGCATGAGGGTATCCATTTTTATGAATGCATATTACCATATCGTATATTAGTTCCAAAATTATAGAAATTGGAGGCTTTTGAGACTATAGGTGCGGAGAAATATAGGAAAGGTTTTAAGGCCTACCACAATTGCTTCACGTTATCAGCTCTAACTCTGCCTTCAACGTTTATTCTACTGCCAAAATTCTCTGCATCCAAATTGCCTACCTGCTATAGATTTTTCCTAACGTTTCCCTCCCCTTCCCTATCATGCTAATATTATGTCGACAGTATTCCTTTCTGTCCATTTATCATTTTCCATCCTTATCCACATCCATATCTTAAAAGCCCACGATCTATGTCTATCGCTTTACATTAATTTCCCAATTTCCATATCGGGCATACATAATGAGCATTGTGAATTATTTTACTAATATTTTGTTGACAACCTCGCTGACTTCTCTGTGAACAACTCCCTTCTCCTTGTGGAACCTTCTTTGCCCTACACAATTCTTCTTGTTATCAATTTGAAAAATTCTAAAAAAGTAAAGAGATCTGACTTCATATTTCAAGTTCTGCTAAAATTGGGCGACAACGGATGATCGGGGTGCGGTAGAAATGGTAAAAATATTTAGCTAAAACCTTCGTGAGAGCGAACGACTTTTTAGACCCTCGTTAACGTCCTAGTTTCAAAGCTACGGCTATTTTAGTAAAGATAGTTTTTTGCATTCGGCGTGTTTTAGATACGAGTTAAAAGAAAGCGGGGAAAGTTTGTGCGAAGTTTTGTGGAAAACATTTTTAGGGAAAATTTGCAAACATTACGGATGAAATATCACTGACGGAGCTAAAGAGCATTTCAAATGAGCCGTTTTCTGGATGTTTCCGGCATTGTAAACGGCGTTGGGAAAAAATTATGACTCACTAAGGGAAGTATTTAGAATTAGACAGTGTTGGATAATTTGTAAAAATGTTTATTACATTTACGAAAAATTAGTCCTGAAATTTGTTATCAATTCTCGTAAACTTTTCTACCTGTTCTAGGTTATCACCATGGCAAAACATTAGCAATGGAAGTAGCTATCGTAGGTGAGTATAAAATGTCGTTCATGTAACCAATTCTTCTACTAATTTTGTCGACGATGTCTTCGACGACAATCTGTAGCAAATTGCGCTGAAGAGTATCGACCATATCGGATGATATACGCGAAAGAGCCATCAGGAGAAAAACGATTTTCGGGAAGAATGACCGGTTTTCTCTAGTTCGCCCAAGCTGGGGAAATTCTATGCATCTGAAAAGATTCCTAAATATTACTGTGCTAGATAGTTTGTGAAGTTTTGATTTATGCTACGCAGAAAAAGGTGGGTAAACTTTTCCCGTTCAAATCTTACTTGTAAATATAAATTGACAGATGAGAGATATTTTAGTTTTAAGTGACATTTTTGTTTTTAAAATATTTAAGATTATTATTAGCAGTAGTGTTACCTAATTACTTAGAGTAGGTTCCCGTATGAACCCTGATACTAAACCTTACGGTACTCCTCTACCCTATTTAATGACTGGGAAATATCCTTAAAACCCTTGCCAAATATTACAATAACTGATTATTTAGTTCCATGTAATTTCTGTCACGCTAAATTCATTTGAAAATTAAATGTTTCACTCCCTTTATCTCCATTCAATGTATATGAAACATAGATTGCTTCACGGTACAATATCAAGAGTTTGCATAGCTGCCACTTCAGTCAGAAGAGTATTCTGTACTAAAATCGGTTGTGCAAGACGTGCTTTAATGGCATCATGCATTTAACAAATGTGCTTTCTTAGGTGAAATAGTGCAAAGGTGCGAAGAAGGCCGAACGTCTTGTGACGCCGGATTCAATGGACGTTGGACGCCACGGACCAGTTGGTTTATCCTACGGGAAAATGGGAACCCTTTATAAGCGTTATTGGCAATTATGGAATAGTTGTGTTGACCTTGCAAAAAATGTACTTGTCTTAAGATTATTCTGAGAATTACCAAATGACTTCAATTTTCAGTGAAAGTAATTTGTCAGAAAAATTGGGAGAATTTAAAACCGAATGCATCTCTTACTCGTTCTCTTAAAGTAGTGATTGTAATGAGAGGGATGGAAATCTACTTATTACACTATAATTTTGATCGAGTTACCCAACTAAACAGAGTTCTTAGGAGAAAAGCGAATAGCGAAAGCGGAACATATATTGTAGAGAGTAAATATAATGAGGGAATCTTTTCCTCCGTCGCCTGCCGCAACAGTTGCCGGAGGATTTCCGTTGCTATCATTGCAAAAAGATTTCCAACTCCCTGCCACCTTCCCCTCTTACAACTCAAACTTTTCCCTCTCCTACCATGACTTTATACGGCGCTCAGACCACTTCCTTGAACTACCCACCCCTCGCAACCCCTCAAACCCTCTTCCGCGCCAGTGGGTGTGGCGACAACGCGACGCCTCCCGAAACACCTCCCTTTCCATCCCTCTTAAACCTCCCTTGGTCCCTAAATCTCCCACGCTTGTTAATACCACCCAGCGTCCATCAAGGGGCATCGCATTCTCTCTCTCCCCCCCCCCACATACGACGCCGAGAGAACTGGTGCGAAACAACGCCATTCATGTTCGCCCTCTGAATGTAAGCCCATGTGATTCATGTGAGCTTATCCGAGTTGGTGACGCTCTAATTTCAGAAAATTGGCGAAACCGCGAATCGGATTGCGAAATGTTACATGAAATTCCGCTTTCTCAGTTTACTTATAATGCGGCGTAGGTGGAATTTCTTAGAGAGCCCAAACCGTCGGCTGAGGCTTCGAATTAAAGGGGGTAATTATATATATATATATATATATATATATATATATATATATTATGATATGTATAATAATTATAATAATATATTATAAAATATAATATGCTTAATAATAATGTATACATATAAATATATATATATATATATATATATATATATATATATATATATATATATATATATATATATATATATATATATATATATATATATTAGTAATTCAAACCCAATGAACCCGAAATCCAAAGGAAATATGGCAGGGGTTAATCACGGATTGGCTAATTTATTAATGATTTGATTTTTTGGAGGCTTGCATAAGTGCAAGTGCCTTTACTATTAAAACTAATTACAACTGCTAGGATAAATAAACACCGTTTGAATTTGAGTTAACGCTTTTTTTATTGATTTATCAATTAAATTTGCGTAGTCGTAAAGGTGACCATTAATATAAATGCTCAAGTAACGTATAAGAAAACATTTAATTATATCAATACATATATGCGGAAATAATATGGCGGAGGTTAGTAATAGGTTGTGATTAAAATTTATGTCTGCCGGAAAATTCCATCAAAGAAATCGTGGATTCATTGAACATTCGAAATAATTTCTTATCCTTTCGGAGACATCCACTGCAACGGCGAATCTCTTAAAAAAAAGTATTCTTTAACGTATTGAATCTGCTAAGTACCTTTGGAAATGGGAGTTTTCGTCGCGTAGATCACTTTTAGTAGCAATTAGGCCCTCTCATCCAACTTGAGCAAAGGATTTGAATCTACCAACCAAATAAATTATATCCAAGTGAATCATTATATATCCTTCAAGATAAATCATTGGGGATTGCGGCACTGAAGAATCGCACGTCAAGGATTTTATATCGTAAGTTCCACTTACTTACAAGCACGTCAGTTTTACGATACCGCTAATTTTGGGCGCAAGGTCCCGGTTAGGTGCGATATTTTAGGATACCGTTAGAAGCTGCCGCCAATCAATTTGTTCTATTGTATATTGTGTGCTCTTTAAATATATAGCCAAGTCAAATAGCCAAATGAAAATTAGAACGAATTAAAAAAAATCATTTTCAATTATTTATAATTTTAAGATTGATGGTTAAGTCATAGCATTTGTCATATTAATAGGAATTCAGAAGATAGACGAAATAGTTTAGACTTCATATTATTTTCTTTATTAATTCATTTTTTAAAATTAATATCCATACTGGAGTTTGAAGTTTGATTACTAATGAAATAATTTAAATCTTTCATGGAGGAAATATCCTTTTATGTTTCCTCAAAATATTTATTCTTTTATCAGATATCTTCAAAAAACGGGCGTTTCCTTCTTCATTCAAAAAACCTCAATAAAATCGGACTTTTTATGAAATCATAAGTTCTAGAGCTCTGGATAAACTAATGAAGCTTTCAGTCATAAAAATGCTCCATCAACGCCGACTCAATCAGTATGTACGGATTGAATTGACTGTTAAACAATGGAAATCAAAATTAGAAATTCTTTTGACGTGTTTGAGTAGTATTTGTGAAAGAATTTTTAATCAGCGATGTTTCAATGCCAAACAGGTTAGATCATAGTTTTTTTAGAGGTGATAACCATACTCTACCCTTTTTCACAAATGATTCGGTTGGTTGGAAAAGTATTAGTCTCACTTGTAGATAGTCGTCGTAATGAACCGTGTGTCGTACCTTTGAATTAATTACGACTTACTCACTGGACGTCAATACCAGTCGTCTTTATTTATCCTAGCTGCTCGTTGTTTGGCACAAGTAAATATTTAGTGTATTAAACAGCACAGTGTTAATGCGAAGTAGAAATGTTTCTATTTGAATGTTTTCATCAGTACCTACTTTTATTGTCAAAGGTTTCCTAATTTCGATCACCGGTCCGAAATTGGACTTTTTTTATTGGGGAAGTTTTTGTCATGGCACCAATTTCCATATAATTGTCAATAGGACTTTGAAAACAATTCAATTGTAATCTAGATGATTATTTTATGGAAATTTTCACCATAATTCGAGTTATGGAAAATTGAAAATCATGGGATTTCTAAAAAAAATTAAGAAATAGTCAAGTTCAACAATGTCGGGTGGGATGTGTTCAGCAGATAACTGGAAACGATTAGTTCGTGAGGGCGGATTATCTTGGTTGTATCACGTCTTGTAAATATTAATATTTATGTATCTTATCCAGGAATCTTCAGATTTTCTCTGAAGTGTCATCTCCTCTTGCAAACTGCAAAATATAGTTAGGCTGAAGGATATATGGTGCACATATTATAAAAGGTTACATATGTGCGGGATTATCCTTCGTCAAGTGGAAAGCTGTATAATATAATCCTTTCCTCAGAGTTAAGAATAACTGTTCAGTTCTTTCTTCCTCTCTGAGGTCATTCCAATTTTTCTTCGGGCAGCGAAAGTCAAACTGTCAGTGGATACAAGGATGGCAAGATTTTGTGAAGCATAAATAGGATTTCATTCCTTTAGTATTCAGGCCGCAAGAAAAAAATGGAGGTAAAAAGGAAGTCAAGGAATTCTGGAGAATGGAGATTGGATGAATATGGAGGTTTTTGGTTCCCTCGACCGTCTTTTTTCCTTCGCCGTCTGCCTTTCGTGTCGTTGGATACGAATAATGGCTGCTTTCTTGTCTTCCCCGCCCCCCCACTCCGTGGACGTTGGAAAGTTCTGCTTTATGAAGCGAGAGGGGCGGGGAGGGATGGGCTTCGAGATTTCCAAAAAACTGTCCACATATCGAATGAATGTATGATTTATGTCACTGTAACGGGTCCTCCGGGAATGCATATTCGTGCCAAATCTAAGTGCCATCTTTTTCCTCGTGTAGACCGTGAAAAATCGCTCGCCAGTTTCGAAGGTGGATGAATGACAGCTGAAATATTCTCAAATGTGACGTATTAAAGCAATGATAGTTTTACTGTGGTGGTAAACTGCGTGGGATAATGTTACCCGAGTTACATATTAAAATCTGATTAACTTTTTTTCAATGCATAAGTAAGTGTAATTTTTTAAATTTGTGGTGACTTAATTCAATTGTCATTTAATGAAAAATCTTGTCTGCACCGAGCTCTCAAATTTATTAGTATTAAGCTTAAGCTTTCGATGTGGAGTTTAGTGATGGATAAAATAATTATTAACTATGAAGTTCTTTTCATTTGTTCTAAGTATGCCTTTTTTACAATTACAAAAAAAAGCATTATTATTATTAGGAAATCTACCGGTTAAAGTAGGTTTTTGGATGGTCACAGCTCCTAAATAAATATTTTGTAGCTCCTAACAAAATATCTACATCAGGTCCCTCTTCATTCCTTCCCGTAGAGTACCTTCTTCCTCCCTTCATCCCGTCCAACATCCCTATCCTGTTTCTTCCCTTTCCTTGTTTGCCTTACATTCTTCCCTCAATTACAGTCTTCAACATCCCACTGCTGGTCAATACCTCCTTCATCCACTTTTCCTGGCTCCATAGGATTTCTCCCAACAATCCCCTGTTCTCGCCCACCATACCAAGTACTTCCTAATTCATTTTCTTCTCTGTCCATTTCACCTTCTCCATTCTTCTCCACACCCACATTTCAAAAGCCTCCAATCTACGTCTATCCTCCTGCTTCAATGACCACGTTTCCGCACCGTACATAGCTACGTTCCATATCAAAGTTTTAACGAGTCTTTTCTTAATATCCTTACTCAACGTCCCTGTCATCAACTCCGTCCTCCTTGTGAAAGTCTCTTTGCCCAGCGAAATTCTTCTCCTTACGTCCCTACTACTTTGACCGTGTTGGTCCAGAGCATTTCCGAGATAAAAAAAGCATTTAAAAAAGCATTAATTAACATAATAATGAATCATTGACAGAAATCGAACCAAGGCCGACGGTTATTTTAATATGTTTCCTATTTATATATTGCTTTTAGCCACGAGGTACTTGCAATTGCAACTATACTTTTAAACAAATTTTATCTAGTTGTTCAAATATACGAGGCATAAACGAAAAGTAAAGTCCTTTTCTTATATAAAAATATTAACGTGTCATAACAAAGTTGAACGCATGCTGCGCCATCTACTAATCATTTCAGAAGTCACTAAAGTTTTTGTTTTGACTCAGTAGTCGTTTGCTTGTTGGTGAATCCCGATGAAAATGTACGTGAACATCTTGTTCCCACCATTTGCGAAGTGCATGCTGTGATTAGATGTTTGTTTGCAAAAGGATCATCAGCTGTGTAAATTCATCGTGAGTTCTGACAGGTTTATGGACATGAAGTAATGATTAATAGAAAGGTTCGATAATTAGTGTCGAAACTTCAAAAATGGCCAAACAAATGTGTATGATGAAGAGCGAAGTGGCTGGCCTGGTATCCAGGTTGATGAAATCGTTGAACAAGTGGACCGGGAACTGCAACCTGATCGAAGATTGACTATTAGTGCTTTGGTTGATAAATTTTATCTTGTTAGACGCACCTCTATTTCAATGGATACTACGGGAAAGCTCGGATATCACAAATATGTGTACGGCGGGTACATAAACCTCTTACCGACCAGCGGAAACAACAAAGATTGTTGAGTGGACGAGCGCTTTAAGACTGCTTTTGATCACCCAGCCTACATTTCATATCTTGCACCATACGACTATTTCCTCTTCTTGCACTTGAAACTTTGTCTTAATGGAAAACTGTTTGAAGACGATGAGGTCCTCAGGGTCACCTTTTCCAACTTGTTCAATTCCCAGATGCCAAGTTCTATACTGAGGTATTTAAGAAGTTGGTGCAATCTTACTACAAGTGATTAAAAGTTATCTGTGATAATGATGGTGGTGGATGATGGTGATAATGATGGTTTAGTGGATTTTTAGAAAACTAACACCGCCAATATACATGCGACCAAATGGACCTAACTTCAAAAATGTAGCTGTATTCATTGATTGTAAAAAACAGATTGAAGGGTTGAAAAGTAGACAAATTTTGATACATTTCTCTGCTTCCTTGTAGCATGGCGCTTACATAGGTGATGAAACTTGTGTGGAGCCTTCTACAATTTAAACAAAATTTGTTGTCTCCGGCGTAACTTTATGGAATTTGCATAATATATTGAATTGTAATGAAATAATTGACTTTGTAATTCCAAACACAATTTCATTTATGTAAACAAAGAATTTACAGAACCTAAGTTCCACAATGTTGCCATTTTTTCGTAATTTATTTTAATAAAAAAATAAAATTAAAGAAAAATGAATATAATATAAAAATAAATAAATACATTAACTATTACATTTTTAAAAAATATGTGGGTCAAAAAATGTTAGAAAAAGTCATCGAGGAGGATGAATGAAATCCAAAACACTCTTTATATTGCAATGGGTTCAAACCATTTGCACTGGGCCATAATGCGTAAAGAGATATGCGCTCAAAGAGTAAAGAGATGTATCTTTTCATTGCCATTGAATCTAAACAGCTCGCCAATGAAATTTTAAAAAATTATTGCCTTAATAGTTATGTAGTCTGAATCAGATAATCCAAAACCCCGGTGGCGGCGGGGTAACGTCCTCGTCTGCCATTCCAAGGATCGCGGGTTCGATTCCCGCCTGGGTGAGTTTCCCTCCATCTAGGGCTTGGGTGTTTGTAAATGTGACCATTGTTATCGTTGTTAACAGTTCGATGTAAAGGCCAAAATGCGCTGTTTTCGGACTAATACTGAATAAAATAAAAAATAAATAAGAATTATATCATTTAAATCTCATATTAATTTGATCGTTTCAACACCATGGAATTTCATGATCATTTCGAAGTTATACTAAATTTTGCAATTGAAATGTTTTTCCCTAGTTTAAGTGTAAATTTTCCCCTCGTTTATTCGTGTTTAATATAAATACCGGGTGAAATATAATATCTGAATATTTTATTCTTTTCTGTGATCACTTTTGCTAATTACGATAACGTATCCACGATAACATCAGACCTAGAAACGGTGAACCCGAATTTAATGTATATAACTTTCCAAGAAGCCAATCTTTGCTTTTCAATCTTTAATTAGTACCGTTTTGTTTTGGAATTAACATTAACGGTGAAAGTAATTAAGATCAGCTTACCTAAATGATGGTATTAGTATTACCCCGTTGATATTTTTTTATGATGTCCTTTATTTTCACAGTGAATGAATCTTTTTTTTGAGCTAACATTTAATTAATTCCCTAATAAAATATAGAATTTTACTGCATAATATTTTTTTCCTACCGGAAAAGGTAATGGATTCGGAGGAAATGTTTGTTTTTTGTAATTTCGATCGTCAAATATTTTTGGACCAAAATTTGGAACTGCGTCTTGCGCCTTATTAAAAAGATGTTTACAACGCTTAAAAAGCCATGGCGCCGACAGGCAGACACATCATAACCAAAATGAGTCACTCTGCGTGGGTCAGAAACTCCTAAAAATGTACGAAAAAAGGGTTAGATTTAAGACCCATTCTACTCCGGGGTCCACCACCAAGTTCCCATTTGGCTCCTATCGTTAATTTTTTCACGGCTTTGTGGGAAGAGGAAGTAAACGATGGGGTTAAGGACTTGGAAACGAGCGTTTAGTAGTGTGATGGGCGTGTTTGGTGACGGGCACGGTTGCCAAGGTTTGTAGCAAAATCAACGAGCGGAAAATATATTACGACAGGGCCAAGTCTACATAATTTTGGCATTAACGGGGTCGACGAACTTTCGCTCGGTAACGAGGGAAGATCATTCAGCTCACATTTGCTTCTCAAAATAATCCCTCAATCTTGTTTTCAGAAGGGAAGCCTCGTTTAACAACGAGGTGATGGATGGAGCTTGAGAGTTCGCTTTAAACCTCATACAATTGATCTTTATTCTCAGTAATCGTCGCACTTTACATTATTATCTTATGCTGATCATTAAAAGTATTTTAGTCTTGAATTCATTCACATTACTTATTCCCAAAAGCTCATATAAAGGCAGCGAGACAGAGGAAAGCAATCAAGTGCAAACTCAACGTCCTCATACTCAAGGGTCGCTTTTGGTCAAATGTTATCGTAAACTGTGTTGAATCTTCCCTTGTATTTTCACAGAATAGATAAACGTATGTAAAATCAGTACAAATAATTTATATTTTATTTTGAATCAATTTTAAAATTATATAAATTCTCCGACGCTTTCGACGTGTTTCTTTAATAAGGCGGGAAGACCGCTATGGCTCAAAGTAATCTGTGAAAACGCACCAAGAAATATGTTTTTGTGGGACAGAGGAGTTAAATAATTTACACCTTGAGGATAAAGGAGTATGCCAAAAGTTAAGTTAATAAATTATTAAATTTTTTGAAATATAAGTTTGTCAACAGCTTCTTAAATTTGATCATTAATTCCCTTAAATCGAGTCTTGTAATTTGCTTTTGATCCTATTTCCACCGAGAAAAACAGGTTCATTATTTAATTTGCATATCATCCTCATGTATAAAGGTAAAATTATTAAGTTAATCATCATGGAAAATGGAAGAATCATTTGCTTCATAGGTATATAGCCCACAAATAATGTACAAACTATGGCGGGAATTATAGGTACGGGAAGAGTGGTGAGAGATGTATACAAAATACGATAAATTAAAATTAACTCGTTATTGAAAATAACGCCATTAGGTCAATACGTTGATTATATATTCTCTATAGGGCTTATGGTAACCTAAACGTACAGGTATGCCTCCAAATTTCGCATCTGCATTGAATCGCACCTGTTCCCTACGAATGTTAAGTCAACTCACAAAATCAAATATACAAGTATCATATGTATGTATATAAATGTATATCAATTTGTTTATAACTTTTATTAAACGTTTGAATACTAAACGAAGTATTTATAACCATGTTTGAATTTATTCATGGTTGATTGCTTAGAATATTAAGTGTAATGTATGTTCAATTGGCAGTTAAATTGAAATGGCCCCACTTTTACCAAGTGACGTTAGAATAGTTTCGTTCACTACGTAGCAACTGTGAACCTCATAAACTTGTCCTTTTCAACGAGAATTAACAAACTCTACGCGGATCTTAAGGAGTATGAGCAAAGAACGTTGTCTTGACCTAAAAAAATGGCATTACTTGTGGCATTATTCTAAATTAGGAAACAGCTTCTTTGCCAACACGCGTGAGATCTTCGAAGAGAGGTAACCCGTGCGGGGACCTTATGAAATTTACATTTATTCCCTTGGCATCTGCTTCAGTCACTCCAATGTCAACAAAGTTACTAAATTAGTACTACACCGTGAATGCCAAATGAAGCAGGATGCCGGTAGAGAGGTAAGAGGAAGGATGATGTCTATGCACGCTAAAGCTCGCTAAATTACATTTGTCACGAAAGCACCAGGTAGACATGGCATCTTTAACTAATTCCGCACCTCAAAGTCGGTCGAATCACTTTGGATGGATAAGATTACCGTACTATTTAGGTTTTTCATTGTGTATCCTTAAAAAATAAATTGCAAAAGGATCAATTATTTTAATACTAAACAATTTTAATTACCAATTTTTAAAAAGATTAACCGATAAGGAAATAATTATGATTAGGTTAATTTTTTTTAAAAATATTTATAAAACTTGACGTAATAATTCGTATATGGCCAAGTTGACTCATAGAAAACAAACGGCAGTTTCATCATTTTCCGTTAGCGTACTTGAATTTCTATAGTAATGCAATGATCAAAATTCGTATCATTCAGTTTTTCCAAGATGCCCATTTGATTATTTCTCCGTTAGTGTGCGGGCTCGTTGTGATATAATTCAATGCCAAATCATTGCTAGGTATTTTTTCATTAATTCTTTAATTTCAAATTTTCAATACCTAGCAATGATTTGGCTTTGAATTATATGTGTACTTAAGAAAAACTAAAAAAGAAACTTTAAACTTCCATAATAAAGACTTAATATTTCACGACCATGGTTTTGTTGCTGCGCATCATTATCTTCAGATTACATTTTATCATCCTTAAAAATAAAATTATTAAATTATTTTTTTTTCGATGCTGCGCGTCATCATCTGATGATGATGACGCGCAGCATCGAAACCATGGTCGTGAAATATTAAATCTTTATTGTGAAAGTGTAAAGTTTCTTTTTTACCCTCATTAAGAAAAACTTACCATTCGAAGTAAATCATTTAAGTACTTAAAGAAGTGCTAGTCCCATTGGGGTTTAATAATGCAGATCCTAATTTGAAAAATATTTTGATGCATAATTGTGTCTTAATGGACTAATTTCATTATTACGTGAGGGCCTAATCGTCCCACTGGATAAATACTTTCACCTTAACTTAGTACTCCCCACACAATGATGCCAAGGGACGATGATGTCCCTATAACTTGCTTTCCAAGGGTAAAAACAATTCATCACTGGTCCTTAGCCGGAGTAGCCGATAAAATTGTTACATTTATTAGTTTACCGTCATATGACTTTGAAGGATCATTTTTCTTTCTAATGAAACTTTATTTATTGAATTGGTTTCCTAGACTGATTAAGTTCTAATCATGTCTTGTATAAATGTACTCACTTATGTCAACTGATAATTCTTTATATTCATTTTTATGGAATTTTATATACATATTTATTGGAAATTTCCTAATAAATGAATATTTGGTGTTAAGATGGGGCGCAACAATGGAATTTAATATTGAATGAATGAGATAAATTAAATATTTTAAATCATTTCTACTAATTAATCTTAATTTAATGTTAAAAGTTGTTTAGACTCGGTAAATAATGATAAAGTAATAAAGAATGTTATTTTGTAGCTCAGCCCTTACAATGCAAATATATTTTTGTTTGTTATTTGAGATAAAAATATAAATTTGCTATAAGAAGTATTCCATGCAGTCACTGACTATTTTTATTTCGTTTTCAGTTTCCTTCAGGTGTTTTAATTTCCTTTTTATGGATGTTCATTCAAAATTTCCGGTGAAATTCAAGCACTTTATTAAAGAGTTCATTCATTCTGTAGATTTTAAATTTTTATTAACTCCTACTGCGACTCAGTCTTCCTGAAGAACGCTCATGATTCAAAATTTGTTTTATTTTTATTCATGCCTAGTAGCTCACTCTTTAGAATTAACTAGTAAACCTCATTCCTTTGCCTGATTTTTGGAGTACGTGTATTCCGTCCTTTAAATGATGCCATATCCAAGATTCATCCTCGGTGCTTTTGATTTGTCATGAAAGGAATTCCAGGCTTAATTTAGGACAAATATTGCAATAATGCAGATTTCTTTCAATATCCTTTCACCTCTTATACCTTGATTAGGGTAAAAAAGAATCATATGAAATATATTCACCGTATCTCTGACGGAACTTTTCGCACGACCTACATTAAGGTTTTAGTTAAAAGGTGAGACATATGATGAATATTACGGAGAACACGATGCGCCGAGTCTCCCAAGCATAGATTTTAGAGAAAGATGATCAAAGGCAGAGATAAGGAATTCGGAGCGTAATAATTATTAAATCTAGTAGTTTCATCTCTCACTCGACTCTATAACTGTTTCTAAGTCTCAGCATCCTAAATAGGACATATCATGTGGCTCTTTAACTTCGTATTAGGCGTATGGTATACCAAACCTATTGAGGATATCGAATGTATTCTGAATATAACGAGAGACATTGAAATTGCTAATCAATTCAATGTTATGGGTGTCTTTGAAAACACCCACAAATGGCGAATAAAGTAAAAGCATATAAATTGCTGGAAATACCGTTTATTTCTTTGTAACAGATATAAATGATGACACGGCAAGAAAAACAAACGAAGTTCTAGACATTTTGGGAGATAAGAGAGAGTGTTGTTGAGAGAAATACAGAGGAGGCAGGGTGGCGGCTTACCAACATTTTGATAGGCGGTGGAATTATGAAGTATGTTACAGAGGGAGGGCACTTTTACATGCAAAGAATGGGTAGGAATTGAATAAGGATATTAGAAAAAATAAATCTTGGCTGAAAGTATGCGGATTTGAAGTGTTTACTATAGTGTTGCGTGTCATGTTTGCCTTATTAGGCGAGCCTTAAAAAGGCTGAGAAAGACGAGGTATGGGTGCTCGGTCTGTATTCATAGAAACCTACCATATACGGTAGAAAGAAAAATAATGATAATATGTAAGGCAGATTTTAGACAGTATTTAACCACTATTCTCTACTCTTCTACGTATCACCAGAAATTCCTTTCATTGGCCCGTTTTGTCTCTTTCACCTTACATTCTGCCCACATTAATGCTTTATAAAAGGTGTATTCTCCTTCTTTCTCTTCCCAGCACACTTAGCATTCTCCCCTTTGGAATGGTTTAAACATTCCATAACCTTTTCATATTTCTTCCAAACATTTTTTCTGTTCTTTTCGTATTTCCCAAAATAACTTTTCCTCTGAGCTCACTACTTTTAAAACTTATCTTTTGTACTCCTCTTGGTCTGACTTATTTTCTCCATTCTTCTGCATCTCAAAAGACTCCAATCTAACCCGTTATCTTTCCTCAAATACCAGGTTTCAGCTAAATGTTATAAAAAATGTTAATATTATAAAGAAATTGATAAAATCATAAACATCTACCTCTATTTATGTATAAATGAATCTCTATTAGAAATTAAAGAATGGTTATTACTTCACAGAGTCTAATGTTGTGCCCTATTTGTAGGCAGGCTTGAATTTATAGCAATTGCCGGTGATTGTGCATCAAAACCTTATAAAGAGTAGAACACCAGAATTTAAAATAAATGAGTGATAATAAATTAACAAATAATAATATGAATCATAAAAATACTACTTCCGATTCTGAAAACCTATATATTTCCTCAAAGCTTTCTTTTAAAAAGAATTTATTGGAAATTGAAGGCGTCCGCTAAGTAATGGATGTAACTTGGTGTGTAAAGAACACCTATTGAGGTAATATTTGAAATATTATACCTTTATCTCACGGTGTAGCAAGTAAATGATCAAATGGTGCACACACCGAGAGTTATCCGTTCTCTGACATTATGCTGAGGTCGTTTCCTGTTGTTTGCAAATAGAGATCTCACGGAGTACCATTCATTCTAAAATTATTTTGGGTTCACATGAAAACAGCACCACTCATGGTACTTGTGAGTGACGATAAAATAAACTTTAGTCAGTCTTCATCCTCTTCACGCACTCACATGGGTTTTTATATTCTGGGAAACGTGTTAACAGAGGAATGCCAGAGGCGCAAAGAACGCGATGTTTACGACTTAGCATCGGGATAAATATAAAAAGCATTGGGAATTTAATTAGCCTCACGTATGCGTCCTTGCATGCGTGTATATGTGTGTGTATTCCCCTTCCATGTCGTGTGATAGCTTTCCGAATTCATCAACTTCCACGTCACGTTGTGATGCCGTGCTGCTTTGAGCCGGTTTGTTTAGCGGGTGGCGTGGGGTGCTCAGACATTGTACAAGGAGGGGGCGAAAAATGTTCTCGAAAATGCGCGAGGATGTGGTGAGGATGGGAATGAGGTAAGGGAAGAGGATGTGGTGAACGATGTGACGACGGGTCGGGTGGAAAAGGTAGACCTGCTGCGGTAAACGAAGCAGATAGAGAGAGGGAAAAGGAAAGCTGGTATGCTTCTTAATGACGAAGGTAATTACCTGCCAAAGGAAATGGTCACAAAGGAGGGAAAAAAGATAGCTACGACAGATTTTGGGGAGTATAATAAGACAACTATTAACAAAAATATTTAAAAAATAAATCTTGCAGATCAAAGGAAATATATTTTAAAAATAATTTTGCAATTACCTAAAATAAATCATTATGGATGTCATCATAACTTGTTTTAAACATGGTGCACTCTTGGATTTTTTTGTTAAATATTACAAATATCATTCCCCATAGACTAAAACCTTGAAATGGCTGGAAGGTTTGTGAATTTTGATGATCCCTTGAGCTGTGCTGGCGGGAGCAATCATAATGGCTCTTGACAGGGTCACCCATGCCAAATAGGCAGAAGGTTAGGAGCCAGACGAAAGGTAGTCCACCGGGTGTCTGTTCCTCAATGACACAAGTGGGTCGGCCATTGAGTGATGGTATCATTTTACAAACACTCTTGAGGAAGGCAACGAGAAACCACCTCAATTATCATTCCCAAGAATATATTGATGAACAATACAAGACATATATATTATTGTATAGAGAATATGAGTCGTGGCAACTACGGGACTCGGCTCAATCGGCCATGCGTCGTGCCCGGCAGCGGGAGAGGCAAGACTTCCGCGGTCGTTATCCCACAAAACCCTTGCAAAGGAAAAATAAAAACGGAAAACACCATCACTCAAATAACCTTTCTATTGGGGCGGCTATTAGAGTGCTGGTGTCGCATTAAAACCAATATTGAGGAAGGTAACGGGACGCCTTTTCAATTTCATGTCCCATTAATTATGACGGAGAAAGATATAGAAATGAGTCCTGGAGAGTATGAGACTAAGCCCAAGTTTTTCGGGCTCGAGAGTGAGAGAGGCAAGGTTTTCACGGGATTAGAGACATATGTATTATGTTATTATTAGTCATAGATTTAGTAATGGAGTAATATTTCCCACAGTTTCCCGGGAACCGATGAGGATTCATATTATTATTGAGTAATATTGAATCGTAACCATTCAAGGGGATCAAATAGGATAGAAGGTTAATGAAATGGAATGTAGAAGAATTAACTGGGAAGAAAAAAAAGAGTACCATCCGGCTGAATGAAATATTATGAGTGAGTAAAGGAATGTGAATATTACATAAAATATCGAGAATGTATCAAAAAAGGGATATAGAAAGCTGTTTGAGTTAAGAACAATTATAGATTTACGTGATGCCATAGTAGTAATGAGATCTCTAATAAATGTGACATTAAATTCAATTAGAATGCATTAGTTGATCGAGAAGGGATCTGATAGATTATATTGGGAAAAAATATTTTGCTTATTGCAGAAAATAGGTGTAGATTTGAGGGACATGCAACACATACGTAACATGTACATGCCTTCGACTTCTCAAGCGTGAGTAATAGATGATGAGAAGGAATGGGCATTGTTGGGGAGAGGCGTAGGAGAGGGATGCCCAATGCTAAAAATATTTTTCAACGTGAACGCGAAAGAAATGGCAAAAGGGGCTTGGGAAGTTTTGGATGTAGAGTGAAAGTAGTTAGAGAGTTTCTGAGATAAGTTCATGTATTTTGGTTCATAGTCATGCTTTTTTTAGCCAGCCAGGTGGTCATAATGATTGCAGAGTGCATTCGAAAAACAGTGTGATAAGTATGGGATGAATATTAATTTCAACCAAAAGAAAGGTTATGAGTTTTTTGAGGAGAAAGACTAATTTATACGTTGAAATGGGAGGGGAAACATTTCTGCAGGTGAAACAGTTTACCTTTTTGGACATGTTTTGGACCAAAATGGTAAACTTTGTAGTGACGTCAGAACAAGAATTTCATTCGGCAAAGCCTTCACAAGGAGGGATTTTACATAGTAGTGTAATGATGTTAAGAAAATATTAGTGAGAGCTTTGATTTGTAGTGCAGAAAACTAATCATCGAAGTAAGATAATAAGTGTATCTTGGAGTATTTTAAAATGAGGGTGTGGAGAAGGATGGAAAATAAAAAATCGACGGAAAGGAATTCCATCTCACTGAGATCGCTGGGATAGGCCCAAAGGAGTCAGGAAAAATGGGGGAGCAGAGTGTTTCAATTAGTGACGGATTTCTTAAGAATATGACCATAGAAAGGACCTTAGGCCACTGAAATGGTAGAAGAAAAATAATAGACATATTGGACAGAATGAAGAGGGATAAAAGTATTCGGAATTGCATAGCAGTTTAAGTTTAATGCAGGGTGGGGTATCGATTTGTGTTTTTGAATAGATCGGGGAAGTTCAACGATGATCACTCTCTTGTCTTTTTAAAACCAAACTTACACGGTAGACTTTCATTTGTAATAATTCCAAATATTTTGGATTGGGTCGTCTTTTGTTCATATGCTCTACTTCCGAAGGTTGATTCCAAGGTAGTTTTTCTAATCTCCATATCAAGTAAAAGGGAGATGTTCGAATAATTGATACTCAGTTTTCATAGCATATTTCTTGGCATGAATTTTGTAAATTGATCAGTAAGATACAGAATTTTATTTATTTTTCAATTGTCCGAAAACAGCTTTTCAGTTTTTGCATCGGACTTTGATCAATGATATTGCGATTGACGCAATTACATACCCCCAAACCCTAGGCGGAGGAAAACCACCTCGGCGGGAATCGAGCCCGCAACCTTTGGATTGGCAAGTGAGGACGTTAACCCGCTGCCACCGGAGCCGTGATTCAGTATTCATAAATGGTATATAAACATGACGACAAATAATTTTAACGCAGTAATAACTAAGGAGTTTAAAGCCTTTAGGAGACAATTCTAAGGAAAGGGTCAGACTATTGGAAATTAAATCGAGAGAGGAATCCATCCTGAAAAGCGAATTTCACGAACCAAAATCCTCTCCCCGGAAGGAAAACCCTCTTTCCTCTCCACTGGCCAAGTATCATATGGTTGAAGAATTTACAAACCTTAAACGACTTTCCGCTCATATTTGTCCCCTTAGAATGTACCAGTGCGTGGGATAGCTCTATATGGGAAGCACTAATTATTCCATTGCACATTTAAAAGCTTTCATGCTTGAAACTTGAGCGTCATTATGCTATAAAGACAACTTGCGTGACCCCTTATAGGATAGTAAGAGTTTATGATGAATTTGAGAAAAGTTTCGGATCATTAAGGTATAAAATGAACCGTATTCATATGACAACCCAAGCCTACTGATGTTTAAGGAAAGAGGGTGAGCGTTTATTTGATACTGTTGAGATTTAGATAATTACAGGGAAAGAAAGAGATAGTGCATTTGACTCGGAGGAAGGCTAACGATAATACCTTGAATATTCAGGCAGAAAATAGCTAATAGCCTACTGAAATGCGAAAAGAAGATGAAAAAGTGGTGGAGGACACGTTGAGAAATGACCTCATGTCAAGTCTAGGATAAAAGGGAAAATTTTAAGCAACCCAGGAAGAATAAGGAAGAAGAAATAAGGCTAAAAGGCTTGGGTTTTAGGGTTGTATTGACAAAATGAAGACCGGTAGAATGTAGAAAGGCAATAACGTAAGGAATACTCGTACAAGAAGAAGCACACGCAATAAGAAATTGTTATTATGTTTTCGGAAACGCATCTTAGTATCTATCGAATGATAGGAACACAGCGTAAATGAAGTGAAAATGAGTATGGGTAGAAGAAATACCATGAAGTATTTGCAAAAGTCCAATGAAAGGGTGTAGAAGAATTAAAACGAGATAGATGAAGGAAATGGGATTAGGGAAAGTTAGGTATTTTTTATATTAGCCATAGAATCTGACTTTAGTATTAATGTTAGTAGTCTACCCTTTTAAAGTAGGTTTTGTATAGACATAGACTGAACATTGCTACATTCATCAGCCCCGTCTAACAAGACACACCCTGGAACCCCAGACCACATTGAATTTTTCTTCAAATCCACATAATTTTTTCCACCCAAATGCCTTTAATTTCCCTCTCCCTATCTTATTGCCTAACTTTGTCTACACCATCACAGTATTCAGTATTTCGTCGCTAATAATATTGCTCTTCATACACCTTTCCTGTCTCCTTTAGATTTACCCCTCTGTGGATGGAACCCTCTCTCCCCCACAACAATGTTTACCTAGAACTACAGAGAAAAGAGAAATAAATAAATTGGTTTATGTATATTCGTTACTTTATTAAAGACTTTTCTGTACTTTGCATTACATGAAAACTCATTGCTTGGAGGATGAAACTCGGTTAATACCACAAGACAAAAAATAGGATTAATTATCATTAATTACTAACGCATAAAGAACTTTGTTAAATATAATTACAAGAGTGATCAACCTGAAAATTAGTGCCGGTAAGTACGGGTGGAGCTCACTCTCAAACTAAGCCCCGTGGCGTGAGACATTCACACATTCGGGTTTCTCGTTTCCCCGTACCACCTGCGGCTTCCCACAAAACTCTAATGCCAAGGTGGGCTTCGAGTTTAGAAATGGTGGTATTATGAATTAAACATGATGATTTAAAAAGCTTTATGTTTCCACCTCAAAGTTGGTAAAAACTATAAGACGAAAATACGAAGTTATATAAGTGGCCATGAATCGTTTCCACAAAGAGAGATAAGAAAACTTCTCGGGAATATTGGACCCAAAATACTTCGTTAATTTATCCGAATGTTTAATAACTAAACTACTACACACTTTATTTTGTAATCATGAGTGTAATGAGGTAAACAGTCATGGGACGATAATGAAACCATTGACCTTAACCTTTTCGGTTTTATCATAAAGTGTAAAATATAGCCTCGCCTCAGATAACTGGTCTTTTAGGATAAGTAATGATAGCGTAAACGTAGTTGTTTTTCAACTAACAATCGGGTACCATCAACGTTAAGAATCCTCCAAATCTGAATATTGAACAGCGCTTACATGGAAAACGGACGGTTTTCATTATTCCAGTAAATCTTTTGGGAGTATCCTCAATGAAGAATTAAGGGCTCTGTGCGGAGACATGGAGGGTTTTCACTATCATTTCTACACATTTTGCAGGTACAATGCAAAATATGTGACTGCTTTACGTAAATTTCAGTTTTTCTCACGGCGTAATTTTTTGTCTAAGTCGTGTAGAAAGGAGAGATTATTGAGTAAGTAATTTTGAGAGAGGAAAATAACTGCATTTTTACCAGAATTATGGAAGTTAGAAAATGTAAAATGCATCTAGCAGTGAAATGAATATGTAAGGTGTCAATCATATTACCAATAGTGGATATATAATAAAAAATCTATACCAATATTTTGGTTATCTAGGTGACCATCAACTGAAGTGGAAAATTTGACGACGGGGTAGACAATAGTAACGAAGTACTACGAAGGTCAAGTCTCTTGACCACGGGCAGTACTTCTTTACTGTTGTCTGCCCCGTTGTCAAATTTTCCTATCCAGTTGATGGTCACTTTGTTGAACTAAATATCGGGATTAAGGTTTTCTTAAATGTTCAATATTGGGTATATGATTGACACCCTATATATTCACAGCCAATAGTTCACGCCATCTTCGTTTGTGAAATGAATGTTTGGTGATTCGTGCTATCATAGTGTATAGTTTAGGTCAGTTGGAGCCTATAGCTCACTGGCTCCTAGTCCCCCAGACATTTTGACTAGAACATAGTTTGGTATTTTTGATGGGTCATCATAACCCCACAAATTATTAGCAGAAACTCCTAACTGTAATAATCACGAAAGGAACAATTACGGTTTCTTTACATACTCCGCACTGTTTTTTTTGTCTTTCTTTAGAGTGAGGAGAGAAGGTGGGGACGAAAAGGCGAGGATCGATGAGGGTGAGGGGTCACAGTGGTGGGAGAGAAGAGAAAGGAGCGCCCCCTGTAATTGGGGGAAGGGTTGGGAAATGAGGAAGGAAGGGGTTGTTAAGTGGAGCGGGTTTGACTCACCCGCGGGACGTGGAGGAAGGATACAGGGAAGGATCGAGGATAGAGCGCGTGGGTTATGGGGCGGAGGGTGTGGTGAGTGGCAATTACAGAGTGGCTTACTCGCCTTCTCCGCCGGGAGAGAAGCATTTAAGATACATGGGACACGGGCGCTCCCTCGACAGAGACGCGCTCGACGCCCCCTGGCCGTTACTTTTCCTCACGTACTCACAATACCACCCCACCGCCGACCGACCCCCATCTAATCCCACCCTCACTCGTCCGTCGGCGGTGGCATAAAATAGGCCGGCGAAAAGATTGCAGGCTGAAATTACCGGGATGGAACAAGTTTGAGGCGATAAGGGAGGACGGAGTTTACGAAGGAATGATGTAGGACATGCTAACTTTCGCCTCGTTGTATTAAAAATCCGGACGGATAGTGAAAGGATTTTCTTCAGTCATGTATCGTCATTACGCGCTATCGATCTAATGATTGGTTTGTTGCAGCTTTCCAATTTGCTGTAGTTACGAAGGGCAGCTGAGGTTATTTGCACAATCCGGAATAGGTTGGTGATTTGGTAGAAGTAGAATGTTTAGGCAATTGAGAAAAAGGGGAAGAGAAACCCGGCGTCGGTATTGGTCTAGTGTGAACGAAAGGTGCCATGGAGTCCACAGTTATACATCCCATCCGACGGACAGCATGCTCCACTTGAAATGTTCTTTAAATGGCATCTAAGTAGGGGTCAGGATACTACCAAAAACTCTGCCACCACTGGGGCTCGAATTTGAGTTCTTGGAATGGTTAGCCAGAACATGAAACTATCCAAGCTGTCCAATTCCTTAGCAATCTCTTTATTCCTTCAAATTGGACAGCAATCGCGCTGCTGGCTTTCACCACCTACTTCTCGTAATACATCGTTATCTTCTCCTTCAAGTCATCGTTTATGTATTTTAATAGATTACAGTACTCAGTAAACAATTCTGACTGAACGAGTCAAATTATTTTCTTCATTTTCCGTGAAAATTTTCTCCATTTGCATCTCCCTTTGCCTACTCTTCAAATTCAATCCTCATTTGTTATTTTGTCAGTCAATTTTATTTCAATTATTCTTCTGTAGGACGATATCTTTATCTAAATTTCTACTCTCTCCTTCTGTTGTTGGCCACGTCTTATAACCGACGAGAGGCAAACTATATAACTACGCTTAAATGAAAAAAATATTTTATGTGTAGACTCGTAGTAATGATCGCTAGTATTTACTTTTCTGTTGGGAAAACTTCGCCATTCTGTTTACTGTAGCTCCTTTGCTTCTTCCGTTGCTACTGAAATTCCTTCGTGAATATTCTCTCACTTCACCTCGTGAGTCTCTTCATTATCTTAATCTATTATTGTTTTAATTTATTCGGCAACAAATCTAAGTTTTAATTGTTTATCTTAAGATTGAATTTACCAATAATATAAAACACGATGAAACGAAACTCTTTTATGCATCAGAATGCATGCCATCTTGTCTTACTAAGAAAACATTGGACCCAGTCAATTAAAATGGTTGTCAATGTTATGTGTTCCTTTGCTTAAACTCATCTTCGTTTTATTGTATTACATGTATATTTTTTTTCTTCCCACTCACTTTCACTTTCAGACTTTCCGGTTTAATTAAGTTCGAGGAAGTTGTAAGAAGGCTTGAGAATATGAAGGAGAAGAAAAGGGTTATTAAGTAAAGAAAGGCACGACACTCAACCCTTTTAACGCTATGAAATTTCTTTGAGAAAATGAAAGGGTGGTGAAGACAGTTAAAAAAATTGAAAAATTAGCGGAGAATTGCGTGAATATGACGTAATTCGGCACATTTAAGTATTAAAAACGATGTTAAGACGAGAAAGGTTAAACGGATGTTCCTTGCCCAAATGGTTACTCCATACAATAACCTCAGGGCCACTGTTCTGTTGACGAGAGCGATTATTTCTCGTTAAATGGTAGCTGCGCTCAATGTTCAGGTATTATAATCCCAAACATAATATGGGTATTAAAAGTGTTTTTATGATTGCTATTTAAAAAAACATCTTCGCTCTCATTTTTGACTTTGTCTAAAAGTTAACGGGCTAAATGCTGTTAAATTTGCCAGCTCAAATGACACTTACCCTGCTTTCCCAGTATGCACTCATCGCTTAAGTGTTTTTAGTATAGGTTAATTCCACGTACTTTTATCCAAAACTCAAAACTCGCTTCTTTATGCTATTTTTTCAGCCATTTCTTTCAAGGTTTGGTTCAAAAATGTCTTAGGCAGCTTGATATGCATGATAAAGTTTCATTATATAATTGATACCACTTTTGCCTGATTTTCTGACACCAAATACATTATAAAAATATTATTGCTATTAACATTTTCCTATTATTTATTATTGACCTAAATGTTTCATACTGAAGGATAATCAAATTTATCCTTAGCCACTGTAAGTAATTTATTGATCATATGCTAGTATTATGGTACTTGGGACCATCCGTAGGGAGGAAAGATTGTGTGACAAAGAAGCGTTAACTTAAAAAAAATGTTACGTTACAGCAGGAACTTTAGTTGAGCAATCAATTCAGTAGCAAAAACTTCATTAACTTTGAGCCTTCTTTTGGTATTGACCTCATTTTGTAGTTAACGCAAATTTCCCTCGCGCCTCTCGTTTTGAAATGGTCACTGGTTGATGAAAAATCTAAAATGGTAAATTTAAATGGAAAGGTAATTTTAAGTATTACACTACAAAATGTGATCATTTTGAAAATAGACGGAAAAGAAACTGAGTTTTTACGTAGCCTAAAAAAATTGCAAAAGGATTGTGCCTTTAAATTTTCACCGTGTCTGACCTTCGTTTCGTTAAAGCAGAACTCTTGCGTCAACGGAACGAGATTATACGTGAAAATTCCTACATGATCGTATCGTTCAGTCTTCTCATTTCATTTAGAGTCATGATATTCCCTCGGTGCCACTAGTAAGCACTGGTGTACTGTACCTTTCCACAAGCTTAGTCTCCTTTGCTGCATTCATGACTCTATGGGGTCCAATCCTATTTCTTCCAGTATATCCGCCACGCTTACCCATTTTTCGTAACAATTTTGAACAAATCTAACGGACTATCTCTAAATATTTTCTTAATTAAAGTTCTCTCTATTGGATCCCAAACATGCCATGTATTCAAAATGTGCCCTACCTAAAGCAAATTAACACCTCCAGTTTATCTTTCCTTTACATTTTATAGGAAATAATTGATATGCGTTTCCTTCAACTCGATGTCATCAGGCTTGACTAAGTGGAAATTCATCTTGGGGAATGAAGAATGTAAGGCAGTTTTTCATTCACTTTGTGTAAGAGCACAAGTATTTATTGTTTTATGTTATTGCTAATTTTACTTGCACAAGCTATATACTGTGAATATTTTGCCACAGATTTCATTTTACGTCACGTACAATAAACCATTTGCATAAGAAAATTAGGTGTTACAGTTCCTGCGACACTCGCTGAGAAAAACGCCGTCTAAGCCAATGGATTGTGTGATTTATAAAAATTTTGTAGGACTGAAAAAGGGAAAACTTCAGCACTTAAAATAAAATTCATAGTCTCTAGGTCTGGTCTCTGGCGAATAAGTTTAACGAGTGTTATAAATCTCCAATCGTGTGCAATTTTCTCCGATTTTCGGCTATGGAAGCGAAGCTGCGTCGATTTGTGTGATAACGACCAATGGAGACCTAAGATTCAGAAAGAAGTTTGAGACAACCGTGAACTGTGTAGAGCAGGAGATAATTCGTATCGATTGACCCCAGAGGGATGGAATTAAAACGAGGTTAATTGCTCTTACGCGAGCGCAGGGCACGACTATTGGAAGGTTTTCCGGGCGAGAGAGAGAGGGAGTACGGCTGTCCAAACCGGGAGAAGCGGACACAATTCCTTCGAAATGCGAAGCCTCTACCAAGTTTCAAGTGATAGATAAGGCTGGAGAGGATTCATCTATTATTAGCTGAAATAATGGCGTCCCGTTTGGACTGGATGGAGTTTAAGACTCTCAGAAGGTCACTCATGACACGCGATGGGTCATGCCATGGTTTTAAATGGTAGTTCATGCACATAAATGGTGAATTATTCGAGGAAATTTCAAAGGCAATACTGATTAGCAATAACGAGGCTGATATTATTGAAAACAACAAAAAATATGAGCGTTTTTCAGGCATAATGGAATGGTGCGACGCAGCACAATATGCTAGGCTACTTACTTTTGATCATCCTTCCCTCCCTGTTCGTCCTAGGATTCCAAATTTTTAAAAAATCCGATTAAATTTGTCTTGCATATTCAAAATGCAGGTTGATTACCGAAATTAATTTTCCTCTATAATTGTGAAAAATAAACACTTATCATGCAAGGTTCCACTTGTCTCCTTATGAAGCTAGAATCATGTAAGTATACAAATTTAGTAAATTTCTATCTGAAATTATGATTTAAGCAAAAGTACTTTTGATAGGCATTTAGAGCTCTTTGCGCGATTTTTACGTATTTTATTTATTATTATAATGATCTCTTCTATTTCTGCATGCTATTCTTCTTATTTTCATTGATTGTTTTACTTTGCATTGAACTCCCTTTTGCTGTGTTTTATGCTGGATTTTTGTACCACTATTAGAGTTTTCGTTGCCAGTTATATTTACTACCATTAGTTCCGTTCGATAATCTGTTTTAAATACTATCTATTGTAGTCTATTGGTTCTTATTTTATGAATGCGTTACTTTTAGAATTACATAAAATTTTTCATTTCATTTTACCCAAAAATCGTTTCAGGTATTATTTCATGCATGGTCAGCTCAATATATCTTTCCTTTCTACCTTAATTTCTAATTATTCCTTTGTTTGCCAACGCATTTTTGGTAAAATTTTCTCTGTTGGAAAAATTCGTATTGTCGGAATATTAATGTAGCATAGATGTTCTTCAAGAGATTTATTTCTGAGCGTTTGAGCTTCTAGATTCTGTTATCTCACTCCATTACATTTATTTATAGCCCGACCCCCAGTAGAGAAGAGGCAACATTCTCTACCTGCAACGCATAGGTCGCGGGTCAATATTTCCTCTTGAGTGTACTTTCCTCCACCTATGTCTCGGGTTTTTGTGATTGTACTCTCTATTATTTTCATACTTATAATCCCATGTAAATTGCCAAATATGGCTTTTTTCAGATGTGTCTTAAATTTAAAAGGAATTCCTTCTACCTGTCATGTAATTGTTATCGTAAATTAACGCCATAATTGGTTATCAGAGAGTAAAGACAATTTATTTACACGATCTGTGTTCGGTGGAACGGGGGATAAGCAAAATATGATAATAAATGACAAAATAATAGTGATGAAAATCACTGCTTAAGTTTCGATGCGAGCATAGTCAAGACAAATGTACCACTGAACCATTGCAGAAAATTCAAATTACCGCTTTTTAAATGAAAATCAAAGCTGCCATTTTTAAATCATAAACTACTCCCTTTTTGCTAGCAAATAAATATATTCCTTTTTATTATCTCACTCAAAAACGTTATGAAGTACATAATACAAAAGTAAAATTTTACTAACTAAATGAACGAGATGCAAAATCGTAAATTGAAGTAGGCCAGGATATGCATGATCGGCAAAAGCTTTTGAATAAAATTATTGTTTGATAGAAAATTCATATCCACGTGGAAAACTATGCAAACATTTTTCTTATAAAAAACATTTCTTCCCGTTATGCATGCACATCCGCAGCTGAGGTAGAAAGTGGTAAAGGGACTTTTTTTATTAAAAATTACTTGGCAATAAATCTTTATCATTGATAATTGAGCCAAAATCTGCTAAATAGAGAAGCACTTTTGGTTTGAAGCTTTTATATTATTTTTTTCCGGTGCACGTAATGTAATGCATACCTGTATTCACGTTAAGTCGATATACACGTAAGAGAGGAATCGGCTCAGTGCCACATGTTCAAGTATCTATGTATTTTATTGGGATTACTCGCATGAAGTACACGACTAGTTGGAAGAAATCAATAATATTTTCTATGATAAAACGCTCAGCTAATTAGGAAATTACCCCTAATTTTTTCCTTTCATTGGAGTCATTAAAAATAGAAATGCTGTGTTTGCTTTGGGTTAGGTATGGGATTTTCCCCGGAGTGGTGGTTTAAATCTGATGATAAATATAACCTGATGAAAGTTCAATTTTAGTATTGAATAATCTAGACGACTAAACGCAATAATAACTCTGATTTGAATATCACCACTGTAGTTTAAAGAAACTTGCTCGTTTAAGAGAGCTTTTCTTGGTTTTTCAGAGACCCCAGCAAATATTCAAGTAAATCCATTTTTTCTGAACATTCCCGCTCACTTATCGCGTGACGATGCGTGGCATAGGGAAACCATTTTTCATTCTCATTTTTTATTTTTGATTCAGGGCTCAGCGTTAGGGTTTAGTAGTGGCTGCAAATCATCACAGAGGTCCGGAGGGGTTTCTTTCGCGAATGAAATTCTCACGTCTCCCACGAATCAGAAAGTAAAGGTTGAGGTTTATGACTTTTTCCTCCACTTGAAAATTTTCTAAAGGCTCATTTTGGTAGCTGTTTAGCAAAGGGCTTCCATGGTAACCAACCCGATGGTTTGTTTTGGTAATTGATGATATGGCTGAATTTCTGATATAATCCTTTGCGCATGAACTTCACATTTCCTGGTTTGAGAAGGCATGGTTCATTTCCCTTATGCCAACCGTGATTCCCCATTTAGTCATGGTGTCTGGAACAGACCATATCTTGAACTTTGGACTGGGTGGTTTTAGGATATCAACCGGGATTTATGCACAAAACTCTCTCGCGAATAGTACCAAGTTCTTGCGCATGCATTAGGTTACTACTCGTACGTCGCGGCATTCTCCCGAGACGAACGTGATTAATTTTAGTTCTTGCACGTCAAGTAGTGGTCATTTATGCCCTTTGATTTTTTAGAGATGAGAGATGAAAAAATTGTAATATGCGCGTGAAAAATGAGATAGCGCCTTTTTTTTTGCAAGGAGAAGGGAGATGATAGGAGTCAGATGTCCCGTCAGTTGGCGTCTCCGCGTCCATTGGAGCGCTCTGACGAAATGACTTGCGACGTTAAAAATTAACCATCCCGGCGGAAGTAAGCGGCGGGGCACCGGAGCGTAGGCATTAAAGAGTGTGTTGTCGTATCTCCGGGATCAAAAACAACTTCCTCCTTCCTCAGACTCCAGCCATCTTTACTCCGTCCCCTCCCAACCCATCTCCGCGGCACTGCCCCTCCCGCCGCCCCGGGCCGTCCACTCGGATCCCCCTGCAGTCTTCGTACGGTCCCTTTCCCCATGCGGCCCACCACGAGTAGGTCGTTGCTAAACTGAGGATGACGAACTCGTGTCGACTGTGATGTTCGTGTAACGATGCGTCGCTTCAATGTCGAGCCGATCTAGGGACGAGTTGACGCGACATACGAGTTCATTTTTGATGTGAGCTCTTCCATATTAAATGATCGTATTATGATCAGACCAAGGACCTTGTTTGGTCAGGTTTTGAAAATTGATTAGAGTAAAAACACTTGACACTTGTATGAGACAAACTTGAATGGTTTACAGAGGGCGGTGTTGATCGAGAAAGTCAGGGGTGAGCTTAGCCCGAGAGAATCAGAAGACGAAGTTTCTTAGAAATCTAATGGTCAAAAGAGCATGTACTTTTAAAACACTGCTGATCAAATTTTGCTGTACTATTTACAAACCCAATATTGCTCTAATTAGATTTCTGCACTTGAGTGGAGTTACCGTTGTCGAATTAGCAATCCGAGGAAATAGGATTACCTTGATTGAATCATTGGTATTTTAATGTAAATTACTCTGCGAAAATGTAATTTTTATTTGTTTCAATTATTTACTATTAAATTTTAAAAATACTCCAAGAATATTTTACCAGTATTTAGCGTTCCAACAGCTACATGTATGTTTCAATGTAAATAAGAATTTTGGGCTTCCTCTTGTCCTGTATCATCTCTCAAGTTCATTCGATTCCGTATCAGATTTGTAAAAAGTCGCACAATATTATTCATCCTTTGCATATATCGAAACTTAATCAAATGGGGACTTACATCATCAACCAATGCTGAACATTTTAAAAGCTATATTAGTTGAAATGAAAATTTGGGAAGGGAAAATCGACACAGTCCTTGGGGTTTAACATTACAACATATATAAATTGAAGTTTTGGTGTCGTCCATTTAAAGTACGGTCTCCAGGTCTGCAACAAATGATAAAGCTAAAACTGAAAAGGTACTCAGCTCAATTCAAAGGCGATTCATCACATGGAATCTACATCCCAGCCTGCTATCCGCCAAAAGGTCGGTTTGGGTGCCAGTACTCAGGGTAATGAATTATTTTCAACTGTACATGTAAATAGTATTTTATTTTATAGCAAGTGGGATTCCAGTACAAATTGTAGTTTGTGTGTTTTTACAATTGTGACAGAACTCATCTAAAGGGAGAAGAATGAAATCTCACCTACCAATTAGAAATGATAGATTTAATCCATCGGTGCCATCACTAAGCTGATAAATTTGCACTTCACCATTTGGCTGAATTAGGGAATTTAAGGATCCAATGCCTTCGAAGTCCAAAATAACCAAAACCATTTTGATACACTATCTTCGTTCATAACGATTTATTAATGAAAGGGTAGCTCTTCTCTGTATTGTTCAATTAAGAAATCGGATATTTTGCGCAGGCACTCGAATATAATGCGTATGCTCAAAGTGAGTTATAATCAGCACGATATAGACCATCTCCTACATTTTTCGTAAGAATTTAGAAGAGAATGTGGATTCGTTTTGGGACGCAAACGTTACTTTCGAACATGAATATAATCCTCGCACAAGAGTTTAAGAACTTCGGTCAAACGTGGAGCCTCGGTCAAATAGTAATTAAAAAAAATACTTTTACATATGATTGATTTTATTTACATATTCGCCACCTTATAAAACCAGCGAATTCCCCATGACAAATTCAAAAATATTTTAAATTGATTGTATTTTAAATGAATGTCTCATATTTCCTGATTTATTTGGTCTTTTGTTATCATTTATAGCGCTCCGCTGAAAAAGAATATGAAATATTCTTGGAAAGCTTCTCTTATATCGTTCCTGATGACTTTAAATTAATAAGCTTTAAATAAATGAGAAATTTATTTTCTCTATTCAAGGCATAGGTACTCAAAGAGGGTGTGGTATAATATCATTTAATTAAAAAGTAATTGTGTATTTAAAGTTAAGTAAAATATTGTCTCAGATGGAGCAAGAGGTTAAGTTAAAATAAGTTCAATCTAGCTATAAGAGCTCAGGTAAATCTGAACTCGGCGAAATTAATAATTTGCCGGAGAATGCTACATTTGCTTTTTTTATCTGTCATAGTATTTAGCGCAATGCCATGGAAATTTAAACCAGGACCTTTTAAAATGGAAAAATTACACCTATATTACATATTTATCATCTTCGTGGGATAACTTCCTCCCCAGGGTGTTTTTAATAGCGGTTCTTCAGGCGAATTCAGAAAATTTGATAAGATAGAACAGAGTTTGAGGAGATTACATAATTGTGTATATTTTTTTGAATTCTGTTTCTTTGCAAATTGATTGGATATTCTTTCTGATAAAAATCCATAGATTAAAAAAGGATAAATTATGAAAAATGAATACGGTATTTACGTTAAAGAAACTATTTCATTCGCGTTGGAGATTATAACTGGCAATTAATAACATTTTTGAAGTGGAGTTAATCGATATAAATGATTCATGCATGCCAATTGGTAATTTGAGTGCATCACTGTGATTCCCAGTCATATTATAGTAAATACCAAATAACTTTATTTTTACGTGCTATTTTAGAAAAATAACTTATTAGAGAAAAAATGTTCGGCAGAACTCGCATTGGTTTTATTCCTACTTAGGGTCCAAATAGTGGAACGATTCCAATCAAGAGATTATTTTCGATGGAGGAAAGCACGTGCATTTATCAGCCGTCGAAATAGTGAGGGAGATGTAGGTCATAAGCCGCGGGCGTCTCTGTTGAAGTTTGTTCAAATTTAATTCCAATGTAAGAAAGAATTTTAAGTGATCGCAATTGGCGAGGGAATTCGGTTATAATTTCAATCTCGCTGTTAACTCATTCATGCACATTTATGTTTTGAAAAACCGGGTCAATTGACCTATAATCTTAAAAAATCGATTGCCACAAAGTTTATTTCTTCCAATCATTTCATCGTCTGACTTCAGCTCAAGACATTTTAGCACACATTGATGAAAATCGTATTGATATTGTCGATAAGTAAATTGAACTTTACGAATAATAAGGAAGTCAGGTAAAGGTAATGAATATGAGTTTGAATCCTGGAGTCTTCCCATTCACACTATGAGGTAAGAGAACTCCAGTGTAATAAATTTGAAGTGTATCCAAATGAACCCATCCACTTGCACAAGCTTGACATTCATTATGCAATGATATACGGGATGTTGAGCTATGCTCAACAGGTAGACGTATCAAACTTTATAGTTCATTTCATTTTCATTTTTTTTATAATTTCTCTTAAATCCCTTGCCTATTGACTCGGTGTACCCATCTTTAATCTTTCTTCACTTTTTCATATTTAGTGTGCCCTCTCTTCTCGATTCTTTTTACATCAAAATCTTTTCCAACATATCCTTCCTCCATAGTTTGTGCCTTCCTCTTCCCCACGTTTTCACCATTATTATTCCAACATAATCTTCAATTTTCAAATTTTTTAAAGATTTTTCTTGTATCTTTTTACCAATAGTTTCTGCAGAGAATAAACATTTTTGTGATGCACTCATTCCTTATTCTTTCTCTCCTTGTTACGGCACCTATATTTCTATTATGTATTATATTTTCTATATATTATATAACATATTATTATGTATTATATTTTCTATTATATACTATATTTCTGCTATATATCTGCCTCGAAATTCTCATCTCAGCGAATCCCTACTTATTCTCCGGAGCTTATGGCAAAGAATTTTACGATGTTGTAGCAGTATTGGATTCGGTTATAAAAGCGAGACAATGAAAGATCTACCATGTAATTTAATTAAATGCTGAGTAAAATGATAAATTGGGATGGCAATTGAAGAAAAGTTAGACCTTCTACCTAATGAGTTCTTAACACTTCAGGTCTAGGTCCCATCCTTGTTTTATAATCAGCTGCTTGGCCATTTCAATTGATTGATAAAACGACCAGCCTACATTAATCCATAATTATTTCATCCTCTTGGCAATCTTTATGTACCCCTGCATTAGATCTGAGTTTGTTTTCTAGATGGTCAGACCGTCACCTAATTAACCAAGTGTCAATTTAACAAAAAGGTCAACTGAGGATGCAGTAAACAGCGTCTTGATTGCTTTTTGTCCACAAATTATTAATTCTCCAATCTCCTCGTAAGTGGAAGTTGGAGTGAAGACGCTGGAAAGGGAAGGGAAGGAGGGGAATAGTAGGAAAAAGGAAACTTCCGAAGTCCCAGAAAAATTCGGAGCGACGAATGGGGTCGGCGCAGTTTTCACGTAGTAGGAAAAAGTTGAAATGACCCTAAAAGTTTTCCCAGAGAAGAAGGAACGTTGATATTTTCGATAATGGATGTTATGATCGTAACAGCACTGGTTTCTTTTACGTCAATATTTTTCCAATATTAAAATGTATAGATAATGGGCAGGAAAATGAAAAAAAATCAGCCCTCTGAAATCTACAGCAATAGTTTAAATTATGATGAATTGATCTAAATAAAAAAATATTCAACTTTCAAGTTTAATGCTTAAGAAATAAGTATTTTAGTTTAGTTGAAATCAAAATATATAATCACTAAAATATGTACTAAAATCATCACCAAGGGTTATGAATATGACGATAGGCTCGTAGTCACTTTCAAAATAATCCTGTTCCCTTCCAATCTTTTATTCACTCATACAAGCAGTATCCTCCGCTACCGATTTTCATATTCTGCTTGTCGTAATTTATCCATGGTCTTCCTATACTACCTTGATCAAAAATTTCCCGGAATTTATTCAGAAAATTAAAAATACAAGTTTATTCATCTAAATCTATATTGTCCCCTTCAAAGTAATCCCCATCGACTGCAACACACTTATGCCAGCGCTTGATCCAATCCTCGAAACATTTTTTATATTCGGTTTTCGGTATGTCCATCAGTGCTTCCTGCGATTTTTCCATTACTTCCTCTCGGCTGCTAAAACGCGTTCCCCGTAATGGTTTTTTAACTCGATTGAACAGAAAGAAGTCACAGGGAGCCAAATCAGGTGAATTCGGTGGCTGTTGGATGGTATTTGTTGCATTTTTCGTCAAAAAATTACGAATAATGATAGCACTGTGCGACGGTGCGTTATCATGGTGCAAAATCCACGAGTTTTCTGCCCACATTTCTGGTCTCTTTCGGCGAATTGCTTCACGCAAACGTCTCATAACGCCCAAATAATACTCTTTGTTTACTGTCTGGCCTTCTGGCAAAAATTCATGATGCACTACACCGTTGTAATCCATGAAAACCGTCAGCATTGCCTTCTTTTTTGACTGAAAACGGCGTGGTTTTTTTGGTCTCGGCTCATTTGGTGAACGCCATTCACTTGCCTGATGTCTGGATTGCGTGTCGTACTCATAAACCCACGTCTCGTCTCCAGTAATGATCCTTTTGATGAATGTGGGATCGGATTCAGCCTCGCAAATCATGTCTTTTGCGACGTCAACACGGTCTCCTTTTTGCATGAAATTGAGGTCTTTTGGCACCAACTTTGCTGCTACACGACGGAAACCCAAATCATTAACCACAATGTCTTGGGCGGATCCATAGGCAATGTTCAAGTCCTCCGCTATTTCTCTGATGGTTAATTTGCGGTTATTGACCAACATTTCTTTTACTTTATCAATTTTTTCACCGACTTTCGATGTCGATGGTCTGCCACTGCGTTCATCATCTTCGATTGACTCACGACCACTTCTGAACCGCTCGTGCCACTGGTAAACGACCGTTTTTTTTAGAGAATCGTTGCCGAAACACTTTTCCAACATTTACAACGTCCGTGCGCCACTAAATCCGTTTTTTACGCAAAATTTAATACAAGTTCGTTGTTGCAAATTTAAATCCATTTCTGAAATTGTAAAAAATCGCCAACACACACAGAGATAGATGTACTCTTGGCTACGTAACTTTTGCAAATGTCAAGTTATGACACTAAGATTTAAAGGGAATATCAACAACAGATGTACCAATTTAACAAAAAAAACAGAACTCAAATCGGAACGATGGGAGCGCCACACGGTGGTTATTCCGGGAACTTTTTGATCAAGGTAGTATAATTCAACCTTACATCGGAGTATTTAGATTTTTACGAATTTATCCGTTGATTTTCACCTTCAGTCCATCTCTCAAAAGGCTAAGCCGACCACTGAGTTCTTCGTTGTGAACGTTAGTGGGACCATTTTTAAACTGAATGCACCACTGCCTCACTTCACTTTAAGCAATTATTCCGTCTCCGTACACTTCACAAAGTTGCTTATGAATTTAAATCGGCTTGTGGTTTTTTCCAGTAAAAGCCTAATCAAAGATCAATTGAATTGTTTCAACGCAAACAGCTTCCAATGAGCATAGAAGAACAAGTCTGCACATAACTACAGCAGGATACATTTTTCCGAATATTTCCGAGTAAAATTCCCCGTGGACGTCAGTCCGATGTCCCGGGTTGGAGTGAATGATAACGTGAAAAGGAAGTAAAAGATGGGAGAGCCCGGAGTCCTCACTGGACGAACATTTCGTACTGAGGGATTCCCGTAGTTTTAGGGGAGAATGGAGGGACAAAGGTGAATGGCATGGAAGCGAGAAGTAGACTCTCTCTCTCTCTTGTTCTCCCTTCCTCTTAGGAAAACCTAATTTCCATTGATCGGGCACCCGCAGCACCAACGAACACCCTCTTTCATTCATCTTAATGCATTCAACTCACCCGCCGTCTTATCCACCCACCCCACCCTCTCTCCAAACTCAGCTCGTCGCCCTTGCTCTGCAATCCTCCCCTCTCGACCCTTCGTCCTTGGCTGGCTACCTCTGTCGGGCCCACTAAATATTAAGCGCTCTGATGCGTATTAGGATGAGAGAAATAAAGGCGGGAGGGGGCTGTTTGCCCAAAGATTAGGTTTTAGGTAGGCACGTAGTAGAAAAGAAGGTTTTTAACGAAGTTTTAAGTACGGAAGGGAATGGGATGGCGAGTGGTACGCAGTTCATTAGATTCCGATGCGTCAGTTCTTTTAGGAATTTCAATTAATGATAGAGTTTTACAGAAATTTAGCGCTGGAAGTTGTTTGATATCATTAGAGTTTATCAAACAAAATGGTCACGCGTCTGTTTTATTTTTTGACAAATACAAAATATTTCAGCAGCTGAGTTCATTTTCTACTTACACGGTTTCCTTACATTTCCGTCAGTGAAATTGTCATTCATTCATATCTTCAATGTTCCAAGAACTAAGAACAATTCTATGGAAAAATATTGGTATTGGTAGTTTATTGCCGAAGTTAAAAAAAAAAAAATCGCAAAATATCATAACCTTATTCAAAACACAGGCGCAGATATAATTATGGGGGCAGAAAGCTGGTGATCCACTGATATTTGCGATCCTGAAATTTTCCCAAAATCATTTTCTATTTATAGAAATGACAGAACAAATAGAATCAGGGGTGGTGTCCATATTGTAGTTGAAAATTATTGCGTCAGTAGGGCGGAGGTAATTCCGGATAATGGTTTAAAAAGCATTTGGTGCTCAATTAAAAGTCATTAATCAAATTTATGTATGTATGTGCATTTTATGTTTTTTATGAATGTATGTATGTGCATTTTACAGACAGGCAATTACCAGTCGACAAAGACAATTATTTACTAGAATTAGATCAGCAAATCAAAGGTTTCTTATCCCAACACAGTTCTTCTTTTGCATTGAACTCATTGAATCAACTTGTTACTTCACCAACTAGGGGCGAAAATATTCTGGATTTTTTAGCACCGAATATTCCCGGAAAGTCTTTACTACAGAAACTATGAAAGAAATTAGTGAACACAGGGTAGTAAATGCTAAGTTTTCGCTTCATGTGGTCCGAAATAGGAAGAAAATTTACTTGTTCAAAGAAGGGGACTACAATGACCTAAAGTGCGTGCTACAGAATCGATTTTCTAGTTTTAAGAAAGATAGTAATCACCGAAATATTGAGGAAATGACGAATCATTTCCTTGAGATCACACGCTCAGCAGTCAACAAGTTCATTCCCAGTAAATTTATAAAAGATAGCACGGAACGTAGATGGTACAACATGCTAACGGATGTTAGAAAGGCGTTGCGACCTCACACGCTATGTCACGCCAAGATAAAAAATATATTGCGGACACTATCTCTAGTGACAAAAAGAATGGGATCACTTATGATTAAAAGATATCTAGGGCGTATGCCAAGAATGAATTTTGGAAAGCATTAAGCGAATTCAAAAGTAAAAGGTAAGCGGAAAATTTGAAAGCGAACCTGAAAGTATTTTGGTCATGCGTCAGAGAAGTTCAGGGAAATAAGTCAACTTTTAATTGAATCACAAATGATATAGGCGAAAGAGTAACCAGCATTTTGGAAAAGGCGTACTTACTAAGTTCCTTTTTTAAAAGCGTCTTCACTAATATCTCACTGAATACCTCCGATAGCTTACCAAATCGTGTCGGTAAACCAGGGCCCAAAATTGAAATCTCATTTAATGGAATAGAACTTTTGCTCAAAAGTATTAAGCCGAATAAATCCTCCGGACCCGATGAAGTACCCACTCGTATATTTAAATATCTAGCTTCAGAAATTCTGCCGCATCTAGATATAATATTTAATAAATGTCTGGTAGATAACAAGGTTCCCAGAGATTGGAAAAAGGCTAGCGTACCACTAATATTTAAAAACGGAGACAAAGCGGAACCTAGCAATTACAGACCTATTTCTCTCATATGCATTTCGTGTAAGGTTATGGAACGCATATGTAATTTATAGTTTGATCTTGACTCCTCGATAATCAGAAGTTATTAATGAAAAACTGACACGGTTACCGAAAAGGTAGATCCTTCGAGACACAACTTGCGCTTTCTGTTCATGATATTCTTACTTCGGGAGGGAGCAATGTTCCATTGGATGCGATTTTTCTAGATTTTAAAAAAGCCTTCGCCATAGTATCTCTTAGTAAACTACTCGTAAAGTTAGAAGCATATGGCATGTGCAAAAATATGCTGGTACAAATAGTAATGATATATGGAACTAGCCCATTTGTAGTAGAACTTACTTCAGGTGTTCCGCAGGGAAGTGTTATCGGACTTCTTTTATTCTTACTTTAGGTAAACGACATCAACTCCGAGGTTACTGGTTAGATACGTTTATTTGCCGATGATGCAGTGGTTTACCATGACATCCATGATCTTGAGGACAGAGCATCTTTATCAGATGACATTCATGCCATAAAACGCTGGTGCTACACTTGGCAATTAGAATTAAACTTAAAAAATGGCGTAGTCATAAATTTTAGGAAAAAGACCCCCGAACCCCGAAGATTTTTTAGGAAAATTCCCAACCGAACGCCTACTGCATTGGGAGTACCGAAATGAAATTTGTAGACACAATTAAATAGCTAGGTGTTATCCTCACTTACAATCTCTCCTGGGTGAAACACATACGGGGAATACGTGGAAAAGCTAACAAAAACTTGGGATTTATTTGAAGAGTACGACATTAATTGTGATAAAAATGTAAAAGAGAAATGCTGTCTTTCGTTGGTTAGACCTCATTTACAATATGCTGCAATTATATGGGATCCTCACGCCGTTCGATTAATAGCCGCATTGTATCGCATGCAGCGTAGAGCAGCTAGATTTGTAAAACGTTATAATAAACTTAGTAGCGTATACAACATATTTGGGTAGGTCGGCGGTGAATCACTCACGGAGCGAAGGTTAAATTTTACAGATTGAAGCCCTTACATATATTAGAAGGAGGTCTCTTTAGCAGTGATGTCGAAAATGTATTATTACCCCCATCGTACTACGATAACAGAGATAATATTAATAAATTAGAGAGATTAAGTGTAGAACAGATGGATTCAGGATGTCATTTATTCCACGAACGATAGGGGATCATAATAACATGGTTTGACCGCGTTAGGGTCATGTTCGGGTAAAATTATTCTGTGTTGTATGCACCCCCTGCTACACACCCTAGCGGTGACTTGCAGGGTATATATAAGTAAATAAATACATATAGAAAATGTTTCTTGCGTCAGGCCATGCAGACTCCTGTATTTAGCTTAAAAAAGTAAAGCTATCACAGGGGACTACTGGAAGTCTTTGAGCGCTAGCTGGTCGAGATATCCTTACAAGATTATACTTTGTGACCTAAAAGGTGGCGTCATTAGACGTACAGCTAATCAATGGCGGTCAAACAAGTTTAAAAAAGGGTGTACGGGTGCTGAAGGCGGTTTCATGGAAATGAATGAAATATTCGGGAAATTTCCTTCACGTACTATCATAAAATATTGGTTTCTTTTGGTCCATGTTGGTTTTTATAAAAATTGGCGTCGAAATTCCAAGATTTTATTTATGGTCTTATGGCCTTGAGTGACGGCCATTATAAGGAATAACGGATTAATGATACAGAAAGATATCGCTTCTCCCAAAAAACTGAAATTACGTGCGTCATTATTTAGGGATTGCAATAGTGTGAGAAAAGCATACCTTCCTACGTTTATGTGAATGATATTTACAAGTACAGTAAACTCGTGACCATCCGTGCTAATGAATGAATCACGATTAATAGAAAAAGACGGGCTACCAAAAGACACGGAAAATATGGTCGATATATAAACGGTCTATATACTAAGACTCTAGTGGGTAGAGCGTTGGACTGCTGTCCGGAGGGTCCCGAGTTCGATGCCCGGGCAAGGCACTCTGGGCACCTGCAGCTCCACCCAAGCTAAAGTGATTTTTCGGGTACCAGGTCTTCCTGGGAAACCATAACCGGCGCAGGGAAAGGAACTGGCTCCCCTACCCTGATGCGTGAATTTTCACACGCCGTATAGGGCTTAGTACTGGGTGATATCTACCATCACCTACTAAACCGACCTTCGGGTTGAGTACTGTGTTTATGTTTTTTTATACTAAGACTATCCTTTTTTGATCCTTGTGAATTATTCGCGTTCTTTTAGCAATATAATGCGCATTTTGTCAATTTTCGGCCGATTAAATAAGGGTGCAATTTTAGTTCAAAAAGAGTAAAGAAATATCATCAAGTGAATAGCAGAACGTATTTTCCTCATAAAACTAAACCAATCACGAGCACAGGGAAAACATTCACTGATAATATTGATAAGGACGAATATTGGTAAAGAATTGCTGGTGCAGATTCATAGTCGTCATATGACACCGGTTGAAATAATCCAGGGTTGATAGCTAAGGACTTATATGTTACAGAGAAAAAATTATTTTTGCTCATCTTAAAGGGGAAAATGTAATCTTCAAGGTCAATAAATGCGAAGCAAGCAATAATGGAAAGCAATAATGTTTTAAATAAAACATTAATTGCTATTGAAAAATTTTGATTTTATGGAACTAAAAACTATTAAGAAAGCTCAGGTATCTCAAACTTGTGTATAGCAATTGCTATATCGAAATTTCAAAGCATTTAGTTATCTTTATTATATTAATTTATGTTTAGCAGGAATCAAGTGACATTAGAGGCAAAAGGTTTGCATGAAAAGTATCGGGAAAAGATTCTGAAAATATATTTACTACATATTTTGATACAAATCCTCTAAAATTTTCAAAGCACGCCCATTGAGCGTTGGCACAGTTTTGTCAGAGGCTTTTCCAGAACTCGGTGGCTCCCTGGGAGGCGGACTCCGGAGGGTCTTTTAGGGAACGCGTGCAAGCTTCTTTTGCGGCACTTAGGGTCCAGTGGTGGCGTCATTTTAGGACGGATTTCACTTTAGAGAGTAGTAAGTACCAAGTCGGGACTGTTACGGGGTTGGGGAATCGTTACGTTGCTTTACAGGTATTCGCAAGAAGACACTCGATTCTGTTTCAGGTCGTCCATCAGGACCTTTGGGACGAGTTTAGCGCAGATTTTTCGCGTTTCCAAATTTTCAGTGATAATGGTGATACTATCTGTGATGATGAACACACTTAACTTACGGTGTGAATTCAGCACTTCACGCACACTTTGCACGATGTCGTCGGTTTTTGACGTCTGCGGCCGTCCAGGGTGGGTGTTGTTCTCCACACACTCTCATCCATCTTTGAAGAGCTTGTGTCACTTAAAAACTGCAGTTTGTCTGATAATTTCATCCTGAAACACTTTGAAAATCATGCCCAACGTTTCTCCCGATTTCCCCAGTCCAGTACAAAATTTGATGGCGTACCGCCGTTCAATCATTCGCTGTATTCGCTGCATTCGCTTGCACCGATTCACTTGACAGAGTTTCATTAAAAATAAGATACAGCCTGAAGGGACACTCGTAGGCGATTAGCCCTCGACCCGTGTCGAAGGTCATACCCCCCATCACCGAGCCTGCGCGGTGTAAGCGCGATGCGAGGTAAAGTCACATGAGGAAAAAATGGTTCCCAATACTTTTTATACAAAGCTTGTATTTCAGAAGTCCTGCTCGAACTAACCATCTTGATTTACGAAAATTCTGCTCACCAATATTTGGCAAGCGCATATTTCTTGCTTCGCTTATTTGGAAACTATCCCAGATGGTGTATCGTACAAAGCTGGCAGTACAGACAGCAAATGCTGAGGGATGATTCCTATTGTATGAAGAAGCGCCGTAGTATATTTCTATTGCCTGAAACTCCCTTACGTGAGAAGAACGGTAGCACGGTCAGCCCTTGCAAGGAGTGCTGGGCACGTAGAGGGAGTATGCGAACATCCCGCCGACTTGGGCCACACCCCACCAGGAATCCCAACTACGTCGTTTGAACCTTCAATCTCCCGCCTTAATCTTAAAATTCTTGCGGTCTCATAGTGAGACAGCACTTCCAAACAGCTGCATATCTTCGTCTTAACACGAACTCATTCTCTTGTAGAGTATCTACTATTTCACGCACAGCGTTTATATTTTGGTACGCAAGAGGGAGGCCGGGGCAACATCTTGATTCTCGTGTCATGACCTTGAACATTGCTTCTCTGACTTTAGAGTTAACAGTCAATGATACGTCATTTGCAAGGAAAGAAGTGAAAAAATCACGTTAAAATTATAGATTTCTTAACAAGTTTAGAAAGCTTTAAAAATGGCGGTGGTGTCAAAATTACCTACGATTTTCACGCTTTCACCTTATAAGATCTTTATAAAACCCTGAGAATTCTAACGATGTAATAAAATAAACGTAAACTTCTCTGAAAAAATAATATCTTTACAACAGTTAACTTCTTTTTTTCTCTCTTTTTCGTTCATATCACTCACTCAAGGAAATCAACAATTTCAAAATCTGAAAAAATATCACAACTGTAAACTTGTCCGAGTGAAGTTTTATGCATAATTAGCGATTCATTCGTTGGTTTAGCCCTTGATATTTTCTCATATAACTCTTTAATTTCCTACCTCCACCCACTCATGGTGAGGTGGTGACCTCCCACTCCTCCTCCCTACCCGTCAACGTCCTTTCTTCGTCCTCAATCTTGTGGATCCCGGCGGGGGCGTCCTCTGTTGTAAAGGCATTCTGATCACGAATCGGTGCCACGTCTTCATTCCGCTCTCTCTCTCTCTTTCCCTTTGCCACCCTCTCGACGCACGTGCTGCGGGACGAAGGGGAGGTGGAGTCCCCCCGTATCCTCCTGGCACGGGGGTGAGGAAGGAGAGTTAGCGGGACGGAGATGGATGGATGAATGGTTGAGACAGATTCAGTGAGTGAGCGAGTCTGTTTAAATGTGTCGAGAGTGTGTTTGTCTGTGAGTGAGGGCGAGAGATGGAGAGAGTTAAGAATGTGTATGAGGCAAATGATGATATGAAATGACAAGCAGTGGCATTTCCGGATATTTTTTATGGTTAATTTTTTTTCCGCAACGTAATGAGAGAGAGCTCCATTCAACTTCGTTAAGGCCAATTGTGGAGCCACGTTTTTGCTGACGAAAGCGTTTTTCGGGGAAATAGGAGAAGGCCGGGGATTTTTTTAAAGGATATATTTTTCCAATGTGGTTTAATGAAGTTCTTGTCTTAGCCCTAAGCTTCGGGAGTCCAAAATGATCCCTATAACTTGTTAATACCCATAGAACGTATTAAATCCATTTTCTTTGAATGAGATGCCCTAATTCTATTAAGCGAATGGCGAAAACCGCATCATTTTTTTGTCGACCGATATTACTCCATTTTATCGGAACATCCATGGTGCAATCTCATTTTTATTACTGGGATAAGAAAGTAAAAAAATGGGATCACATTTTATATAATCTCTCTCATTGAAAATTATACTTTTTGCTCTATTTAATGCAGATTAGCTCTGAATTATCTCACTTTTGTTCTTATAAATACATAAGTATTGATATGAATAATCATATCTGTCTAAGGGAAGATTTCCGAATGTCCTTAACGGAGATTTACTTCTACGCAACATGAAAACTTTCTATTTCTTGGTTCCACATTATTAATTTTCTTTATTTAGTCATAACTTTAGTCTGTCTTCATGCTCTCTAAAATCCTACTCTCTCCACTCCTCTACCCCACTAACCCAACATTTTCTCGTTTATCACGGCCTTCAACAACTCACTGTCTTTCAACATTTCTCTCATCCACTTTCTCTGCCTTTTTTGGGTTTCCCCCTGGAGCTTTCTCTCTACACCCACCATATTAAAAACCTTCGCGTTTGTCTCCCTCTCTGCCCAATTTATTTTTTTCAATAATTCGCCACACCATGAATAACTGGCCTTCTCATAATTTTGTCATTTCATAACTTACAGTGTTAATATATCTCTCACTCACACGCCCTATACTTTTAGAAAGGGTGAGGCGTGAAAGAGAAAGTAACACGTTTTAGCTTATGCAGTAATATTTTTACTTCGACATAACAAAATCATAAGGATAACATGATATAATGTCACTTTTCTCGAATATTGTTTTCGAATGTACATTTTAATATTGTACGGGAGTATTGATATGAAAATATGCTGAATAATTTGCAGTATTTAATGCGTTGTCTCCCGGTATTTGTCCACTTGGGTCCACTATGAATATTTCTATCAGTTGGTTCTAAGAGCCTGAGGGAAAGGCGATGTTGTTTCACTGGTTTAAATATGGTAGAGAGAAAGAATTTTTTACTGCGGATAGAGTCTTTGTTCATCATGAAGATCCTTTAAGTTGAGTCTAATACCATTGAACTCAGTACATAAATAATTGGTTAAACATTTGTCATAGCCTTGCGTCAGTCAGTTGTGTTTAAGCATGTATAAGGATTTAAATTACTTTTCATAATTTAAACTAACTGCAATGTAAATAATAGTCAAGTAAGAATATAACCTGATAGCTATAGTTTCTAATTTTGACTGAATATTTTCACTATCATTTCTCAGAGAATATCATGAGGCAATGCAGCTGCATGCATTTATTTTACTCATTAAAATGTGAAAAAGGTTAAACGTGAAAAATGCTCAAGTGGTTCTTAACGATTATGATTTTTTCATTAAAATACTGTTTTATACCACTCTGATTGAAGTTTTCCTTAATTTTGAATGAATGTTTTAGTGAATTTGTGATGAAAAAAGTTGTGACATTTGTCAATAGACAAATTACTGATGATTATTACCAGGACATTAAAAAAATTGTAATTTTTCTCAAAGAATCTTTCAATTTTGCAATGGGTAAAGTATTTTCAGCCTTGGAAACTGCAAATAATGTGTTGCGCAATCCAAATTAAAGTTATTAACCTTGCTTCTTATTTAATATCCCTCTCACCAGGATTTCGTCGTCGTTATAACCGGGTTTTGCCACCTTTTCCATGCATCATCTTTCGTTTTTTGAGGATACCTCTGCATTCGCCTTGATTATTCTTTTAAACTTTGATATAGTTTCTATAATTGGCACCATTTTACTTACTCGACTTTCACCTGTCAGCTGTGCGTAAATATTGGGAAAGTAATGGATTTATGAAATATTACCTTAATGCAATTGCGACCGCTTATTTTTCAAAATAAAGTTCGAAGGAGGTCAGATTTGAAGTGCCAGTAGCTGCATACTTCATTTGGAAGCCCAATTCTTTAACTGAAATTAGTCAGAAATGTAATTATGGATGTTAGGGATTCATTTCTATGACAGTGCACAATTCAGATATCCGTTAGGAATACTGATTACAATTAAAATATCCGTTATCATGATTAACGGTGTATTGTTTCTTAAACCTTCAAACGGAAATATTTAACAAACATAAATCACAAAGGAATTAATATTTTAATTGCAAAAGATACACTCAGCTTATGTACAAACTTTACGTATTCGTTGGTCAGAATACGTATAACTCTTTTCTAAATTTTCTCCGTACGTTCATGATAAACATGTTTTTGCAAATAAATACATTTTTCACCATTCGGAATTCCAATAAAATTTTGTATTTTTCCATATTTATAGTGTAATATTTATTGCTCATTTTAGGCCTTTGGTGCTCCCAACCTCTGAACCCTAAAATCCGGTAACCCAGCATATATATCTGGTCTCAGGTTATCTCTTTACCCCGACGAAGTTTCAACGAAAATCACGCGAGCTTGAGTCTCTCCGCGATGAAATTGGGCTGTCCGCGAAGTGCTCCGCTGAGCACTTTACTCTCGAGTTGGAAGTGAAAATGTGACTCCATGAAAAGTCGAAATCCGTTTCATAAGAACCTAGTCGGGCGAAAAATGGCTTCGACATTGCGGCGAGTAAGTTACGGGACCGTTTGTGGACAAGATGAGTTTCTTATGGGATACTTGGTGTCGTAACTTTATAGGACAGTGGAAACTTTCTTTCTCATTTTTTCCTGGATAATTTAAAAAAATTGCGGCCATCAGTTTAAATTTTAAGAGGAGCGATAAAAAGCAAATGAAAAGCAAAAAAATATTTAAAGAAAATATTATAAGTAAATACCTTTTAATCCAGGAATAAAGTTGATTTCTACGCTTAAATGACAGCTATCAATTTGCAAAAGCACCCAGTAATTTTATGCATCCTGGCCACTCTTGGGGTCAGAGTCATTGTATCGGGGTGTGAAAGTACTTATGGTGGCTACGTTGATTAAATGTCAATTTTTTTCCCCCGTTGAGTTTTTATGCGAGGCTCACGGATGGTATGAGTTTTTTTGAGGTCAGGCTTGGCCCCGCCCCTGTTTCTCACCTATGTGGGTCAATGCTATTGGCAGTCGGCTCCAGACTTTGAGGCAAGTATTGAACAGTTACAGACTGGATGTTTACAATCAGCATTTTCTCTATCATGCAAATAAATAAGTATAACTTAAATACTACATCATATTCTCTTGATGTATTTTTAAATATTGATGTACCCTCAAGAATAAACTCCATTCTAGAGATGCACTAAAAGTATTTTGTAAAGAAGAAACAGAAGAGAAATTTTACGGACGTATTCGTATTGTATCACGTATTACCACTATTGGTATTATTGTTTGTCTACGCGTAGTGATTGGATGGATACAAGCTACCAAACGGCACACCGATAATTTCCTTGCCTCTACTAACAAGCTAAAACAAAATCCTCCACAACAATTAGCCACTTTTCCACTCCATAAACTTCCTTCTTCTTTTCATTCCTTCCAACATTTCTATCATATTCTTGTACCTTTCATGCTTGTCTAGCATTCCTTCTACTATCATAGCCTTCAACATCCCAAAGCCAAGGAAACCCTCTGTATCCATCCTCCTTTGGATTTATTTATTTGAAAAATAGGACTTATTAGAAGAGTATTGGGGAAATGTAATGAATAGATTGAAGAAGAATGTTATCTTTCGCTCGTTAGACCTTATTTTGAATATGTTGCTTGTGTATAGGATTCTTACGAAGGTGGATTGATTGCCGAATTGGAGCGCATGCAGCGTAGAGGATGTAGATTTGTAAAACGTTTTTATGAAAAACTTAGTGGAGTATCCAAAATATTAGAGCAGCTAAGATGGGAATTATTCACGGAGCGAAAGTTAAATTACAGATAAAATCTCCTGCATTAAATGGAAGGATGTCTATTTAGCAGTGATGTTGCAAATTTATTATTACCCCCATCCTTCCACGGTAAGAGTGGTCAGGTCCATAAAATTCGAGAGATTAAGTGCAGAACAAATAGATTTAAGATGTTATTTTCCCCAAAAGCCATAAGAGATCACAGTAAAATGACGTTTCTACGACTACACTACGTGGGGAAGGTGTTTTAAGTGAAGGGTATTCTGGTGTGTAATCATCCCCTGCCACACACCCTATTAGTGGCTTGCAGTGTACCAAACAAAACTAAAATAAAACTAAATTCCAGCAGTGCCTTCTCCTTCCCAACCATGTATAGAACATTCCCGTTTGTTTAGATTTCTGCCCATTTCTCCTTTTCCATCCTTCTCCATACACGCATTTCGAAAGCCTCCAATCTAAGCCTATCAAGCTGCGTCAGTAACCAGTAACCAACCACGCCGGACATTGCCTCGCTATATTTAAAGCTTTTAACGTGACTTTTCAAAACTTTCTTACTCAAACTCCCTTTCATCAACTCTATCCTCCTTTTGAAAGCTTCATTTCTTAAGGCTATTCTTTTATTTATGTCCCTAATAATTTGGCCAGCAAAACAATACATGTAAAAAATAGAAAAAATTCAATATCCGGAAAAAATATTTGGGTTATCCATCTGGTTAAAAGTTTCTTTTTCTATCTAATTTTTTTCATTATTTAAATAGATGAAACTCATTTTTTCCATATGATTGATATTTTATAAATATTTTAATAGAATGATCTGGGAATATGAAAATATATGGCGGCAGAAATTGAATTGAATTTTAAAATCTTCATTTTCTCCGTTGAATAATGCATTTGCTGCTTAATGTATTTTGTGTACACCTAATTTACAGTAAAGTTGAACTTTTCCTGTCTAAATAAATATATAACTTTCCCAGTTTGAAGAAAAAAATCATTTAACAGTGGGCATTCATTCAAAATGGGAGAATATAATTATGAAAAAATTTAATTTCAGACTATTGTTGCCTTTAAAATAAAAGATTTAGCTGTGGTAAGTCTAACTGTTAAATAATATTATTTCATGTATTTCTCCTTATGTGTATTTGTAAAGAGATATTACTCATTGTCAACTTTTTTCTGCTTTTTCAATTTATTATTAGTTCAACTTCAGTTTCAAAGTGGAATCGTGATGACTTACCCCCCATAAAAGCAGCCTCTATTAAGATTGAAGCAAGTTTTTCATCATATCTCGGAAATTAGTGAGAAAGGAGGAATGCTTATTCACTCTATAGCACATTCCGAATAAATTAAGATGGAAGCGAAACTTCAAAAAGAGGAGGAGAAAGGTCATTCCTTTCTCCTTAATTGGAGTTGAGAGGAACGTTTACACGTTACAGCTTTTCATCCGCAAGCACCTTCCATTAAGGGGCTTTTTAACTACAGTTACGTCCCAAGATGGGGTATAAAGCGAAAAGGTAAAGGTTAAAAAAAATACGAAGTAGGAATAAGCATCATCAGTATTTTTATTTCTTAAATGAATGAAATCGGATCTGCTATAATTACCCTGGAGTATATTTGTATTGAAATCCAAATTTCATTCATTGCCAGCGCTATTTTGTAAAGTTAACAGAATAGATTGAATAAGAATATTCTGTTCCGAAAACTCAAGGAGACGTCCTTGGAAGAGCTGTAGAATTAGGTTAAGGAATAATACAGTATTTTGAGAGAATGTTTACCAACAGTGCAAAACAGTATCATTATTTAATTCTCTCGAAACGAGAATGTATTCATGGATTACTTATTTTTGGTCGCACGCATCAAAAAAAGGTTGAACTCAACTCTTTTAATTCAATTAATCATATTTCCCATGTGAATTCTACGCGATCTTCGAATGATCCGAATGCCTAGTCGTGAAACAGGTATACTTGTTGAAGGATGGCGTGGGAGTTAAAATGGCAATGCACTTACATATTTGAAATAATGAGGTTCACTTGTATGTTATTGTCTGCATGCTTTTCTCCCTCCTATGTCCCGTAGCATCATGAATTACCTGGAAAAGAGGATTCAAAATTTAATCTAAGAATTGTTTAAGTAATAAAGATGCCTTTTTAATCTGAATACTCCATTTGCCATGTACACAGGTATTTAGGTTAGTTATAGTTAATACTTTATTTTCCGAATAAGCTCAACAGATTCAGGCTTGAGGTCGTGGAAGTCCATCATAATGAAATAAGGACAATTTGCACTTTTCCTCAGTTTATTTAACGTACGACGCGTTTCAACTCACAGAGTCATCATCAGGTACAAGACATCAGGTAAAAGTATTTCATTTTCACTTTATTTTCCATATCACGCTAGGTTTTTCAGTTTATCCACAAGCTCAAAGAATGTATTTTTCAAATAAAAATAATTGTTGTTGATTTCGCTGAAAAAATACTCATGTAATTCGGAAAACGAGAGCAAAAATTATATATTTTTCAATTAGTAAACATTATTATCGAAAGATATTGAACACTTCACTCAAATAAATAAAAATGTTGAAGGCTATGATTTGTCTTACTCGTAGTGCATGCTTAGTTAGAATATGAATATTTAAACAAAATATGAGATTATAATTATTATTTAGACTCAAAAATGGCATTTTATATAACTGAGCATTTAATGAGGTAATACATGACAAAAAGTTCGAGCGAGTGTTCATTGGTATTGTTGACGGGATTATTGATGTTTTTCCATACTGTTCTTCGGTCATAGTTTTTATGTCATACCTGCCGATCCTATATTGCAAATTTATGTCTACCCATAGTTTCTACCATGCTTTTTTTTGATATTATGAACTTGCTTAATTCCTTTGTGACTGATTTACCTTGAACCATTAATTTAACTAAAGGAAAATTATCATAACTAGGCTTTTACTTCATTCCGATGCTCAGAGTAACAATAAAGGTTTGCAAAAATATAATTTATCGTCAAACTATTTGCTAAAATTGGCAAGGTTTTTTATGGCTACTCAATAGTTATTCATAAAAATATTTGGCGTATTTTTGGCCTTTATTGCAAATATTATCAAATTATTAATTAACACTAAGAATGACATCGCTCTTTGAAATGTCTATCCTACCATTCATATATAAATATTTGAATTTTTAATTCTATGTTTATTTTCATAGCGAAGCGTACCATAAAGCCCAATAAACGCTGAAGATAAATTCTCTCCTATCCTGAGCACAGTAATGGTTCAATGTTGGAGTTAATAAATCATTTTACGAGAGGGTTACGGCTTTTTTCACCAGAAACTAAATTGCTATGCATCGAAAGAAGGCAAACTTAGCAGGCAGGTGAAGTAATATGAAGGTGGTGAAACTAGGGAAGATTAATAGTCAGAAAAGTTTGCAGACTTAATACTTAAAGAAAAAATATGCCTCCAGACACTTTTGGTCGGTTTTTTAATACGGAAGAGAACAGAATATATGCGTTACCTATCTTACTTTTCCTTTTCTATGTTTTCAAAGCATTTTGGATGCGCATATAGTTGCATAATCGAACAGCTATGAGAATATAAAAGTTTATTTTCATGCATTTATAAACCTATGTCAGTAGCCTTACAATTATTAAAGCTGGGTAGTATTTTCATAAACTGTAACATTAAATAATTAAGTTTAATGCGGTTTACATTCAGAATGTCGACTCATCTGCAACTATTTCCTTTTGTAGCCCTGATATATTTCAAAGAGGTAATTTAACATGTCAATCAACGTGAGATTACGCTGTTTGACGTGACCTTAAAAAACATTTCTCGATTTCACGGCGAAATTTTCCTCCATAATATTTTACGTGAAGCGAATACGGAGCGTTGACAACACGAGAAGAACAAATACAGAGCAAGGAAAGTTGAACGAACACTAATTCCACGCGCTGGATACATTTTTTGTATAATATTTGTGTTCAAGACTACTTTCGAGCGCAAATCCATCATTTATGCTAAATAGTGTTATTCCGTTCGCTATAACTCTCATTGGATGTATGTAGCACTGAAAATATTAAAACGAGAATAGACTAACTGTTAAAAGTTAATATTATAATATTTTATTTTTTTATGTCGTAATTTCTAAATATTGTTTCCTAATGACACAGCTAATTAAGAAAATAATAACCGTTATTTTAAGGAATCCTAAACCACAGGTCTAACTAAAACTGTTAGGGTAGAATATATTATGAGAAAAAATATATTTCTGGTACAAAACCTAACATTAGTCGTAGATGAACATGTTGCAAGAAAATTTCCAGGCTTGTGGGAAGCATTATGATAATTGCTGTAAATATATACATAAATTATTCCAATTTTCTTTATTTAATTACACTATTGCGTGCATCAAGTAACTCGGACTAACATTTTTTTACTTAATTCAACCGCATTTATTTTTGAATTATGAAATAAATCAATATGAGGTATTCCAAACGTTGACTTGCGTAGTCTATGAGGTCTTGAAATTAAGGTTTATGTACCCTGACGATTAGTAATGAAGGATATACAGGGTGCGGCAACATAAATTCCTTTTTTGTAAGGTAAAACCCCTTTAAAAAAGGAAGTTATGTTGACGCACCCTGTATATGATCCCTTGGTATCTAATTAAATCATTTAGATGCTTATGAGTATGTAATGCTATTTTTTGAAATTCGAATTTTGAGAATATTTTTACACAGTATAGAATGCAAGCCATTATGCCGTTTATAAAGGAGTAACAGTGATAAAATCAAGAGACTTGACGTATAAAATTGATTAACGGCCAAACACTCAATATGCTGAAGGCTGTACAAAACTCGAATTAACGTCAGCAGAAGATAAGCTATTTTGCAAAATTGTGAAATATAATAAGGATACGTTGTAATCCTATGGAACGTTACGAATTACAAGTTACGAATAAGATTTTTTTGAAAAAATGTTGTGACAACCAAACTGTTGCCAACCAAAGTAAATACTTTGCTATTACATATGCTAGAAATAATTTATTGATTAATATTCCGCGAAAAGAGTTCATATCTATGTAGTTTTCAGACAGTTTTTCATCAAATTCTATGTAATCTGTTGCATAAGGAGGAGGTAGTTGACATGCAATTTTCCTCCGAGGTCAGGCTAAGGACGACACTTGCGTGAGCAAATTCAAGCTTATCATGATAAACAAAAGATTGTTGCCAAAATATACCTTAAAATATTCCCATTAAAATTTAAAGTTTCTGCGTTATTCATGAGATAATGTTGCAGTGGTTGACAAAAGGTGAATAAATGTTGCTACTGCTTTAAAAATAATAGGATTATTTCATAGTAAATAAATCTAAATCTTAATGCAGCTTCCATATACTTCCCAGTGCATTGATTTTTTCGTCAGTTAAAGATACGGGGTTCTAATTTCCAGAAAACCGTGAGTGAATTCCATCTACATTTTGCCGTTCACATATTTCATTATTTATAATTAAACATTCATATTTTTTAAAAATCAAAATCATTCATAATTACATTCACATTGAAGTTCGTCTTCCGCAATTTTTATTTCTTGATTTTAGCCAGAGTAACTTTCATTTTCTATTGTAGAACGAGTTCTTCTTTGCAACTCAACTTAGTTTTCTTTTAACAGTAATTACATTTTTATTCAACAGCTGTTTAATCTGTCAACGGAAAATTCCAAAGAGAAATTTTTTAAATAGCTTGTTTGCGGGAATATATTTCTGGCTAAAAAATAAACAGGATTTGATATATTAGATAAAAGGGACAATAGGGATTGCTTGAAGGCTTTCAGCAATGGGGAAAAGCACTATATTTAAGATGCATCATTTGAATCTCAATATTAGCCGCTACCCCATATTATTTTATTCAGTCCGTCGTCCACTGGCACCTATAACAGAATGGCTATCAGCGAAGGATATTCCTGAAAAATATCTCTAATATTCCTACTCATTTACGGTATAAGCTTACCATTCCACTATTAGTGATCAATTTCCCACAAAAATTTCTGATTTTCCTCCACCACTCAAGCAAGTACTGATCGAATATGTAGTTTTCACCTCGGTACAGAGTGGATGCGGCCATTAAAAGTAAAGGACAATATAGGAAACGATGTTGGGCGGCAAGGAAGACAGACAGCAGATGGAAGAAGAGAAATGTCTCGAATGAGGATTTACACGACGCACGGACGGAGCTGAAATAAAATCTCCTGGAGAAGAAGTACGACGTAAGTAAAGGGTATACTTTTTGGGAGAAGAAACAAAAAGTCAACGGGCGGAAAAATATGTGTGGAGCGAAGATAAGAAGTGAAGTGCCACGGCGGAGAGATGGGAAGGAATGTGAGGAAGAGGGCAAAAAGAGGGGTGCGTGCTGGGACGGGAGACATTAGATAGGATAGTCGTGAGGAGTTAGTTAAGGAGTACGAGAGATGGACAGTCTGGGGATCGCGTGGGCGTTGACCAGTATATTGTCCCCTGTGATCCCACCCTACTCGACCACCGCCCCAATTCTCCCGCTCTGGGTGTAGCAGAGGGGGTGTGGAAGAGAACGCTGGGCAGCCTGTCGCCGTCCCCCGGGGCGAAGGGGTAAGACTCGGCGACGGAGTCGGAGCCGCGTGGGAGGACCGGGAGTGATAGGCGCACGTACGGGCTTAAGCAGGATGATTGCCATTCTTTTCAAGCCAAGACGACGGCGTAAACAAAACGTAGCCCTTGGAAGGCTCCAGGGGAAGAAGGTTTTATACGAGACTGGGAATCGGGTGGGAGGGTAAGAGTACGAGGGAACAAAGGGGGTGGGTTGAAGACTTGTGGGGAGAACGAAAGCGTTAAAAGGGATGCACGAAGAGTGTTAGTATGGTAAGGGGAGAAGGAGATAGGGCTTGTGAGACGTGCGTAAGATTTGACCGGATGAGCCACCACGTAGCAGAAGTTTGGATCCCAGGGATGGGGGTCATCTCCCGAGTGGTGAAGGAAATGTTGATCCTTTACAAAAGGTTGTTTGAATACAAAAGGAAGTCAGGATTTTCCCCCTTTCTCAACTCCTTTTCTCAATTGCGTCGCGCATGCAAAACTAGGTTTACGGCTGTAAATTGAGGGACTCTTGCGTGAGCAAAATACATTCCCCAGGAAATCTAGGACCAATTACTCGGTGAGTTTTCTTTGGAACGGCGAGTAAAAGAAACAAGATGATAGCTTAGGTCAGTTTTGAGAATATTGCTTATTCAAGTATATTCTTTTATGCATGCCATTTTTACTCGGTCTATATAATAATGTTGTTTCTAAGACTAAAAAAATCATTCAAAATACTAAAATTTTAACACGAGTAGAATAGCGAAATTAAAAGAATAACCGATTTTTGGAAGAAACTTTGGACTCAAATGACTTAATTAACTTAACGGAAAACCATAATTCAGGAAATATTATCCAAATTTAGCCGGCCTTGGTGGTGGCGAAACAACCCTCGGTTACTGAGGCAGTTTTGTCGTGTTTGATTCCCTCTTAGGTGGGTTTTACTCCTTCAAAGGCGTGGGTGTGTGTGATTTTAAAAATGACTGCCTGCTATTTATTCTGTTTTGCGCGGTAATTGATTAGCAAACTAATTAAAAAATTAGTGTGATTTATATTTTTATTTTTTATCGTGTTTCATGATCGCTCAGCAAAATAATGACATGGTAAACGTTATTGTGTCTACATCTACATAATAACCCAGCGATCCACCGAAGAGGCGTGTGGTAGGTGACGCAGCCATCTAGTGGGATCAACAAGGAATAAGAGAGAGGAAGGGTGGTTAAAGAGTTAAGAAAAGAGAACAAAAATTCGTTTTAAAACTCAAAAAATACGTAAAAATCCGTATGAATGCTAGCGGTAAACTTATTTCAAAACAAGCGTTTATTTCACCCACTGTAAAAGCTCATTTGTATTATAAAGCACACAGCCAATTATAATGTGCATTCCAATGGTATACACAAAGATGTATAATAATAAGACTTCTAATTATAAAACAAGTTTGTCTAACTGGTTAGAGAATTCATTTTTCCTATTTTAAAACAAATGAAATTCATATTTTAAAGATTTGTCACAATATTTCTGATGATATGTTAATATAGTTATTGATTTGTACATTAATTTATGCAAAACCCAACTGCTGTAATATTTTTATCTTGTTTCAACCTTATATTCTTGAAAATCAATTATACTCAGGTTATAAATGTTAATCCTTTCTCTATAATGTGCATGTTTATTTACATTGGTAGTTCCTAAAACTTAAGCATTTCCATTTTGAATCTGAGATAGAACCAACAAATGATTTAAATGGAAATTCTAATTTAAATCAATATGAAAATCTAATAATAAAAGTTGATAGCCTTTGAAATATAAACGTACTATATAAAAATGCCAAACTAATGACATCATTGAATAAGGAGTTCCACCTAAATTTTTTATCTCTTTTATTTGCGTCAACGAGTAACTTTCCATCCTATATTAAAAATTTATGACATTTTCCTATTATATCTAACTCTTCTGCCTCATTTCATTCCGCTTTTTACCACTTTTATTGTACTTTTCTTTTATCAATTATGTTGTCAGTATTTATCAAATATTCAAATTTTAACTTCCTCTTTACATTTTCCTTCTGTATGTATACACAATTCCATGTTCATCTATCATGTTTTTATTTTAGCAAGGCTTCTTTTCTCTCATTCCTCTTTTTTAACCTAAAACTTTTTTTCGATAATATTTTGCTTTAATACACTTAAATGAGCTGGATTGTTTTCTATATTAAATCATTATGCTAAAGTTCTCAGTTCTATGATTTTTAATCCTTCCATAGTTTTTTTTCATTTTCGTATAATCACATATCATCTTGCCTCCCACTTTCAATGCTCTTCCCCCTTTTGAGGTTTCCTTCCAATATTGCCAAAGCAAAAGGTAAAACTATTTAGTTCCACAACTCTCTTCACTCTCGCTTTCGAGTTCATCATCATTTTCTTTCTAAATCCACAGCTTTTACGATTCATTACTTGTTCTAATCTTCCATAAACATTTGTTACTTCCTCATCCTCACAGTCATCCGTGGGAACATAAACTTGGATGAGAAGAAAAGTCTATCAGATTATCAATATCTTTACTCCAACTTACTCTTCACATCCATGAATCACCCTACTTTTAGAGGTCTTTATTTTCTTGGTAACCTAAGATTTTCTCGAAACCAACCAATTAAGTAATTTCTCCATAAATTTCTTCCTCTAAGTTTTCCCATGGTAATTTATTAGATCCTGTCATGGTAATTGCATGTAATTTTAAACAGTTTTTAGTTTTACTTCTTTCGACTGATTTATTTCATTCAGAGTCTCAAAAGCATAGTCTTTCCTATTTCTTCTGTCGTCCGCACTCGCATGGCGCCTTTGTACATTATTATTCTTTCGAGATTCAATTGGTGGACTAATATTTTCTTATGTAAGCTCGCCAAGTTAAATAATTTCCCTAACCTCTCAGTTTTGATATTGTTTGGGTGATTACATACAAAATGAAACCACGGTCTTTTTTAATACATATTATTGTAAAAATTACATTTTGTTATCTCCTACTACCCTGTTATATGTAAAAATGCTTGTTGCATACACAGGATGTTTCAGCGCATAAAAATGAAATGGTCATACACAGTATTGGATGGTAACATCACTGTAAGGGAGTAAGAAGAGAAAATCCGTTTACGCAGCCAAGAATAAGTAAAAAAATATTAATTGAAGCAGGGAAGATTCGAGATAAATTGAAAGAATACAAAAAGGAAAAATATCGTAAAGAAATAAGGCAAGCAAGCTAAAACATGGAAAGAGAGCATGGAAAAGATGAGTAAAACTGAGATCCAGTCAATGTGATGATGAGATAGACACCACATTAAGAAAATTATAATCAAATAAGGCAGTCGTGGTAGATAGTAAGCTACTTGAGGAATAGGAGAGGTAACGTTTTAAGGACTTAACTTGAGAGAAATAGCTATTATGCGTTAATGTGTAGAATGTATCAGAAAAGAATTTGGCAGAAATATTTCGTGTGTGGATTACTATTCCATGAAAGAGAAAGGTCTTATGTGAAAACCATAGGATAACGAGCGTAATCCCAGGAGTACCCGACCCAACAAAGAAAACAAAAATCTTAGACGAAAATGTATTTATTTTTCATAATAATCTCCTTTAAGCTCTATAAACTTTTCCAAGCGATGTTCAATAAGTCCGATACCCTTTTTATAATAAGAACTGTCTTGCTCCTCAAAACAGCCACTAACTGCTGACATCACTTCTTCATGTTTGGAAAATCTTTGACCACCGAGCCGATTTTCAAGTTTGCAAACAGAAAATAATGCTAGGGGCTGAATTTGGCGAATAGGGTGCAATCCAAACTTTAATTCACGATTTTTGGCTATTGCCACAGAGGATTTGTGACCTGGTGCATTGTCTTGATGAAAAAATATTTCCTTCTTAGCTCATTGCGGCCCCTTTTGCTTGATTTCTTCGCTCAAACTTTGCAATAAGTTTGCTTAACAGTCGCCGTTGATAGTTACTCTTTTTCAAGATAGCCAATGAAAAATTTCAAACGACCACCGCCATCCCTAGGTCACGCCGGGTACTTCTGGGCCTTCCCATGTAAGAGTACCCGTAGTACATCGAAGCCGGTCGTGCAATAAATATTATCTATTGGAAAATTGTTACCATTTGGTCATTATTATTAAAATTGGAGGTTTTAAATTAGAGCAGATGAAGCAGTTTACCGATATCCTATTTCATTCGAACAAAAATCGCCAAAGAAATAGGAATGTAAGAAGACGCATTTCGTTTGGAAAATGGGGTTTAAGAAGGAGGAAGTATTGGATGACAGGCACGTTGCATAAGGAATTTCAGAACTGTCCTGTTGAAACCTTCATATGGAGCGTGTTATTGTAAGGCGCTGGAACATGGTAACTGAAGCAGGACGACAGAAATAGATTGGAGTCTTTTGCAATGAGATGGTTGAGAAGGATTGAGAAGGTTAAATGGATAGGAAGGAAAAAAATGAGGAAGTACTAGTCATGAAGAAGGACACAGGATTATTGATAGAACTCTACAAGAGGTAGGAAAGGAGGTTTCAGTACATTTTAATTTGTAGATGGAGTATTGAAAGCCAGATAGAGAGGAGAAAATTGAGCGAATAAGGAAGAGGTAGGACTAGGATAAGCATGTAAGACGTAATGAAAGTATGACGCATGTGACATTTTTAGAGGAGTTTATTGTGGTGTATGGCGGCAGTTTTTGATTTGATAGGCTGAAAAAAGAAATTTATCGATGCATGGTCTGTTTATATCAAAAAACTACTTTGAACGGCAAAATACCAATCATAAAAATAAACTTTATATGATTTTTGGGCTCACCAAGTAACGATTCCGCAAACTGAAGTATGAAAGCTTAATAAAAATAACTACTCTTTAAAACATTTTCCCAAAAATTTTTCATGCGATTCACGGTTGCAGATACGGATGCTACGAATATATATGGAAAGCGAATGCTATTTTAATTACCTCTGCGCTGGGTTCCCATGGGAATGCCCCACGCTGTGTATGGGCGTGGAAGCAGCTCCATGAGAGAGCAAACGTTATCGATATCCAAAGGTTAGAGCGTGGATTCTAAAGAGGCGTGCTGTGGGAAATGCCATGGGGTCAAATTCATAGAACCGAGGTTGTCTTGTCTCTCCGCGCCGAGTTAAGCGGACATTTGCGGCTTAGAGGGCGTTCATAAAAGAGGAATCCCTCGTCTCTCGCACACTGTATTATGTCCCCCCCGCTCATGAGTATGGATTGCGCATAGAGGAGAGATTAATCTGTGCATGCAAACAACCATGATATAGCGCATCGCGAAATCAGAATGTACGTTAATAACAGTGAGCCGTTATTTAAAAACACCATTTTAATTTTGAATATTGCCACCATATGACATTAAGAATATGAATAAAATAAACGTAAACATATGAAAAAACAACAGTGTGAATAATATGATCAACTGCGTATTATGCTGGAATATATTTTATGTTAGCCCTTTAAGGTAACTTTCGGATGGACAAAAGGTAACTACTTCATGCCTGAGCCTCGCCTAACAAGACACAACTTGACAATATTCAATTTTTCCCGGCACAACTTTGTGGAAGTTCATGTTTATTAAATGAAGAATACAATGTATTGTACATCAGGTACCTGATGATGACACTTGAGCGTTGAAACTAGTTGTACGTGAATAAAAGGACAGTGGTAAGATACATTGTATTCTTCATTTAATACACAGCTTGACACTTTGATTTATAATAATTCATCAACTCTGCAAACTTTCTAACTCCATTGATTCGTTTTTACTTTTATTATTTTACCCGTTTATCGTCTGCCTGAAATTCTCCCCTCTATCATAGACTATAATATTGCAGCGCCAATGAGAACACTGCTCATCCACTTTCCTCACCTCTAGATATTTTCCCAACAACCCTCCCCTCTCTCAATCCATATCCAGTGCTCATTTGATCGAGTTTCCGTTTGCAAAATTTTTCACAAAATGGCATTTTAGTTTTAGGCTTGAGAAGGATTAGTTATTTTTGAAACCAAAAAAGTCATATTTTTTATCTCTAAGGCTTTTTACATAATTATAATTAATTCTCTCTGAACTTGAGAAATCACATATCATTCTAACCCGCCTTTATTCCACCTGAGTCCTCTTTAATTTAAGTTGAGTTACTCATTAAAAGCTGGATCTGTTAGACTGATGCCTCAGGAAAATCTCTCAACCTACAGTTTATCCGGTGATTATGTGCTATTTCAGTTGAAAATTTGCGTTAAAGAAGAAGCTTTTTTGGATGGTATCTACTACTTGGGCCTTCCAGACAACTATATGACTAGATAGGTCTCTAGGACTAGACTCGAGAGATTTATCTAGTCCTAACTATAGGACTAGATAAATCTCTCGAGTTCAACAAGTAATTGCTATTGCGCATATTGAAAACAAAAAATTACTCATTGACCAGAAATCAGATTTTTACCATGAAATTTTGCATGAGAGTCATCAAAAATAGAGTAATATTCTTCTGGTACCTTGGGTGTATATAAGTTTGGGAGATTCGCTTGCATCTCTATCAGAATGTATTACAAATAGCAAGTAACAGTCCTGGGATCAATTGGGAAAAGTTTTATCTATGCGTTATATTCTTTGTATAACCAGTTATATAATAGTTGAGTCACATTTGTTAAAATGCTATAAACACAACGTTAAAAAGCTGTGTAATTTCTTTTAATCTATGCTCCCTTATTAAGTCAGCGAAAGGAAGTTATTAAACTCTTCTTGTACAATATTCATATGTTCTTTTATCCAAGGAGTCAGAAATATACAACGGTGATATTTTTAAAAATCATTTACGCTCTCTTTGGGTTTTACTTGCAATTGTCACCACGAAGCGAATATATATTCAAATAATGTTTTATGTAGATAAAAATACCATTTATATTTAATGGCATTGATATTATATGAGCAGTTAATATTTTTAACCTTACATGTAAAAACCAATGGAAACTAAAAAAAAATATTTTAGTGGTAAACTAATGGTTTAATTATATAAATTTAGAATAAAATGTGTCGCATTTTCAGTCATGTTCTTTAACATAATATTAATTTTTGGGTTTTCATTAATGAGCAAATATTATTAAAAACATAAATTATTCCAAGTTTTATGCAAAAAGAAGATTAAATCTTTATGTTTTGTGGACATATTTATTTAGGATCGATTAGGATTCAAATGTTTTACTCGTAGATTGCCATAACGTGGTACTCTGTATTTCAACGACTCAAACATTAATGCCATGCTTTCCCGGAGAATTAGCTATGCACATCTATGTAAATATTTTGGCTCATCTTAACTTTAATGGTTTTTCAATATATATTCTATTAGATAATCCTTTAAATATTTTAAGAGAAACTAAATTTACAGCGTAGAAAATTAAGTTTCTAAAATCAAAACTTTTTATGATTTATTCACCGCACATGATTTATTCATCTGGATTAGCATTAAAAATCCTATCCTCCTCATTTAACAAAACCAAGTACATTTAGCATGGCTTTAATTCTCGCTGATCGCAGTACCTTGTCAAAATAAAAGTAATAAAAGCTATACTGCAGTAGTAAGAGTTAAACTTCTAGAGACTTCATTTCTGAACGAACCCACTTTTAATTCCTGGCAACTGTCGTGCTAATAGCTCTTTTCGGCACTCCTCAACGCTATTTGCATCAGAAATACGTTTCAATGAGAACATAAACAAAATACTCTGATTTTCTCTCCTACCTCAATTCTGCTGAAAGAGCACTGTACATTATCGCGAGAAGGATGTGGAATAACTTCTTTTTGGAACATAGATTGAACAATGTTCAGCATCTAAATGACAAACATGTGTGCAGCTCATAAAGACACGGAGCGGGATCATAACCTGATTTACAAATCGACACCCATAAAAGCTGACAAATGTCCTCACGCTACCGAATCGTTTCGTCTTAATTAATGTTACGATTTGACCATTAATCTGAATCGGACATGGCGCCCATGCGATGCGGAAGTGAGCGTCGGAACAAGATTTTCCGATGATAGTTCCATTACTCATCAATAAATCCCAATCAGGCTTCACGTGCGACCAAAAGACCCAATATCAAACGTCACGCATAAGCCACTGTATAGCGATAGGCGAAATACGGCGCTTTATAAGGATATGCGGCAAATGTTTGTGAAGGTTATTATGTGGAATGCTTTTCCCTGAGAAAATCGTTTTTTGGGTTACTAGGGCAATGTTCAATTTTAAAGTTATCCATGGGTTAAAAATGTTTACATGATAATTTATGGTAGTGTCTCACTTTCCACTGATAACGCTGTTCTAAGATTGCATTAAAAACAAACAAAACAAACTTAATTTTAAAAGTAGCCTTATTAAGAATGTTTTCACACTCTAGCAACTCTGTTAAGGCTTCTGAAATGATGGAGTACATACTGGAATTATCCTAGATTTAACATCATACATAATTATCTCTGAATATGTGCCATTCGGAATTTCATTAATTTCTAAGTCTCTAAAAATGAATAAAAGTTTTTTAACTTTCAATAATACCCTACATCATTTGAATTGTCTAATTCAGTATTAGGAAGCATCTAAATTTGCTGAAGGACTCATTTGTAACTTTCATTTAGTTATTGTGAAACTCATTTATTCTACAAAAATATTACAATCCATTGATAAAATAAAATTCACCTGGTTATATTATTGATTAATTTCATAATAAGTTTTTCATATAAAATTTTATTTAAAAATATTATTTCATTACCATCTGTCCTTTAATAAAATGGTATTCTGACTGCAGCCATCATTCTTCCTTATTCCATACTAAGTCTCCTCTGCCCTGGAATCTCTTTTGTTCTACATCCTTCTCTATTTGGTCGATGCCTGGGTTTATTTTCCTTCTTTGTTGGTCCTTCTATTATGTTCTTTACATATTCATTAGGTCTCAGGGTGTGTTCCACCCATCAGGCTCTTCTGTTCTTCTAGATGCTCCCTATGGTTTTTCCCAGATTAACAAATTAGAAAAATCTCAGAAAGAAAAGACTTATGTGATGAAAGGACACGAATCCCAGTAAAGTGGTACAATGCTGTTTGTGTGACATGCACCCGTCATTTTTTCATTCTTTAATTAACCATTCATATTTCCTCCCAGACAACCAGAACCTTGAATAAATACCACGGCCTCATAATTTCCAAGATAATCTATAATCCTTGCAGTTAAATTTCACCATTCTCGAATGGTATCTATTGACAAGTAACCTCATCATAATCATAATCGTAAGCCTTTAAAAATATAATGATTAACAAATTTGAAGCTCCCAATACTTCCATCTGCTACACTAAATGTATTTTTTCCTGAGAAGTCGTCAGTCCTATAACCTTTTCTTTTCACAGATTTATTTAATCCTTAACCTTCCTTGTATGCCCTTCCATGAACTCTTCCTTCCGTTTTATAACTTACAATTTTGTGGAGTCCAATATTTCTAGTTATGATTTTCCCTGAAGTGATTTTCTCTTCTATTCTTATTTGCTTCCTTATTATTAAAATTTACCTGCCCATTTACCCTTCCGCACTCGCCTCCAGTATCTACAAAACTAGAATTGTATAACATAATCTGAAGCTCGCACCAGCGTACCTAAGGTTTTCGAAATGGTGGCATAGCTTTAACGGGCGATGGTAATTTAGCTAACCTATTAATGGCTGTATCCAAGGTTTCTGGTGCTTTGGTAAGCTCTAATCTATATTTTGTTACCCTAGATGTAGTCATCATGTATTATATATTAAGCGCAATTGAAAACATGTGTCCTTTCTTTATTGTGCGTTTCTGTGTTTTTATTTTTGTTCGGTAGTGTTAACTTTATATACATTATTACTAACATACTATACGTGAGACTTTCACATAAGTTATTATATATATATATATATATATATATATAAAGATATATTATATATATTTGTGTGTGTGTGTGTTCCGCAAGATAAAGTAATAAAAATACCCAAAGTGGAAAATGTGCGGATAACTTTTTAAATTAGATTTTTAAATTTTATTTAAATTTTTAAATAAATATTTAAATTTAGATTAATTAGATTTTTAAATTTTCTTCGATTTCTTCAGATTTTGATGTAATGAATCTTCGAACGCATAATATTTTTAGGAAAATGCAGTAAAACTAGATTTGAAAGGAATGGTAGGGATAAACTGGGTTAATTTAATTATCCATAATGGATTTAATCAATAGGCTAAGGAAAGAGGCTACTTTTTTCTCCTCCACATTAATGACCGCTTTTCCTTAGAATCAGCTCTAGCATACTATTCATATCAGATACGGTTGTGTAACTTCTGGAGGGCAATCCATAATGTAGATATAACAACGGCTAAGAGGATAGGAAAGCTTTACGTAACGGAGAATCCCAACAGTGCTGCTTTACAGCCCTCTTGAGAGGGTGTATTACGTGCCAAAGCAAGGGGTTTGTTCTCTTGAGAAAGCGAGTCACACCTAAGCCTCTCTGTTGCGTAAAGTATGAGCCAATATATGAGCTTAATGGAAAATAAACATATCACGCCAATTTCCATCCACCAAAAGGAAATGTTTTTAAGAATTCACGCACTTTGACGTTTAAAAAGCGTGGTTAGAAGTTTTTCGAAATGCTGATTTCGTATAGCGAAGTAGCTTAATATGAGGAAAGCTAGCAATTGCCTGTTTTGGCCACAAAAATTTGTATCATGTCAAAATTGCGTGTCTATATTGTAAATATTAAGAATTTGGTTCTTTTTACTCACCTCTTACTTAAGAAGTCATTAGCCAAAAGGGAAAAAAGCAAATTATATATTAGGCTCTGTAGTTTAAAGTTGTATACAAGTTTAGGTATTGAACTGGTTGGAATATATTATTGTTTTTAATTAAAAAAGCCTTAAGGTACGAGAGACTCGTACCTAAACTTTCGTTTTCATTAGTTAACCAAAAAATTCGTGATGCAAAATTTTTATCATGGATATTGAAAATGCATTTTTTAAATATCAAGGATATTAAAAATACAAAATTTAAGAATCATGGAAACGTTGTTGTCTGATCAAACCAAATTAAATTCCCTTTGTTTGAAATAAATGCACAAGTATGGGCTGCTTCATTTTTAATTCTACATTAAATGGTAGACCCATTTCCCGCTGAAATTAAACAAAGAAGTATTAATTAAAAAGTGTTTATACATTGATCAGATAGTTTGCACTATGAACATCTGGAGTATTTGATAATATCATAAATTTCATACTTCTGATTCCAATGAAACTCGTATCGCAATATAAGGAAATTTTTTCACTCTGGTGTATCACCATATATATAGTAATAAGTAATTTACACTAGAATTTGTCTGCAGTATCAATCTAAACGGCGCCCATATTACCTGACAAGCTTAATTAATTCTCTAAGTATTTCGCCCTCATCTTTTACCGCTTCTTTCTCGTAATTTATGGCCGACCGTTATCATTATACTCTTAGTCATTTTTCTCCTCTAATGACCTTTAGAAAAACTAATACTTACCAAAATGTGTCCCCTTCTTTTCGCTGCTAATAGGGTCTATGATTTACATGTTCTTTTTTCGTATTTCTTTTTATTAAAAGTTTAAGGTATTCGTATCAGCTCGTCTTCGTTCACTATATTTGAACGGAGTCGATTTCTTTCTTCATAGAGCTTGACTTTGCAAATCATCGGGAAATTTACTATTTCGTAGATATTATCTTCCAGCTTTCATTCCACTTTACGCCTTACAAATCTTTTTTATGACTTTCAATGGTGTTTGAGATGTATTTTTGTTTTATCTTCTTAATGTTAGTTCTGAGTGCAAGAAAATATCTCACCTATTGCTCTGCTTCCTCTCAACCTAAAATATAACTTACATAAAACTTTTCACTTTCCTATCCACTTTTTGATAGATTTATTTCATTGTGCGGAGTCATTCTCCGGCTAATCCGTGGAAAGTTTTCACATTTTTGCATTGTGATTTTATATACGAAGATTTTTCAATTAAATTCCATCAGGATATCCAATTTCAAATCCGTACCAATCTAAATGGAAGGCTTAGGTGCTCTTATTCCCGCACACAAGTTGTTTATTAATATCATTAGCAGATTCCTGGGTTCATGGTTTTTGGTATACATATTCGTACAATGCGGCTACATTTTAATCCCCTAGTTGGGCGTGTTTACTTTGAAATGACCCTCTTTATCACCCGTAAAATTTCAATCATCTGGTACTCTAGGAGGAAAGTTTTTGTGGGAAAGAATTATGCTATTAGGTTTTCCCATATGTTTACATCTTCAAATTAACCTTCATTAAAGGAATTTTACCATTGTTACACTGAAATTTTAGCGTTTTTTTCCTGAAATAAAATTTCACCTTTCAGGAGCACTGTCTGCTCCGGCTGACAGTGCTCCTTCTGGTATTCACTCCTCAAGTCACCACCGCATCTCTATAGAACTTTCAACTCTTTTGTGAAGTACTCATCAACGTCTAAATTCTTATAAGTTAGTATTTTAGTAGTTTAGAGCATAAAGCATCTAAAGTTTTTCTCAGGATCATAAACAAAAGGATAGAAAGTAGGGCAATTGATTACTAGGGGGGGTGATCAGTTTGGGTTTAGGAACGGGAGAGGCACGCGGAATGCCATTACAGTAATGAAATCACTAATCGAGAGGAATATGGAATACAATCAGAACATATTTATCTATTTCATAGATTTCAAAAAGGCATTTTATTAAGTGAATTTGGCAAAATTAATTAATATATTGCAGAAAATATTTTAGGGATAGGAGGCTAACGCGTAACCTGTGATTGTCTCAGATTTCTCAGGTGCGAGGTGAGGGACAGGCAAGGTGGAAGGTGTTAGGAAGAAGTGCAAGACAGGGTTGTCCTCTGTCACCAGTGCTGTTCAACTTATATGTGGAATAAATGATTAATGAGGCATGGAAAGAACTGGAGGTAGGAACGAAAGTCGGTGGGCAGTTCGTAAAATCAGTTAGGTTTGCTGATGACCAAGCTTTAGTTTGTCAGTCAGTCAAGGGGTTGCAAGCATTGCTGAGTGAATTGGAAATTCAGTGCGACAGGTATGGGATGAGCATCATTCGTAATAAAACTAAGGTTATGCGGTTTTCCGGAAAGAAAAAGGCTAAGCTAAATATTAAAATAGGAGGGGAAAAATAGAGCAGGTAGAACAGTTTACGTAACTATGAAGTGTTGTGAACCAACATGGTCAAAGTAGTAGGGACGTAAGGGGAAGAAGGAACCTACCTTACCGGTGGATTACGTAATAAAAAACAATAACAAAATTATATTATGTATATGTATTCATATATATATATATATATATATATATATATATATATATATATATATATATATGTATATATATGTATATATATGTATATATATAATAATTATTATTATTTTTACTATTATTAAAAATACACATGTGCTAATAGACTGTTAGGTGGCATACAAGTTCCAAATATTCACAAAAGATAATAGATAAGATCAGTCAGTAAAACAAAAGTTATTACTAGCGAACAAAGACAAAAACACAGACACACACAAAAAAGAAAAGGAACACACTTTTTAGAATTTTCGGTGGTACAAGCTACCTTTCTTAAGAAAGATAAGGAAGAACCTGGGCTTGGAAACTGAGGTACAGTTTCTCCCATGTTTTACTTGAGAAAGGTGGATTCGAAATTTTGTAGGTTCCTTTTTTTTATTTCATTTTTTGTGTTTTTGTCTTGGTTCAATATTTCTGACTTCATTAACATTATACATATATATATATATATATATATATATATATATATATATATATATATATATATATATATATATGTATATATATATTACATTACATTACATATATATTACATTACTTCTCTCGTGTCACGTCTACGAAAGCATAAATATATATATATATATATATATATATATATATATATATATATATATATATATATATGTATATATATATACATATATATATAATTATATATATATATATATGTATATATATATATATATATATATATAATTATATATTTTTAGATATGGATATGTTTGTGTGTGTATACACCAACGCCTATTATGACTAATTCCCTTCTAGTGACAGCCGGTTTTCATTTCGCTTACCTTTCGGACAGTCCCGTTAATAGAAGTAGATTTACAGGGTCCTTTTTAAAATACCTTTTTGTTGGGAAGAAAATGGGGAAATTCATATTCCAGCAATACTCTAGGATCCTCTGATATGGTTAATAAGCCATTCGTTGTTTCGCCAGCTGAGAAATTTTTGTTTGACAGCAAAAATCCTGCTTTACCGAGCTTATCGACGAAGATTATAATCGATACCCCTATTGTTGTCTCTTACTACGAATATACTTAATTCGGCTTTGAATCTAAACTTAAAAATTGAAGGAAGACTATAACTCATCGTGTACCCTATCTTACCATCGCAGTTGATTAGTCAATATTGATAGGCATAGGAAGGTCCATATCAGTTTTCATGTATTTATCATAAGGTAAACGTTTCCTATCTTCTGGTGTGTTGAGTCGAATATGTGTGGCGAGTGGAAACCATTGGCAAGCGTGGCATGAAGAAGACCACCGTGGTAGGTGGGTGCCCATCTGGACAGCTAAGGCACATCAGTATAGATAGGACCTCATCGAATCGATTGAATTGAAATCTGTGTTGTCATTAAAGCGTAAAAAAGGAAATCTTTTACTAAAATTGTTTTTTATTTCCAGAAAAGTATATTTATTCGAATTGGATCTAGCCTATGCTACTTTCGAAGACCAAATTAGTTAGAATAGGAACGTGGAATGTTAGGACAATGATGAGGACGGGAAAATTGGAGAATGTTAAGCGAGAGATGGAAAGGGGAAATATAGATATTTTAGGTCTATGCGAGGTGAGATGGAAAGATAGCGGGGATTACTGGAGTGATAAGTATAGAATAATATACAGCGGTGGGGACGAGAGCCAACGAGGGGTTGCCATAGTATTAAATGAAGAGGTAGGAAGAAGCGTAGTCAACATAGAGCAGGTAACGGATAGAATACTACTAGTCGAGATAAAAGCAGAACCGACGAACTTAGTTATTATTCAGGTATACATGCCACCGAGCAACCATAAGGAAGAAGAGGTCGATAGGATATACGATCAGTTAGAGGACATGATCGCGTGTGTTCCTGCAGGGAAACATTTGATAGTGATGGGGGATTGGAATGCGACGGTAGGCGAAGGAAGAGATGGTGATGAGGTGGGAGACTACGGTTTAGGCACGAGGAATGACCGCGGGGAGAAAGCAGTTGAGTTCTGCAGGAGACAGGGCTTAGTCATCACCAACACTTGGTTTAGACACCACAAAAGACGCAGGTATACATGGAAAATGCCAGGTGACTCAGGAAGATATCAGCTAGATTATATCCTGGTTAGACACAGGTTTAGGAACACTGTGATAAATTCCCACAGCTTCCCGGGAGCGGATGCGGACTCAGACCACAATTTAGTTGTTATGAAATGTAGCGTACGTTTCCAAAAGATAAGGCAAGGGCGGCGAGTTAGAAAATGGAATGTAGAAGCATTAAATGGGTTGAAAAGGAAGGAATACAAACAGGCGGTAGAGAAAATCATGGAGGATGGTAAAGGGCTTAGTACTATCGAAGAAAAATGGGAAATGATCAAGAAAGGGTTGTCTAAATCCGCAAAAGACACTATTGGAACCGTTAACGCTAAAAGGACTAGGAAACCATGGATCACGGATGAGATGATTACAAAGATGGATGAGCGGCGACAATGGAAGAATATAAATACAGAATTAGGCAAAATGAAGTACAAAGAATTGAACAATAAATTGAGGCGGGCAACAAATAAGGCAAAAGACGCATGGTGGAAGACGCAGTGCGAGGATATGGAAAGTCTGCAGAGGAAGGGTGAAATCGGTGCGCTGTACAGCAAAGTTAAATTGTTATCGGGAAGTAAGAAAGGAAGAGCTATGCTAACAGTTAGAGATAAGGCGGGTAAGGTAATAGTTGACGCAGGAAAGATCCAAGAGAGATGGAAGGAGTATATAGAAGAACTGCATAGTAAAGAACTCAGACCAACAAAGTTAGACATTGAAAAAGAAAATGACGTAGAGGAAGACAGCTTAGGTCCAGGCATACTAGACAATGAGATAGAAAGGGCATTAAGGGAGATGAAACTAAATAAGGCCGTGGGGGTAGATAACATCCCCGTGGAACTTTTAAAATGCTTAGGAAAATGTGGGAGGAAGAGGCTATATGGGCTGATCCGTAGTATTTATGAGGAGGGAATCTGGCCGGAAGACTTTGTGAGATCAGTTTTAGTTCCTATTCCGAAAAAGGTAAAGGCCACGTCATGTGAGGACTATAGGACAATTAGTTTGATATCCCACGCAGCTAAGGTTGTTCTCAGGATCATAAACAAAAGGATAGAGAGTAGGGCAAATGATTACTTAGGGGATGATCAGTTTGGGTTTAGGAAGGGGAGAGTTACGCGTGATGCCATTGCAGTAATGAGATTATTAATCGAGAGGAATATAGAACACAGCCAGGAGGTATTTGCCTGTTTTGTAGATTTCGAAAAAGCGTTCGATAGAGTGAATTGGGAAAAACTAATGAGTATTCTGCAGAAAATAGGAATAGATTGGAGGGAAAGGAGGCTAATCCGCAACCTGTACATGTCTCAGACTGCTCAGGTGCGGGTGGGAAACGGGGAGTCAGGATGGGCAGTATTAGGAAGGGGTGTAAGGCAGGGTTGCCCATTATCACCGTTGCTGTTCAACCTGTATGCAGAGGAAATGATCAAAGAGGCATGGGAAGAACTCGAGGTAGGAATGAAAGTGGGCGGGGGATTCGTAAAATCAGTTAGGTTTGCTGATGACCAAGCTTTAGTTTGTCAGTCAGCCAAGGGGCTGCAAGCATTGCTGAGTGAATTGGAAATTCAGTGCAACAGGTATGGGATGAGAATCAATATTAATAAAACAAAGGTTATGCGATTTTCTAGAAAGAAAAAGGCCAAGCTTAACATTAAAATAAGAGGGCAAAAACTAGAGCAGGTAGAACAGTTTACGTAGCTCGGTAGTGTTTTGGACCAACACGGTCAAAGTAGTAGGGACGTAAGGAGAAGAATTGCGCTAGGCAAAGAGGCTTTCACAAGGAGGAGGGAGTTGATGACAGGGATTTTGAGTAAAGATGTCAAGAAAAGACTCGTATAAACTTTGATATGGAGCGTAGCTATGTACGGTGCGGAAACGTGGTCATTGAAGCAGGAGGACAGACGTAGACTGGAGGCTTTTGAAATGTGAGTGTGGAGAAGAATGGAGAGGGTGAAATGGACAGAGAAGAAAACAAATGAGGAAGTACTTGATATGGTGGGAGAAGAGAGGGGTTTGTTGGGAGCAATCCTATGGAGGCAGGAAAAGTGGATGAAGGGGGTTTTGACCGGCAGTGGGATGTTGAAGACTGTAATAGAGGGGAGAATGATGGGCAAACGAGGAAAGGGAAGGAACAGGATAGGGATGTTGGACGGGATGAAGGGAGGAATAAAATACTCAAGAGCTGAAGAGGGACCTTATATAGAGGATTTTGTGTGTTGCTATGGGTCATAAATTATTTAATTAGTAATTATGTCTATCCAAAAACCTACCTTAACCGGTAGATTACCTAATTATATATATATATATATATATATATATATATATATATATATATATATATATATATATATATATATATATATATATAACATATATAATATGTGATAGAGGGTAGAATGTTGGGCAAAAGAGGAAAGGGGAGGAACAGGAAAGGGATGTTGGACGGGATGAAGGGAGGAAGAAAGTACTCAGAGATGATGGAATTTATGTTTTGTTAGGAGTAATAAAATATTTGTTTGGTAGTTGTGTCCATCCAAAAACCTACCTTAACCGGTAGATTACCTAATTATATATATATATATATATATATATATATATATATATATATATAACATATATAATATGTGATAGAGGGTAGAATGTTGGGCAAAAGAGGAAAGGGAAGGAACAGGAAAGGGATGTTAGACGGGATGAAGGGAGGAAGAAAGTACTCAGAGATGATGGAATTTGTTTTGTTAGGAGTAATAAAATATTTGTTTGGTAGTTGTGTCCATCCAAAAACCTACCTTAACCGGTAGATTACCTTACCAGGGCCACTGACCGGAAGGTCCCGGGTTCAATGCCCGGACAAGAGTCTCTGGGCACCTGCAGCTCCACCCAAGCTATGTGATTTTTCGGGTACCAGGCCTTACTGGGATACCATAACCGGCACAGGGAAAGGAAGGGCCCCCCTACCCTGATGTGCGAATTTCACACCCCGCGTGGCTTAGTACTGGGTGTACTCTACCATCACCTACCAAAACGACCTTCGGGTTGATTAATGTCTGTTTATATATATGGATTATATAATTATATATATATATATATATATATATATATATATATATATATATATATATATATATATATATATATATATATATATAAATTCAGAGCGAAGATGCAATACTACATTTAAGAACATGAAATTATTGCATTCTTCTTATGTATCAATTATAAGCAGATGATTGTTGATTCTTGTTTTTTTTTCGTCATTACCTGTTCCAGTCCTAATGAATACATACTGTTAAAAATTTGTATTAGGAACAAAAAATTTGTTTTGGGTTCTTTTATTTTTGGGTTGGGTTCATGGGTTCATCTTACGTGAGATTAGCAAGATAGGTTGCTAGAAAGGTTCGCACGAGAAATGGAACTTCTCAGTACATTAAAATGAAAAAAGAATCGCCAAAACATGACCCAAAGGAAATCTCAATTGTCGTTTAAAGCTAAATATCAACCGAATGAAACAGAAAATAAACCGAGTGATCTTTAATAAACATATCGGCTTGAGTATTTGCTTCTTCATGTTGATAGTTGGTTAACGAGTGTTTGCTTTCGTCGTCGATACTCAAAACTGAAAAGGTCTCCCGATGTGCTAAGAGAATTAGGTTGTAATGTAATTAACCTGTCGAAACTCAATGAGTAGTATTCGTTTTTTCAAAGCTCTAAGGGCGATTTATCTAACGATTTTCCTTTCAACTTTACCGCAGAAGAACTCTTATTTCCACCAAATTACCCTGCTACTCCAATCATGGTTGAAAGGAAGAGAGCTTATCGGTGTAAGGCACCAAGGAAGATGAGTCTCAACGATCTCTGGCTCATTCTGAACCATCTTACATGGTTCAGCTTTTAAAGTGATTGGTATCTTGAGGTCAAGATGTCTCTCTACGGAATAGTGACTGGAAGAAAATATTTACAGTCTATTTTCACAACATGCCATATACTTACTCGAGAAGTGCAAGACATTTCTTACATTTCTGGAAAATATAGATGCCTGAGAAAGGTCATCGATATCCATTAAAGGATAAATTCCCAAAATAATTACTGAATTGAGGCATGAAGGAAGTACTGTTACAGTGTGAGTATTTTAAAATAATTTCAGAAATTTTTATACCCGTAAAATAGTTTGCCTTTTTAGCATGGAGGTATGAAAATAACTTTATTCAACCGTATTAAGTGATATCGTCCAATACTCTCATAATATAAAATCTAATTTTTTGCCATTTTTTCAGTGTGGAAAATTAAGCTCGAAGATATAAAATGGTATGAGGAATAAAAGATCCATCCGGCATTGTACGGTTTAATAAATAATAATATTGTGGAATTATGTAAAATTGACTCTATTTAATTATTTGTCGTGATATTTTTTCAATTAAAAATAATTAATTTCCTTATACGATTAATTTCCTTATATGATCTCGTACTTTGAAGAGGACTCGGATCAATAATTTGTCAGTGAAATTTTTTTTTGCAATGACAAAATTCGGGAAATATTTTAACATATCTCATGTAAGGGGTTAGTTACCAGCGTAACGATGGCATATAAAAGTTAGAAACAAAACTATACTCTCACAATTTTTTTTTAGTATACGGGTGGTTGGTAGGAGAGGAGGCGAAGGAGAGGGAGAAGGGAGAGTGAGGTTTCTGGGAGTGGTCGGCAGAGTTTGGTGTCGGGAAAGAGAGGAAAATATTCCCCCTATTGGGCAAGTAGAATTTTTTTAAAATCTGAGTGGTAATTTTAGTATTCGCGTGGATATAACGCTGAAAATATGAAAATGGATAAAAGCCTGGTGTTCATTTAATAAAACTAGTCTTCACTGCCAAATTTCAACTTGAAAAATGTTCTCCAAAGTACACTGACAAGTTTAACCACGCCGCAAAAATCATGACGCTGGGTCAATGGATGAACTACCCTTTGATTGTACGAGGGTCATCCGGAAAGTAGTACCCGTTCGTGCCGCATGAAGTGCTGACGACGCGAGTAGCCGCTGGACGAGGTCAGATAGCTTCAGTGGCTTGTCTGCCTTCTCTGAGCCAAGTTGCGTGACACTAGCATTGCCTGTGTTGTTTCTGTGATTGTTTACAATGTTTGAAAAAAATTGAGAACGCCGCCAGTTGTGAAGTGAGGGCAGTGATTAAATTCCTCAATGCAAGAAACGTTCGCCCATGTGATATTCATCGCCAATTAAAGGAGGTGTATGGAGACAATGTAATGGACGAGTCGTCTGTTCGGCGGTGGTGTCGCAACTTCAACATGGGGAGGGGGAACACACACGACGATGAGCGTTCGGAGAGACCGTCTGTCATTACAGACCAACTGGTGAGCTCAGTTGACGAATTCGTGAGGAACGATCGGCGCGTCACAATTGATGACATCTGTGAGCATTTTCCCAATGTTTCTCGAACAATCGTTCATGAAATTGTTAAACACCATCTGCATTATGCAAAAATTTGTGCAAGATGGGTCCCTCGCGTATCTCAATGAGCTGGCGGCGAAGGACTATGCAGCAGGAATACAGAAACTTGTCACACGTTATGACAAATGCCTTAATTTGCTTGGAGATTATGTTGAGAAGTAGTTTAAAGTATCCTCTTTCAAATAAAATTTTTTATGTTTGTTAATATTTACTTTTGTGTCTTTATTTCACGAACGGGTACTACTTTCCGGATGACCCTCGTACATGGTTCTGCTCTGATTTTAATTCAATTTGACTATTTTGTACTCTGGTTTTAATTTTTAATATGATCTTTGTGGTAAGGCATTTTCTACAACAGTTGATATTCTGATTTTTTCTTCTCCAATTTATCCATCCATTTGGCCTCCAATCTGCTTCAAGGTCAGGTTTCAAAATCTTTTTCTGATCAATAGAATAATTGTTTGGTATACTACCATTTAAGGTAGATATTGGATAGGCGCAGACCAAGCATCGCTACATTTCTAACCCTAGTTAATTTTTCTAGTAATTGACTGTAAAGTGAATATGAACAGATGGAAAACATAGGTTCAAATCAGTTTTAAGTGTTGCCGTAGATAAATTTATGATTATATATTATATTGTTATTCTTAAAAAAGCTATATTTAATTTTCTATTTCTCTAGGCTCATAATTTTATGATACATCTTTTAGGTTCTTCATATCGTGAAACCGTTGACTGTTACGTTGGTTAAGGAATTCCTTAACCTATAAGGAAAACGGTAAAACTTCAGTCAGTGAAGAAGAATAGATTCGATTTATGGCCTAAATTATTAACTTTGAATTAGAGAGTATCATATTCCAGCTTTGTAGCTGAATTGAGGAAAAAAAAGAAAAATAACTTCTTCACTCGCACTTGGAACTTCTGAGTTTTAAATCCAATTCCTGGGAGTCTCCAAAGGGTAAAAGGCATTTACTCCTCCTTCTATCGCCAGGATATAAACAAGTAATTTAATATGTTCACGCTCCTCTAAAGGTCACGGTGTTTCGTGTGAATCCTTTCAAAAAAACGATTGCCAAATCCGTAAGTCAATTGGTCCCATGATGATAGAGTATGTCCTTGATTTTGATTTCAGCATCCAATAATCTCATTAAAATCGTCAAATCTACGAGTATATGAGCAATGGAAACATATGGAGTGAGTTGCTGTTTTATTCGTCTGCTGATTGAGTTTTACTCGTTCGTTCTCTGATTGAGTTGAGTAGTTGCTTAGTTTAAGCTTGAGAAAATCAGCGGTACGTTGTGACAACAAAATCATGAACATCTAAGAATGAAATAATCAGAAATAAAACTTAAATTAGGTTTGATGTTTTAATGCATGGCATAAACAGTCAATTTAGCAATATTAATTCATTTTATCATGACTCAATACATCGAAACATAGATATATTCAAGTATTTTAGCCTGTAGACGATTGTGTTTTCCGTCTACTATCAGCTTTTTGATTCAACTATACATAGAGTGCATAAGTTATGCAGAGTTTGAGACATACAATTTTATTCTTAGAGATGAAATAAAATTACGATATAAAATAAATGAGAAAAATAATGAACTGGTAAATGGAATTCACGTACCGGACACCGTAATAGCTAAATGTTTATTTTACCTCATTTGGTAGAGAAGGTTCATCGTACACTAAGGGTACCTTGCTTGTGGCGATCAGCATTACATTGAATCATTTTCCTGTCAAAATTCAACTATAATATAGGCAGAAAATCCAACTTCATCTACATCTACTCAATACCCCGCAAGCCGCCGCAAGGACGTGCGGCGGGGGGTATTAGAGCACCACCCGTAATTAAGAAAAATAAACCGCGTACAAAAGACAAAATTTTATAAAATCCACAATACATCGTATACATTCATGCAAAAAACCTTACAACCCACACACATGCAAGTGCACAAACTACCAACTAACCAAAACATGCACCTACAAATAAATGTACCTGTTGTCTTTGTAATGTTTGATTTTGTTCTGACTTGCAAATTAAAAACTTTTGGTGTTTCTAAAATGATTTCTGTTTCTTACTGTTATGATTACTGATTGTTCTGGGAAAGAATGAGTATTTGTATCTATTTGTACTAGAATCTAGCACCCTTATTTGATCTTTGTGGTCTAATCTACCTAAATAGTGAGGGGTAATTATAACTCCTTTTGTGTTATCGTTAATCTAGTTTGTTCTGAACCAATCTAATAGTCTAAGTCCCTCTTGTACTCTTCGTATCTCAAGTGGCTCCCAGCCTAAATTCCCTTAGAGAACTGTCACACTTGTGTTCTTATTGTAACAATTTTTAACGAATCTGGCGGGTTTTTTCTTGGCTTTATCTAATTCCTTTTACTAAATTTTCTTCCAAGGATCCCAAATACTTGCGGCATATTCTAAATAAGGTCTAACTTGAGCAGAATAACACCTATCTTTTACTTTCTTATTACATTTCCTTATCATTCAAGCAAAATGTCTTTAAATCGGATCCGCTTACTGCCCTAATGTGTGTTCCCCATAAAAAGCGTGGTGTTATTACTACCCCAAAATACTTACCTTGATTGACCGTAGTTAGAACTAAACCCTCTATATCATATTTTATGTCCTGTTCGCCACTTTGCTCCAAAATTTCAAAACTGTGCATTTTTCTATATGAAGCATTAATCCCCATACCTTGCAACAATCCGAGATTGTGTCTAAGTCTCTAGAGATAGTAACTCGTGATCTAGTTGGCTCCTTATTTTCCTGTATACCACCGCGTTGTCAAAAAATAGCCTGAGATTGCTACTAACGTGTGCGCTTAAGTCATTAATGTATATTGAGAATAGAAGCGGCCCTATTACACTTCCCTGGGGGACGCCCGAAGTTACATCTCTATCCGTTGAGTTCAACCCATCGACGACTACTATTTTTTGCGATTTGACAAGAAGTCTCTAATTCAATTAATAATTTTCTCATTGAAACCATAGAATTTAAGTTTTTGTAACAATTTATTGTGTGGGACTTGATCGAAGACCTTTTTGAAATCTAGGAATACTGCATCGACTTGTGTGTTTTTTTCTTCCGATTTAAGTATATCGCGAATAAAAAGACCTGCTTGTGTTTCGCAAGATCTGCTCTTCCTAAATTCGTGCTGGTTGTGGCTTAGTATTTTCCTACTACCAAGAAATCTCATAATGCTTGTGACAAAAATGGGTTCTAATATTTTACAAGAATCAATGTTAAAGAAATGGGTCGGTAATTGGTTGGTTTATCCCTATCGCTGCCTTTACAGATAGGTGTTATATGGGCTAGCTTGCAGTAGCGTGGTACTGAGAAATTCCATCGATTTTAGAAAAACAATTTCTAAAAACGTAACAATATCTTTAGCTAAATCCTTTAATATTCTAGCAGGTATTTCTGCCGGTTCAGGTGCTTTGTTTGCTATGATACCACGGAGCAGATGTTCTATTCCTTTCTTGGTCAGTGTTATATCGCTCATGTGTTCAACTTAATATCAGGTCGGATTTGTCGGGTAGAATTTGCAACCGGCGGACTGCCAAATGAGTTCGGTAAATAATGAGGAAGTAGATAGTTATAAGGATACTATTGAGAGTTTTTGATCGCCAATTCATTTTTTAATACAGAGGCTTAATTGAAACAAAATATATTAAACGTGGAAAAATACATCGATTAATGCCATCCAAATGCTGCAAAATAATGAAACAGTTATCAAGTCCTGGTTCAGTTTTTTTGCATTTATGATTGTGCTATTATTTTTTCTTTCGTGCTGTCCGGACATCCTTGATTGTAGGGGCACGTAGTTATAAGGCACACATTTGCATAGGATCATGAAATTCCATTGCTCGACATTTCAAAAGCATCTGTCACGTACACCTATCAGACCTATCTCTACCACAAGCTATGCTATATCAAGAAATATTACCGGTAAAAATATTAGAAATGGACATTTTTCCAATTCTTTATTCGTAATCCTTGATTTGTCGGGTAGTTTGCTTTATCCGTTCGACCGGTATCCGTAACTGATGGTGGCTCGGAGGCGTAATTACGTCCGTTTCCCTATTCAGCCGGACTGGTATTAAGGGCTTTGGCTTGCGGTCGGGTGCTGCGAGAAGTGACGGAAGAGCGTGAGTAATTACATTCCAATGGTCTAAAACAGATTTGAGTGAACGCTTAATTGGGGAAGAGAGGTACCGGTCGGGGGTTTGATTCCGGAGAATGAAATGGACATTGAAGGGTCGCTTTCCAGTGTTAGACGAGGTGGACGAGGATCCTATTTCCTCATTGGCTCCTGGGAGTCAAGCATTATTTCGGTCACACATACACTCCATGACCTCTTTTTGCTCTTCTCTTATAACTACTATTTTTTGATACCTTTTTTGGTATTTTGAAAGATAAAATTGGTGATATCGTTGCAATATCTTTTCCAATTTTACTCAGCTCTACAGGAATTTCCTATTGATTTCCTCACTCAAGTGCTAACTTACACGTTTTATACATAGAGAAAAGCCAATGGAACTGAGAAATGCAAGTGTAATTTAGCTGAAAATAAGTTGGTTTGGTGACAGCAAAGCTCGATGAGTACTAAAGGTACCATAAGTGAAATTAGCACATCAAGATTGATGGTCCAGTGTATTTCCTTGTGCCGCCTTAAGTTTCCCATAAAGGTTGGTACAAAAAAAATGTACACAATTGGAGGGTAGCCAAATCAACCGGATTTGAAGCCAGGCCCTCAAAGTAATAATCAAATGCTTCAGTCTTTCATGTCTCGAAAGCAATAATATAAAGTCAATATGAATGAGAATTTAATTTTTAATGTTTAATTTTGGAGACCACGTAGTCAGTATTATAAATCGTGACAGCTAAGGGTGATTGAAAGAAACGAAAAGAAAAATATGAAAACATTGGGAATGAGTAAAAGGAAACGTTTTGCTGTCATTTTGGAACGGAATTGGATGCTGGAATTTTTTGAGGTCCATACAAACTTTTCTCAATCCATTTCCACCTCTCACATTTGCCTAGGCGTCTTTCAGTATGTACCGTAATCTTATTTCACTTTCTTGTAATAGATTTCCTTAATATACTGGAATCTCTAAACTTAGTACCATTTCATTATTAGTACCAGTCATACAGTGGGGTTCATAGTGATTGAGCACGTGGTGAATGCAAGGAAAACAGTGATTAGAAAGAAAAGAAATCTTTTTTAAATAGAACAATTATTGATTGGGACCAGCTGCCTGGAGTTTTCTTTGAGCCCTTTCCCTACAATTTTAGAAGTTTTAAGTATAAATGTAAAGCAGCCACTGGGTAATAAACTTCATTGTAGTTATTAAAATATTGTATGTTGTATGTGATGTGGACGGCATTTTGTATGTGATGTGGAAGTTTGTTTGTATGTGATGTGGAAGTGTCATTGTATGTAAAAATATTTTGTCTCTTATCTGTTTTCATTGTGCGTGTGTGTATGTAATTTTCGTTGTAAGAGTTATCTTTGACCAAACTTGTCCGTTGCCACCAGGAAAATCGCCTAATTGCAACATAACTTTAAAATAAATAATAATAAATAATAATAAATAATAATAAATAATAATAAATAATAATAAATAATAATAAATAATAATAAATAATAATAAATAATAATAAATAATAATAAATAATAATAAATAATAATAAATAATAATAAATAATAATAAATAATAATAAATAATAATAAATAATAATAAATAATAATAAATAATAATAAATAATAATAAATAATAATAAATAATAAATAAATAATAATAAATAAATAATAATAAATAATAAATAAATAATAATAAATAAATAATAATAAATAAATAATAATAAATAAATAATAATAAATAAATAATAATAAATAAATAATAATAAATAAATAATAATAAATAAATAATAATAAATAAATAATAATAAATAAATAATAATAAATAAATAATAATAAATAAATAATAATAAATAAATAATAATAAATAAATAATAATAAATAAATAATAATAAATAAATAATAATAAATAAATAATAATAAATAAATAATAATAAATAAATAATAATAAATAAATAATAATAAATAAATAAAACTTTTAATGAGGCGGCTCATAAAACCGCGTGACAACACGGATGGCAAGAAATCGAGCTAACCTTTCTGTTGAAAGATTTGTGCTTTGCGCTTAAAAATTATGTGGAATCTTATGGAACGAATAAGGACTTTAATGGTGACCTTTTAAGGCTGAGTCTACAATTTTCAGATTGAAGTATGTATTTTATAACATGTTATTGGATTAGTACACGCCCGCGCTTCTTCGGGTAGAATACTTACCACTAGCGAGTTCGTAAAGATCTTCACTACCAAAACTAATGCGGTGGCCAAGTGGCATTCAAAAAGATACAATTATTATGACATTTTAAATAAATTATGAATGAATGTATAAATAATGCTCTATTGTTAAAACGATATCTTGATTTTACTCCTCATCTTTAAGTATCATATTAGGGTTCAGCTACCAAAGACCCCGGTCACTTATGAAATTAGACTTAGTTATCATAACACCTAATGTTAAAAACACCAATTTGAATGTGCGAAAATAATGAATGAAGCAAAATGAATTACTAAAAATTACGGCTAATATAGTTGGTGCACTGCGATTTAATGATATAAATAGAAAAATATTGGCAATCTTAAGTATATTAATAACAGAGAATCGTCTAATGTAACCAATTTCGGAATTGGCGCTCCTTTTTTTTTAAGCAGGTATGTGACAAAATCATCTCTTTGGTGCAGTCGAATAAATGAAATAAAAATTTTAAAAAAATATCCTATTTTGCAAAAAGAGAGCGTGTTAAGGGAGTGGGTGGGGCTATTTTCCGGAGGTTCAAATCACCCTGGTGTTGTCTTTCCACAACTCTATACCAAGTCCAAGCGGTGACCTTTTCTGTTTACCTGAACGTTGTGGTAAATTGCACGTGACACCGGGAAAGGAACCAGCTACCCCGCTCCATTTTATGTGAATTTTTCACTCCCTAGGGCTTAACACGAAGTGAACTCTGCACTCTTTTAAAAAAGAAAAACCTTGGAGTTTGTTTTCCGTGCTGGTGGTGATGGCCATAAAAATGTCCTCCGTCCACACAAAAATATACCTTCAAGTCTTCGTCCTCGTGTGTTATTTTCGTCTACTCCTTTTACCTTTCCAATTCGGCAGACTTATGCCCATTCTGCTCTCCGCTCCCCACCTACACGAGATCGACGAGTATCTAAATCCGTCCACCTCCTGCGTGACAGTTCCCAACTCACCCCGGTCGCTTTCCCCTCCCTTCATGCAACAAACACGTGCCTCACGTTTGTGTTCGCTCATATGAGGCTGGAGACGGCGAATAGAGGGTTGGTGGTTGAGCGGCCATTATTTTATCTCCAAGAAGGGATATTGTCACGTGCCGTTAGCGCATCTCTCGTGTGATCGACAGGTGGCCTTGCCACTTCATGCGTGGGTTATGTTATGCTTTTTTTTTGGTTTCCTAAAAAAGTTATATGAAGATAGGCGCGTGCGGGGTCAGAGAAAGTGGACACTAAAATTGTCTTTCTATTTCCGGTGATTCTCAACCGGGATATTTCAACGAAGGCTCGTTATAGTACGCTCCAACATCTCCTAGAATAACAAATTCGTCCTTCCGAATTTTTAATTGACTAATTTTCTCTGGAAATATTTTTAAAATATCACTAGCTCACAAGGCCGGCCAATTCATACCTTCCGTTTGGAAGGATTTTGGGCACTATATATAGATATAAAACTTGGACAGCAGCAAAAAATATAAGAACTCATAAAGAGTACACTCACACATTATTTCTTAACAATTTCGACGGATTTTGGCTCCGTCTTCCTCGCAAGAAACAGTAACTGAAGGAAGCTCGGATCAGTGTTAGTTCCTATTCCAAAACCAGGTAAAGGGTAATGTGAGGACTACAAAACAAGTTCGATTTCACACATTGAGGTTATCAGGATAATCAGCCAAAGGATGGAGAGCATGGTAAATGATTACTTGGAGAAGATCAGGAAGGTGGAGGTACGTGCGATGCTATTGCAGTAATGAGATTACTGATAGAAAATAATATAGAATACAATCGGGACATATATGCCTATTTCTTAGATTTCGAAAAGGCGTTTGATAGAGTGAATTGAGAAAAACTAATGAATATATTGCAGATAATAGGGATAGAATGGAGGGGTAGGAGGCTGATTCGCAACGAGCACATGTCTCAGACTGCTCAGGTGCGAACGGGGGACGGAAAGTTAGGAAGAGGTGTAAAACTATATATAGAATAGTCTTAATCATAACTTGAAGAGACTATCATAAACTAAAGCGTCTTCGTAAAAGCTTGTGTGTATCATATAAATGCAATCTTTTAGATTTTCATTTAGGAAAAAATACACTATTCCCTTTCGACTTTACCTCACGAAATAGCTGTTCTAAATGTTCGACAAACTTCAAAATCGCACACGCTGGTGTGTAAGGCGGTATCTATTTTCGTTGGTTCATTTTGTGTTGGTAGACCTACTAATCTGTTTTCAATTTAAGTAATTGATTGATTAATTAATCCAAAAGAAAACCGTGATATTTTGATAATTTTTATAACTAAGCCAAAATATTCTATGCAGAAGAATTTCTCGCCATATTAAGAAATGAGAATCTATATATACTTTCACTAGGTGCTAATTTCTTCCATAACATTTATAACATCATAATGATGATGGATTAGCTGTCATAAAAGACCATTAAGATAATTTAGATTGACATGGTCCGTCCCGAAAAATAATTAGAATAAATTGGGGGGAAACTTATTGATGATTAAAGCCCAATTCACTCTGCAAAACAGCACCCATGGGCATCAAATCTACGATGTCAGCGACTCTGCAACGCTTCTGGTACGCTTCCTGGAAGTATTTGACGGGAATTACGTTCAAGCACCTCGTCACGGTCTATTTGACATAATTAAGTGATCCAAAATGGTACTTGGAGGTGTTGTACTTGGTGTACTCAAATGCCGATGTCTCGTCAACAGTAACCATCTATTCTACAAAATTCAGGTCACTTTCACTGTGGTTCTAGAGGTTGTCCTAGAGGCCCAAGGCGAGATTATCTCAATCTTCTGACAGGACCTTGGGGATCATCTTGGCACAACGTCTCATGGCTAAATCTTCAGTAAGAATCCAATGCACTGAGGTTTTCTGAATATTGCACTCTGCTAACATCTTGACACTTGGGGGATAATCAGAATTGAACATGTGTCTCACTTTGTACACCCTTTCATCACACTGTCTTGCTGATGGATGTTCAGGGCATTCCTTGTCGTCAACCTCCTCGTTACATTCCCAGAACAACCTGTGCAAGTAGAAAACCATCACTTGGGACATTTCTCCATCTTCATAAGCATCTTTAATTATATTCATGGTCTCCGGACCCGATTTTTCGAGTTTTACACAAATTTTTATCGCATATGATCGCTCCAAGGAAAATGGTATCGTGAATTTGTGACGGGACCTTTGAGCAGTGGTTTAGTCCAGCAGCGATCCGCAGACTATAACGACCTGCAAACAACTGACGCGGGTCGTCTTTCCCAAGACCTCTCGCCGTTATTCCCGCCACGAATTTTCCCACTCCAGTCGTTCGCTTTGCTATGGAAAATCGTTTTACTTACTTTATTGGACAGATCCCGAATATCACCACCGAGCTCGGTGAAATCGGATAATTGGAATGGATATTAACATATTGTTGTATTAAATGCGAATGATTTATACGAATACGAATAAATTTAATCTAATTTGTTGAAATATAAATACGGTTGAAATTGTAGGTATTGATATCCTCTGATTCTCACGTTATAAAGTTCAAGCTACGCTCAACAATTTTTCTCCATTGGGGGAAATGATTTAATTTTGTATTTTTTCAATAAAAGATGTTGATTTACAACCAAAATTGAGGGATAAAGGTCATCCAGCTTTATCTTCTGCCGTCAGTGGACGGCCTAAGACGACGTGAGAGTGCGGTATCGACACCATCCAACCCGGCACAAGGAGAAGTTAGAAACGACGCCTTAGAAGGAAACAGGATAATAAACACGTTGAAATCACGAAAGTTAGCCGCGAGGGTATATAATGCGGGCGCTAATGGCCACTGGCGTTAGCTTTCCAAGGCTGAGGAGAGCGTTGCTATGGAAAGCGACCGGTTTCCATGGCAGCGGGAAGGAGGGGTTATTGTTCGTTCGTCCCAGAAGGGGGGGGGGAGTGTGGCGCGAAGGGCGCTACGCCAAACGCCCCCGCGCGGGAAAGGGGTCGGAGGCGTGTTGTCGACGTGCGATCCACAGGCCGAGAGGAAAAACCTACCCGGGGAGACAGTGGCGGAGAGAGGGTTTCGCTGGGGAGGAAGGGGATAGAAGGAGAGAGAGAGCTAGCCTTAGCAGTCACAAGCAGGGATGCTGATGAGAGCCGCTTAGTTTCCCTGTTTTTCCGCCATTCTGTGATGCTCAGGTGAGGCGTGAAGTGAAGTAGGAGTGAGGCGAAAACAAGAGACGCGCGCAATTTTCCTTTTACCCGTGCTCCGTATTCTCTTTTTCTCTCTCTACCCCCCTAACCCTGGCGCATTGCTCCCAACAGCTCTTCGTAGGATGACGTCACGGGCATGCCTGTTTACGAGGCGGCACGATGTCAAAACATGCCAGCAAACTGAAAGATATTTGGGGAAGATTATGTGATATTCGGAGAGGGGGTTGGTTTTTCATTTGCGCGAACTTGTGCGGGATGAGACACTCGAGCCGCGAAATAATCTCTAGGGATTTGCATTCGAACATTGTGAACGTAATGCTATAGAATTCTGTGATAAAGGGTTCAGTAATTTACTTCATTATTATAAGAACGAACGTACCCAGAGAGCTTCCTTGTTTGGCACGGAGATGCTCAAATTTGATACATAAGCCAGGTGTGGTACAAAAGTGTTATACGGAAATATGGTTTTGTGGTGACTCTTCTTCGACAACTTTTGCAAGCAATACTACCCTATACTGCCATAATAAAAATTAATTATGGTATTTACTACTAGAATGTACTTCAGAAGAGGCAAATATAATCTTTCCTTTGTATTAAGGTACTTGAATACGTAAAATTTACTATTATTTTAACAATATGCAGGCCCTTTCTGAATTTTGCGAACCCAATTTTTCAGGTCAAATAATGTCTATAGATTAAAATTAATACGTTTGAATGTTAATAAGTAAAGTTAAATTGAGATAATAATGATAATTATTATTATTATAGAGGACCGCTCAATATTATGTTAACCATTTTCAAATTCTCAGTGTGTGCCAAATGATCGAGATTAATACCGATATAAATTTCATTGCGTTTGAATTCCTGAGGCTATACAACAGAGAAGAAATAATCTAGGGAGACAACCCGAAGGATACCCTGCAAAAATTTGCTATAAATAACACAATTGAATGTCGTTGAACCCCTAATTTTACCAAGTTTCCACATTTACGGAAATAATGGAAAAAATTAGATTCATGCTGTGGTAGGAAAGAGCCTGAAGATGGATGAAAACACAGGGAAGCTATAGGAATTTATTTTATTGAATAGTTTTCGGAAAGTTTACACTAGGAGCTAAGGTCTCAAAACGCGCTACCTCTTCTCCATCTTGCGAGAGGGAAACTCCAGTGTAAATCATCTGCTTACGTGCAAGTAACTGTGGCAACACATCTCTGATATTTGCAAGTGAATACGACCGACGCGACAACGCCGCCCCTCGTTCATCACCGAAGATCTATGCTATGATAATCACGTATTGTGCGTGGTGGTCGTGTTGAATACTGCGAGTGTCTCTCCTAATACCGTTTCCAATGGCTTTCACCGGATGCGTCCCAAAAACTTTCCAGTCATGGGGTGAGGGAAGGGCGGAAGGAAGGAATGTGATGAGCTTCGTACGTGATACGGAACATGCAAAGGAGACGTATGTTTAGCGGGCCATTTACACCGAAGAACGCTTGTTTGGGGATTCTCGAGAACCAAGGAACCTGCTTCACAGATTACCTGAGACGATGAATATAAAATTTCTTGTATCATACTGAATGTATTTTACTCTAGGTTTTGCTCTCAGTTATTTAGGTGCTTTTTAATTCTTCAAAAACAATGGATGACAACAACGACATCGAAAACTATGATATACGGGTATACTTTGGTGTTAATAATATAAACATACGATTTTAGAATGAGAGCACAGAGGATTGATGAGGAAGAAGCACTCCCTTGAACAATAGAGCACAGTAACAATGTAAAAGCACTCACGAGAGTAATATAATATTTGGACGGCACCATAGTACACAGAGTAATATAATATATGTAATAAGTAGAGAGCGCGTAAAAGGACACTCATATTTTAGAAAGTTTAAACTTTCGGCTTTTAACAGATCAGACTCATTTATATGTTAAGTTTAATTCATATATATATATATATATATTATATATATATATATATATATATATATATATATATATATATATATATATATATATATATATATATATATATATATGCTTTCGTAGACGTAACACGGAAGTGCCGAATAGTACAATACACAGTAACACACAATATAGAAACACAAAAAAAGAAGAACACTCACACGTTATTTCTTGATATTTCGACGGAAACAATCCGTCTTCCTCTGAAGATATAGAAGTAATGACTGCTGGAGTTGTTGAGGTGAGGGGTGCGAGAGAAAGGGAAGGGGGCCAGGAGAAGGGGAGAACGGGAGGCGAAGGAGGGGTGAGGGTGGGCTTCCACAAAGACGGATTGTTTCCGTCGAAATATCAAGAAATAACGTGTGAGTGTTCTTCTTTTTTTGTGTTTCTATATCGTGTGTTACTGTGTATTATATATATATATATATATATATATATATATATATATATACACATACATACATATATACACATATACATAAAACATTTTTGCATAAGAAAGAAGTTAAAACGTAACCAAATCTAAGTGACCTTTCAAGAAGAAATAAAAAAAGCACAATGAGGAATGTATTGCGGAAACGGAGTCTCACATAATATCCTTATGACACACTATTATACTTACTATAATAAACTTTGGACCTCATCCCCTCATTGAACTCCCTCGTTCATCAGTCGGAGCCATCATTATACTTGTGTGGGCAGGTAAAATTAAGAATAATTGCATCTTTCATTTGTAGATTTTCCATGAAGATTCATCAGCATTAACAGGGCAGTGACAGCGACACTTTAGGGGGGGCCACCATTAAAAAGGCCGCTGTTTTATCGAGAAGTCGAATGAAGAGGTTGTTCAGGTAGCTTCTCCGAATTCGTCACGGTGGTTCTTAACCTTAAATTAGCTACTCTCGGGAATCCTAGATTCTTCCTCCAGACGTGTAAGATAATACTAACACTCAAATATACTTGAAATTGCGTGTTTTCGTAAACATTTACTGTAAAATTTCTTCCCTTTCTAAAGTTCAAAGGACTTAACATTCTTCCACTGCCTATTCTTCTAATTGGAACGCCAAGAATATTGAATTTTATTCTCGGGCTGTAAGCTGACACTAATAATTTAAACTACCATGTTATATAAAATTTTGGATAAGAAAAGTAAATATTCAAAATTAGGGTGTTTTCCGTTGACGAAGCAGTTAAAATTGAGTGTAATGGCGGAATTAGGAAGTCCACTAATGAAATAGTTCAGGGGGGACTCCATTCTCTTGACTTTTCTCACTCTAATTTTACCGGGAGACCGTTCCTTGGGACTTCTAAAAATGAAATATTAATTATTTCCCTCTTCGAACATCGAGGGATCCGGGTTCGAATCCCGGTCAAGGCGAATGATTTTTACAATCTAAAATTTTTGCATCCTTTTGGAATGTTTCCCCAGCCCAAAGTGAGGGAGGAAATTTAATCCTATTGAAATAATAAAACTTTCTTCAGTTTCACTGATCTTGGAATACAAGCTCATATCCTTCACGTCATACGTTAAGGTACATCGTATCATTTTTTAGCCTCACTGCTCCAAAGTATGGTATCCGCATGAGGTGGGAAATATTTAAAAAATAGAAAAAGTGTGGCGAAAGGCAGCCAGATATACGTATACTCTGTAGGCAGTACAGTATGTAGGCATAAAAGTGCAGATGGCGTAACGGACATGCTGAGTATTCTGAAATGTGAATGTTTACAAAATTGAGGTCAGTTGCGGTGTATAGAAATGGTTAAAAATGACAAAGCGTGGGAATATTTAAGGAAGGAAATAGTAAAACCGAGTTTTAAGAGAAAAAAATGACCGCATTTTTAAAAATAAGAAAACAAAAGCGATTTTTAAGTAGAGGTATTACTGAAAGAAACCAGCTATCTGGAGACTTGTTTGAGCCCTTCCCATTAACTGTATAAAGTTTTAAGAATAATTGTAAAGTTTTAAAATTTAAAGCTTTACAAAATATTGGATGATGAACTTAACAATGACTTTGTACTAAAATGGTTTGCAAGTGTTGTGGACGGAGCAAGGCTGGATTGTAAAAGTGTGTGATGTTTGACGGTGCGTCCTTTGCACGATGTAATGCTGTGCCATGCGTGATGGTAGTGACTTCGTATTTGCTTTGACTACCTTAGTATGTAGCAGCTAAGGTTTGTTTTTTTCGTTGATGTTCATATTATTTTTTCAAGAATGATTTTGACGCTAGGGATTTGTTTGCCACCCGGCCCTAACTGAACATGTATTTAATGATAATAGTTTGAAATTTTCCTGTTTTTTTTGCGAAGTACCTTTACTTTTGGAGCTAATGAGTCTTTATTTATATCAATAAATTATATAAGGAAATCACCCTCGTATAGTTTCGTTAAATAATTTGCTATACATGAAATTATTGAATAATTATCATTGCTATTGCATTATCACAGTCATCATTATTGTAATGATTATTAATATTATTATTAGCAGTAGTTTACGGATATATGTTTCGATGGGTCCAGATGATACGCACTGCTTCACTTCTAAACCCTTCATTACGTGATAACAAACAATGTAACCATCTACACCAGAGCCAACTAGTTATTTCACGTATCTATCAAATGTCTACCTCACATTAGTCCATCCAGTATCCCATACATCCTCTGCCTCGCATACACAGCATTCTCCCCTCCATCATAGTCTTCGATATTTCATTGCCACTCAGTATGCCCCACCTTTTTTTCTGCTTCTCTCTATTTCATCCGAAAACCTTCTCTTTTCCTCGGCTATTGCTATGTTAGCTTTTATATGTTGCCACTATTTCTATTTTAAGCGTATTCTAAGTAATACGTTCTTCTCAAAATATCGTTTGATAATTAACGTCAATAATAGGTTTTAGGAAAATCGGTTCTTTTCAAAATTAGAAATAGATATCCTGCATAATAAGACATGATAATCGTTTATATACTAACTGTTTACCTCACGAAAACATTTCAATAGCTGCTAGGTTTTTGTGACTTTAACTCAAAACATGGATCCGCAACTCCGATTCTTATTTTATGAAGCTATTTCGAGGGAAATTATGCGATCACGATCATATATTAGAGGGATAGGAGGATATAGAAATGCAAATAAGGATAAGGATTAAATTTCCACGTGCAAAAATGGCATGCACATTTTTCTTACTAACTTTTTTACTTCTCCTTCAATTTAATTTTAAATACTATCGTTAAATAACACCGTTAACATCGTTAAATAACACCGTAATGCTACCGTTAACCGTTAAATAACATTGTTTATGCTATTAAGCGGTTGAAAAGAGAGGTACACGTTATATTTAAACTATTTTCGTCCACTTTTGCATGCTGATTTAAAAAATGAAATCCTCTCAGGTGGTATGGCAGAATGTTACGAAAAATGTGTCGTTTTACAACTGAAATTTATGTTGTCGCTCATATCATAAATGTATTTCCTCTTGAAATTTTTCTTATTTTTACACCGTAGTCTCTTTATGGCGAGATGTCCTCTCGAGTTACACTGCTATAATAGGCCTTTTGAGAACTTTTCCTCCAGTCCTGGCTCTTGCTTAGTCGGCCGTCAAGCAGTCAGCAGCCTCAACATCACTTCCACGTGTCTCAGGGCCAGATATTTCATCGCCACAAAACTAGATCCCGTGAAACTCCGCGTCACATTGCCATCTCCACGAAGTCGTGACCGATAGTAATTGAACTTATACTTCAACGGTCTCCTGGAGAGCATTTTTAATAGATATTTTTTCCTCTTCCTACGTATTTTCCGAAATGTTCCACACCGCAGTTTTATTCCACGCTGCAGTTTTATGTCACCACCATGAATCATCATAATCGTCTTGGTCATTCACGGTATGGTCGAGGCACTCATCGTGAAGAAAAATGGGCATATAAAATTTGAGCGAACATATCTGATACCTCTCCCTCTGCACTGGTTCTTCGCCTCATGATAGTTCGTACCGACCTATTAAGCTTTATAAAATGTTCCATATTCAATAACTTCCGCTTGAGTTAACCTTCTATATTTTATACGCTCTCCGTGAAGATTATTTTATCCTTTTTATGCCCTCGTTCTACTTCTCATGTTATGTCCTAAATCTCGTCAACAAATACATCCAACTCTCTCTCTTATCCTTATATCGTGTCGAAATTATTATCATTTGCCAATCTGTCACACCATAACATTTATTTTCTCTGCGTTGGCTGAGCACCCGACAGTCCCTCTTCTTTCTTTAACTGCAAAGTATTTTAACGACCTTTTGCCACAATTTATGTAAAAGTCATCATTGAATGCTTAATGAAGCGTCGAAATGTGGGATTTGGTACCGACGACAACAGTGCAATGTTACTTCAAGAGGTAGGACTTTTACAGGATTTTACTTGCCGAGACATTTCTGTATTTTTTCCCATTAGCGCTGTATGGATTTGAAATCTGGGGTCTTGTTCCAAGCGAGAAGTCGACTTATATAAGTCCTTGTAATCATTAATTTAATTTCAGTTACGTTTCAATTTTTATTTTCAAAGTAGAAATTATTTCATTATGGAAATAACTACCGTTTAAGTTAATATTATATTAGTTTTTAAATTTATAAAATTTGACACAGTGTTCGTTTTGAGCAATGCGATCGAATTACAGAATAGTAAAGAGACGTGCTTTAAAATGAACATAAGATTTTCATCCGCACAGGAGGCACATTTGAAATTATAAAATACATTTAGTAGCTGAGAATTTTAACGAGTAATGAGAATGGAACACTATTAAGATAGAAAATCATGTTCAAGAAAGCTACGGTTAAAAAAAATCGCAAGTCTAAGCAAAAGTGAAAAAAAGTAGTCTCAATCTACAGAGGGCGCTTAGTCGACGGTTGAAGTTATTCACTCAGGCACATAACCAAATGGGAATTCATGGCGGCGACAAATATGGGAACATTTCCATCAGATAAAATTTCCGTTCTTCGGCGGCTCGCAATCCTTCTTTTCCGTTTTGCTCTTTTGAGACGAGATCATTTTTATTTATTTTCATCCAAAGAAAGAGAACACACCACTGCGTTATTACGGCATGATTAGGTTTCTCTTCGGAGCCTTTGAAATCGGTGGCTGACGGAGACTCTATACCCGTGCCGCCGAAAGGAGTGAGAAGGGAAAATGGAGTTGGGTGGTGGAGGACATCACGGGTGCGAAATCTCAAAAGCACGGCTTATATTTCTGGAATATTCGATGATCAAAAGACGGAGAAAATCTACCCTTTAACGTTTACCTTGGTTCGGGATCCCTTAGAAGGGATGAAAACTGCGTGGGCCAATTGGGCCAACGAGAGACAGGCCTCTCGAATTATATTGAAGGTTAGTAGCTCGGGTTGAAAAGATTAAATAGAGGTAATATTGGTGTCACTCGATGCCTTGAAAGAATTAATTGGTCTACTCCCACAGCCATTCATCCACTTACAGATTAGAATGTCTTAAAGATGACTTTCGGTTGTTTTTATTTACGAGTTCGACCTAAAGCGTTTTATTCCCTGACTGTTATACTAAGGCATTTTTTCAAAACTAAATACAATTAATTGGATGCATACCACCGTACTCAACCTGCATTATGCAAAAGTTTACGTCATGGGTTCGGAAAATGTAATGAGCATTAACTCATAGTACATCTGTGAAAGTATCGCCTAGGTTTTTTTTAATGTGATCCTGCTTAAAATCGTATACATCTCCAGTGTCTTAAATGATTTAAATTATTGGTAGTTTACTGTCTAAGGTAGGTCTTGGATGAACCTAGACTGAGCATTGCTAAAATCCTCTGGTTTTTCGAGCAAGATAACGCTGACACCACATCTAATATTAAACCATTCCATCTGACCTAGACTTTGCCCACCTATTTAGGTGTTTAACTTACCTTTTCCCTTTCTCATAAACCTGATAACCTTCGTATTGCCTACATCTCATATACCTGATAACTTTCGTTTTGCCTACATTTATTCGCATCTAATACCTATCAATCCGATTTTCTAAATACTCTAAGCAATGATTAAAACCCCTTGGCTGACTGGATAACAATAGCTTAATCATCCACAAATCAGATTTTATAGCCTAACATCGAATTTGATTCTCATATCCAAGTCTTCTCCTTTCACTTTTACCATTTCCCCTCGTATTTGTTGAAAACCACAGGTGATAATGGACACCCCTGTCTTACCTCCAATCCTAACACCACCCATCTCGACTCTCCATCCACCACTCATATCCGATCAATTAGTGAGATATGTAGGTTGTGGATAAGTCACCTATCCCTTAAAGTTTACTCCTAATGTTTGCAAAAAAAACCATTCATTTGACTAAATTTACTCTTATCATACGAATATTTGAATTATATGGGGAAAACAAATATATCCCGATTGTGCATTTTTTAATTTTCTAGTATTAGTAACCTCATGGCAAGGTGCGTAACTCTCTTCTACTTGAACCCAAACTGAATATCCTCTAATTAAGCATTTGTCATTCCCTCGATTCTCTTATTGATGAGCTAACTAATGGGATCTAATATTGATACGACTAAACCTTCCGGCATAACTCCTTTCTCATAAGGGCTACTAGTTAGCCTACAAAAACTCATTCTCTGACGTTTTTCTTAACCCTTAAGCAGCTCCGGGGGGGATATTTTCTATCTTCACGGTCTTATTTGATTTTAAATTCTTTAACACCATTTATTTCTCGTATTGAAATGTGCTTAGTTCTATACTATCCGTATAGAGTCCCTACACATTTTTCAAAATCTCTTGCGTCTGTTTTGGGTCTGTTAATAAGTTCACTGTGGCGCATGAAATAGTGTGAATGGAGTTTTTTCCTTTTTAAAAGCAGTGTTTTCTTCTTTTTGGACAGAACACTCATTTCACCATTCCTTTCTGAGCTCTCCATATCTTCCATCATATTTTTTCGCCCTTATTAATTTCCCATCTTAGATTATTACTTAACTCTTTGTCCTTTATTATGACTAATGGGGAAAATGGGTTCTTCCATTTTCCTCCTCATCTATTTTCATAAGGACCTCGTCAGTATACTGGTCTGATTTCCTTATTCTTTCTCTTTTAACCTTCCTTAAAGATATATTTAGGGGGTGTGATAGTTCAGTGAGCAGAGTGCTGAACCACTGATCGAAGGATCCAGGCTTGATTCCTGGGGAATTTTCGGGTACCAGATCTTCCGGGGAAACCACATGAAATTAGGAATTGGCCGCCATACCCCGCTGTGTGAGTTACTCCTGTCGTTGGGCTTAATATTAAGTCACCTCAACCTTCACCTATTAAATCAAACTAACCTTCGTGTTGTTAACTGTGGTGCATAGTTTCATTTGTATTTTTCAATATCCACTTGTTTATGCGCTCCCATTTCCTTCTACAGCACCCGCCTCCCTGTACTTACTCATAAATATTTTGATGCCACCTAGTACTACTACTACTTTTTCGTCCTGCTTAATTCTTATACATTCTTGTATCCTCTTGAACCTCACGTTACACTTTATTCCATTTCAATTTTGGTAATAATCCGTATCCAGTCTCGAGTACCTGTGTGAATTAATTTCGTAGTTCCTAAATCTGTTCTTAAACGTAATAGAATCTATCTGATATCTCTCTGCATTCCCGATTATTCTCCTCATACAGGGTTTCACCCAAAAATAAGTATTAATGAGTAATCGTCTCTTTCGACTCCAGAGGCATAAGGAAAGTTTACAGAAGAATTAGTTTAGAATTAGTCTTGGTATCAACATTTTTTTAAACGAGTCCCTTAAACACATTATTATATTCATTGTTAACACTGCATGTAAAAATCAATACATAGCCCAAAAAAGAGTGCCTAAATATATGCCAAAATAACCTCAAAATATTATGGACTGAAGGTCAGTTGAAGGAGAATAAACCTCCCCTAGTGCAACTTCTGCTGCAACGTAACAACATGATTTTCAATTTTGAATTACTGACTTTTATTTTCATAACCGCTCTGGGTCCCAAATCTCTCAAATCCCGATAGTCATTTCCTCATCGATCGCCAATTCATACCGAGTAATGGGAATGTCGACTCAATTTGTCACTCAGCGAATGGTGAAAGCCACAACATCTTTGATTCGTCATGCAACACAGTTAAAAGCTCCGCTGTAGTAGAGAGTTTGACGTGGCAGTACATGTGTGAAGAGAAGGGCAGCCTTTGAAGCCCAGAGGAAGAACATGGACGGCTCGGAGCGAAAGGTGGGAGAACGTGAGGGGAGAATACACAGGGAGAGTTCAGGGGAGGTTGGCAGGCTGTACGAAACAAAATAATGTGGCATAACGTCGCAGTCTCTCGAAGTCATTGCGTAACTTCTAGAGAGTAACAAGAGCTCTCGGAAGACCGTGACTTGAAAATAAGAGCTCTTTGAGGAAATCGATTGGGAGTCTCTTAAGATTCCTCGTACGTCATTGTTTAATGAGAGAAATACATTCCTTGGATACATTTTATGAACTTCAAATTCACTAAAAAAAGAGTTCAGGCAGTTAAACATGGTTTAAATATATTTAAACATTGCTTGAAATACGTTTATGCCCATAAAAAAATCGTAGGTAGTAGAGAGTGGGAACAAGATGGGCTGCAGTTGAAACGTCCATATACGAGTGTGTTTAAAAGAGCGAGTGTAATTGCTCTACTCAAGTCGCTTCATTATTATGCCTTGCAGAAGTTTAGGAGATTAATATATAGTCTCTCGGAGTTATCAACAGTATTAGTATTCCCCAGTTAATTTTTTCCGGAGCATTTTCCGGCTACCATTTTAGGAATCGGAAAAAAGTTTAAAGGAAATTCTCTAGGCTTAGTAAAAATTGCTATCAGAAATGTATAGGTGTGACGGGTATGTTGGAGGAATTATGATAGTTCCAAGGAGAAAGCAATGAAGCCTAACAGTATAACTGTTCCATTGGTACTGGACAATCGAGTTTACTGGCGATATCAAGGGAATTATCATTGACGTACATAAGGTACACTGACCGATTGGAAATTTGAAGTGGAAAACGTAAGAGACCTAGATATCAGCAAAGACAGATTGAAGAACTTATTCTTCCCTATTATGATAAATTATCATAATTAATCAGACGTAACTACTCCTAATTTATTAATTAAGAAATAGAATTTAACTGTAGCACGTATTATTGCATGACGTAAATTGGTATGCAGTGTGTAAGTGTATATTTGTTTATATATATATATATATATATATATATATATATATATATATATATATATATATATATATATATATGCAGAAATATATTTAAATTCAAATTGACATTGATGCATTAAATGCTGGTGTCCTAACACTACCGGGTGTTGGTCTGCGGAATATTGTGTAAATGTAAATGTGTGATGACATTTTTAAAATTTATTTTTCAAATGCAAGATTACTTGTCAAAACGCGTTTGTTCCTGGTAGTAATATTTAATGATCGTGATAGCGGAGTTAGCTATACGTATTCAGAATGGATTTAGGTAGGTAGGATGGAAAAATGGAAGTAGTTTTGCGGGTGTTTAGTGGATGCATTTAAAAAATCTTCAAAAATGACCTACATTTTTTTGAATAAATTTCCCAGGTTTTTAATTTTCCGCTTTGCTGAAACATTATTAAACCCATATTAATCTTCATAGAAAAAATTAAAACTGATCAAAAAACATTAATATTATGACTAATTTCTTTAGGCTACCTTAGTAACAGGAGTGGAGTTCATTGCTAATTGGTTTTCTATGGGAAAACAGCAAAACACCATTTTTGGTTTATGGCGATTTTCCGAACCGTGTCTTAGATAGCATTACAACAGAGTTTGCTGACACAGCTCCTAATCCTAATCCTCCAATCACATTTGATGCGTTTGCAGAAGAATAAAATAATTTCCATTCAATATTGACGCATTAAATTGCAAAAAATACGAAGAAGTGAGCCAATTAGCATCATATACGGTAAGATAAAGGTCTGCAGTCAATCAATCTTAGGATTGAATAACCAATAATGACTTGCGCATGCTCAAATGCTTCTGCATAATAGACATTCCCAGAATATCTTTCCTTTAAAACCTATTCCTCTCAATTCATCTGCCTTCTTCTCAATGGATTTAACTTCTTCTATAGAACCCTAGCGAAGTGAAAGGGAAAAAATCGATAAAAAACTAATCCTCCTGAGAAGTTGTGCCAATGGGTTCAGAGGACTTTTAAAAATGACTTCCATGGGCCTTTCCGAAGTGGCAGGATGATTGCGAGACGTGAATTTAATCTAAAGAATAATATGTATAAGAAAAGAATTAGTGTTTAGTGTGTACATTTATACTCATTATGCTAATCATCGTGTTTATCATTTGGACGGCACAATATAACACAACAATAAAATAGGTAACACGTGAAAGGACAACACACATTTCAGAAATTTGAAGCTTTCGCCCTTCTCTGAGGCCTTCTTCAGGTCAGTTCTTTATGTGTTCTATCGTCCCGTCCAAATGTTATATTGCTCTTGTGAGTGTTTGCTTCTATGTCATCGATACACACAAACACACTTACACACATGCATATATATATATATATATATATATATATATATATATATATATATATATATATATATATATACACACATGCATATATGTGGGTGTTGTAGTAGCCTAAGGTTCTACTACTCAGCCTGCTCTTTATAATACATTGTTTAGTAAGCAAAAATTGTTGGTATCGATCGCGTAAAAACCAATGGATTAATTGATAGGTTATTCATTTTTATACTATCAGAATTACATCACACATTAATGTCTTTACGTCCTCTTGTATCCATATTTAAGTCTATCTCAAAGGCTTAACTGGAATGTTAAAAAAAGAAGGAAAAGAACACAGCGCCATGGCAACCAATTAGGAGGCACCAATATATTTCTCTTCACCACGTTCCAATCACGGATCACCTGAATCGTGGTCATATATATGCGTGTATAAGACACCCAAAATGCAGACCTGGCACCTCATGGAATAATGACTGCAAAGAGAAGTGACATTACCCCTTCATGGAAACCAGTGGGAAGCCCGTTCGAATTCAAACATACTACCTTGATCAAAAAGTTCCCGGAATAACCACCGTGTGGCGCTCCCATCGTTCCGATTTGAGTTCTGTTTTTTTTGTTAAATTGGTACATCTGTTGTTGATATTCCCTTTAAATCTTAGTGTCATAACTTGACATTTGCAAAAGTTACGTAGCCAAGAGTACATCTATCTCTGTGTGTGTTGGCGATTTTTTACAATTTCAGAAATGGATTTAAATTTGCAACAACGAACTTGTATTAAATTTTGCGTAAAAAACGGATTTAGTGGCGCACGGACGTTGGAAATGTTGGAAAAGTGTTTCGGCAACGATTCTCTAAAAAAAACGGTCGTTTACCAGTGGCACGAGCGGTTCAGAAGTGGTCGTGAGTCAATCGAAGATGATGAACGCAGTGGCAGACCATCGACATCGAAAGTCGGTGAAAAAATTGATAAAGTAAAAGAAATGTTGGTCAATAACCGCAAATTAACCATCAGAGAAATAGCGGAGGACTTGAACATTGCCTATGGATCCGCCCAAGACATTGTGGTTAATGATTTGGGTTTCCGTCGTGTAGCAGCAAAGTTGGTTCCAAAATACCTCAATTTCATGCAAAAAAGAGACCGTGTTGACGTCGCAAAAGACATGATTTGCGAGGCTGAATCCGATCCCACATTCATCAAAAGGATCATTACTGGAGACGAGACGTGGGTTTATGAGTACGACACGCAATCCAGACATCAGGCAAGTGAATGGCGTTCACCAAATGAGCCGAGACCAAAAAAACCACGTCGTTTTCAGTCAAAAAAGAAGGCAATGCTGACGGTTTTCATGGATTACAACGGTGTAGTGCATCATGAATTTTTGCCAGAAGGCCAGACAGTCAACAAAGAGTATTATTTGGGCGTTATGAGACGTTTGCGTGAAGCAATTCGCCGAAAGAGACCAGAAATGTGGGCAGAAAACTCGTGGATTTTGCACCATGATAACGCACCGTCGCACAGTGCTATCATTATTCGTAATTTTTTGACGAAAAATGCAACAAATACCATCCAACAGCCACCGAATTCACCTGATTTGGCTCCCTGTGACTTCTTTCTGTTCAATCGAGTTAAAAAACCATTACGGGGAACGCGTTTTAGCAGCCGAGAGGAAGTAATGGAAAAATCGCAGGAAGCACTGATGGACATACCGAAAACCGAATATAAAAAATGTTTCGAGGATTGGATCAAGCGCTGGCATAAGTGTGTTGCAGTCGATGGGGATTACTTTGAAGGGGACAATATAGATTTAGATGAATAAACTTGTATTTTTAATTTTCTGAATAAATTCCGGGAAATTTTTGATCAAGGTAGTATTCATAATTTCAAACATACAATGACGCCTCATGGAGTGGTTCCCATTTTGCTCATCTAACGGAACTATTGTGAAGCCAAAGAATTAATGCCTCTTGAATGGGGTTTTCTCCGGGTTTCCGCACTCCCTTGGGTGAATGCCGAGCCATGCACAACGCTGGAATACAAGATAGCACAAGACAACACAATATACCATAGATCATTCTAGCAGCATGCAGCTGCTCATTTCTTTCTATCATCATTTAGTCCTTCTCTTGCCCGAAGAGGCGACGGCCTTTGACGGGTTTTTCCAGGTTTTTCCATTCCTTAAATATCTGTTACACGTAAATCCGATTTGCTTGGCAATATATAACTTTAAGTCGTAATTGTTTCACTCATCGGCCCTGATGACGATATCCGAATCGAGCTTCAAGACGTCGGCCAAGGTGGAACCCCTGACCAGGTGGAAGGGTGAAGAAAGCTTCATAAAGCAAATCAAGATCGCTCTGTAGATTTGTTTTACCTCTTTGGAGGTAGCTGACTAGGACGGATCCCCAGTGAATAATATACCTATCTCAATCACAGTAGTTAGTGGCTGTAGTCAAGTCGAAGGCTGGATTGGCTCTCTCCCCGCACCATTGATGATAGTCTAATGGTAAAGAAAAATTTTAATGAATATATCGACTAGCACTTTAAGTACATGTAGTTATTATTGGAGGTGATCGACCAATGTGGTCATTTACTTTTGTAACATTTGGGACAGGCTCGCAATAAAACAAATATAGGATTTTTAAGGAATATGGAAAGAATGAATGGAAACCCGACGTTGACATTACACTGCTATTAACCAAAGGGGTCCACAATTTAACATCCCATCTGACGGAAGGCGTATCCCATTTGAAGTAATCACACAGTGGACACAAAATAGGGCTAGAGATACCTCTATAAAAATCTTCCCTTTGCTAATTTTTGAACTCAAGCCGACAGGTAAGAAGCTAGTACAAGCTGACTAGCCTTGGCTATAGTTCTAAGCCCAACGTAACACGGAAGGATGGGGAACCCTTGAATATAATAAATCCTTCTTCAATCACGCTAACCTACTGCCTCCCTTTAGTCATTTCAACATGCCTATCCTTTTTCTCCCCTGCCTCTGCTGTCCAACTTCCACCAATCTGACAAAGTTTTTGAAAATCCATCATCAGTCAAAATCCGCTGCATCCATGTTTTCAGCCTCCTTCAAATTTCTCTCAGGATTACTGTCTCCTCCTCTAACATTCCTACTATTCTTCATTTGTTGCCCTTTTCCTCAATTTTTCTGCTCTTACCCTCTTTCATCAATATTTCCTGTCCATACAAAACTATACTTCATCTTAAAGTTTTCACTTATTTTTCTTGTATCCTTACTCGATTTCTCTTGTGTGAAGTCTCTGCTACTTGTGAAATCATTGCTCATTACCAATTTTCCATTTATATCCGTGCCACTTTGACTATTCTTCATCAAAATCCCTTCTAGCTAGATGGATTTGTATACCCGATTTAGAGTTTGACCTCATGAGTTTAAGCTTAACTGAATCTATATATGTTTCGATGATCGATAACAAAGATAAAACAGAATTATGATCATGTAGATATGATTCACATGCCCCTTGAGAGTGGGATTTTGCTTTGAGATGATGCTATTCAATACGAGTCAATTTGGAAAATGAATTCCGCGTGTCTTTTATTTGAAAAAGTTATTTTGAAATTCTCCAGGCAGAATTAGTAGTTAATTTTTTTGACCTGCCTCGAAAACTGAGGCCATTTTTACCTTACTTTGTCCATATTAATAAAAGAAATGAAGAGGTTTAGAATATGTTGATTCCCTTGATGATACACCTTCTGTTTACTGGTTTTCAACTAATTTTAGAGTAAGAAGTTTTAAACGAGCCGAAAGAGGCTGGCTACTTTTAAAAATAAAATTGATTTGAATATGTCATCATGGTTATCACCAATAATAATTTTAAGTTTCTTTCAAATACAATATTTTCCCAGCAACTGAGAGACAATTTAGTATACAGGGTTCGTCCGGAAAATAAGTGTACTGAGCTCAGGAAAAAAAAATTATTACACTTTTACATATCTTAAGCTAATACTATATTCCTCAAAATAGGACCCTTGTGAGTCGATACACTTGTTCCAGCGGCGTTCCCATTCCTGGAACGCTCCCGCGAAGGCATCATTGGGAACCTCTCGAAGACTCGTCGTCGACCTCTTCTCTGCCCTCCACGAACATCTTGTGCCACCGAAAGATCATGTTTCTGGACATGGCTGACTCCCCGTAAGCCTGGTTAATCATACCGGCAGTTTCGGTAGACGATTTCCCAAGCTTTACCGCAAATTTGATGGAATAACGCTGCTCCAAAAACTTCGGCATCGCGTTCCGTGACGTGGGTCGAGCGTGGAGGTTCGCGTTAACAGAGCTCCTCACTACACCACAGCTCAGAGCCGACTGCCTTTTTCAGCGTCGCTTGCCAACATACCCCCCTCCAATCGCAGCCCGTCAGAGCGGTGCTGGGCGCGCCTGGAGCGGCGCGCCCAGCCCAGGAGTCAATACACTTATTTTCCGGACGAACCCTTTGATCGTACTTATTATATATTGTCTTTCAAGAATGTAGACAAGTCATCTATCAACATTAAAAAATTTTCAATTTTCTTTTGGTTCTTCATCTTAAACGTATAAACGTTGATCTCAAACATCTTAATTTACTCTTTCACCAAACTGTCTCTTTTTCCAGTGTTGTTTTGCCTAGTCACTTTTTATCGTCTTTACACTGAAAATGCTCTTCGATCTTTTGAAATTTCCACCGAATACATTCTTCACCCCCTGAAGATTTTGATCTGAAAACTAACTTTTCTATTTCCTTAGCTATCTTTCGTTCTTCCACACACTATTATATTTGGATGAATATTTCCATCCACGTGATTTGTGTTTCTCTATCCTTCTGGAATGTAATATTATTCGCTATCCTTTCCGGGAAAATGTTTGATAATTCCAAATAATATTTACAAAAATTAAAGGTGCGGGACATAAACTTAGACATACAATAGTTATGCTATTAAGAAAGTATTAAGAAATAATATAGTATTAAGTATACTAGTAAAGTAATATGAAAGGATTAGGTGGAAAGAGGATTCGGGATATTAAGAAGGAATTGCATTAGGTAAGAAAGATTTTGCGAAGAGGTCGGTGTTAAGTGAAGACTTCAAGAAAAGACGAGTGAAAAATTTAATATGGAGATATATGTTTGGCTCGAAAACCGTTTTATAGACGGCGATTGGAGGATTTTGAGATGCATATGTGGAGGGGATGGAAAAAAAATCATAAGGACGGAAAGAAAAAAGAGAAGTTCTACCTATCCATGAGGAAGACAAATGGCCGTTGGGAGAAATAAGAAGGGAGATGAAAAGCATTCACATCTAAAGAAAGAGTTATTGCGATATCGGGTATTTGTACCATATTAATTAGGGCCGCATATTAAAATTATGAGAAATCCCAGGATCAATCAAATTCGATGCTGGAAGACTACTGGAAGCTATCAATAGGATTATAACTATGCTTTACAAATAATTTTTAATTCGATGAGCGTAATTCATTGGAAAAGTTATGCATTAAATTCCCTGAATCTTTTTGCTCTCAAGGTCTACATAGACGTACCGCAAGAAAGCAGGGGAGGATGGTAAATATTCGTAAAAATTAAAAAATAAATTGTGGGCGTAGCTGGTTTTTCAAATTCGTAACACTGTAAGATCATTTTCACAATTCAATCAAAATATTTACTCTCTGGGAAACCCCGCTGATACCGGACCACAGACTCCCTGTTTGCCAGGATTAGCAAAGTAAAGAACTCTAACTCGTCGACCGACTGTTGTGGGAGAGACGCCCGCCAGGCTTCGTGGAGATGGAAGTCGATGGATAGTCGCTTTCCTTTTGTTTCCCTCGACCCGTCCTTCGGATTGGAGTGAGGAAATGATCCCGGTCCATCTTAGTTCCTTGCTCTCCCACGCCCTGCAGTGCTTGTGATTGATGGCAGAGGTCTCAGTGGGTCGGAATTGCCAATTAAGCCGGATCCTCCAATTATACCCTGCTGGCTGGCGGCCATTTTGCCGACACGAGGAGTGCACTTCGGGCGGTCCGGCAGAGGGAGACACGGGCCGACTGGACCGATAGCGGGGGAATGGAACCGGACGAGCGGAGGGTGATGGCTACACACGTGGCCGTCGATCAAGGAACGAGAGGCATGACTCGCATCGGCAAATGGGGAGGAAAAGCGAAGACAGGAACAGAAGGAGGTCCGACCTTTTCCATGGTATTTTTCGTGTTGAGTGAATTCTTGGACGCTTTCAATTTACTATGGGTGAAATTATTCATTGAGAACGCCTTTAAGTTAAGAAGGCGTTAGTATTTATAACGAAGACTCTCACCACTAGAACCTTTTCGGTTTTGCGACCATCTAATTGCAACATGTGCAACACAGCCATGTAGAAAAATCAATTACAGGCCAGTGATTTAAATGCTTTTGTCTCAGTTCTTCAGCTTAATTGTTTAGTTTTCGTAACATATTTGTCTACATTACATAAAATGCGAAAACGCTTTTCATTCATGATATTCATATTTACACAATAGTTTATTTAGATAGCCCGCGATCTTCTTACGGTAATAGAGAGTGTTCATCGAGAGCCCTGTTCATGCAATAACCCTTGGATTATAAGCAGAAGTGCAGGGATGCGTCGGATTAAATTGTGCACCAAATTAAAACTTTTAGTTGCATGTATATTTCAGTTTTGGAACCTTGTAAGCTACTCGTATATCCCGGTCAAAAATGATGCTCAAGATCCTTATATTTTTGGTGCAATTGAGAACCTTTCGTATAGGAAAACGGCTTTACTTGTCCATTATCGAGGCATTTCTGTCTGACTTCTTTAAAATTGGACTGGAAAACTTTGCTTTTAATTGCGCATGAGATTAGTATTTCCTAATCGAAAACTAGTACTCAAATCGTAGCATTGAATTTAGGTTTGAAGCTATGTATGACTCATTTGCAAAATTTCAAGATATGAGTAGAATAATGCGTGTTAAAGATATGGGTAGAAGTATTACGATCAATAAAAATCATCGTAGGTTGAAGATAGATTCATGCATTGTAACTTTTTCAAATTGGTGTGCAAGGACTAGAAAGTTTAGCTTGCATGGCCAATCCTTGGGTTGTTAGCATGGAGATAAGGTTTCAGTCCATCTAAATTAGGTCATTTAAATACTGGAGTTACAACTGTAAAACTCAGTACTGACCTAAGTGGTAGTTATAGTAAATATGACGGGGAAATGATAACATTCAAATGTTTGCGATGCTTATAAAAAACATCTTTACATGCACTAAAGTACCTTAGTTTGAAATAATATTTCACGTATGCGAGACCAGTTTCTAGAATTGATGAGGAATTCGACTTTTTAAAAATATTCTCCCGCGGTCCTCGTGTGAAAGTGTTGACTCCCGTGTAATTAAATCCAAGATCCTGAAATGCAAATGTTTTCCTTCCCCTCTGCCAAGTTTCTTGTCCTGCCCTTGCCATTAGCAACCAACTTAAATGTTAAATCCTCATCCACAATACATATACATTCAGGCCTCACAGTAAAGATCCGACATGACAGTTTAGCTACTTCATGGTTTGTCGAACAATTCTCATATGAAGTCTCAAAGTCGTTTGGGGTCCCTGGATGGATGTTTTCACCGTGTGCACCAGTGATCAATGGTCATTTATGTTTAAATCGGAGAATAATGTTCATGAATAAATATTCTTTCGCATTCTGTGTAATTCGTAGATTTTAATACAACTTTTAAAGTTAATTAAAGTCCGATAGAATAATCATTCAATGAAAATGACCAAAAGCGTTCCTAAAACGATTTCAGGTTTATTAGACCCCTTTCAATACTACGAAAATGTTGTAACAAAAAATAGGTAAATAAACTACTGAAAGTACTTTATGGAAATAATTGTATCGCAAAATAGTTAAATACACTACCGAAAGCACTTAACGGAAATAATTCAACCTGCACCTACATACTCGGAGCTTAGATGAGAGCAGAGCTAGTGAAAATACATTCTTGGATAGAACTTTTATGTCAGATATGCGTAAAACGAATGGTAGGAGGGAAAATATGATTCCTTATAGGTATCAGTTTCTCTTTGTTCATTTAACTCCCTTCAAACTGTGTACTATCGGCGGCCTCGTCCATCATTGCAGCTACGGATGAAGTCGTTTGTTCGATTCAATAGGGGGTTTACAATTTAAAAAAATCTCCTTTATCCAATGGATTTTTGGTCCCCAGATCCCACCAAACCTTTCTCAATAGTAGTGAAGGCAGCGGAGCAAGGGGCCATTGCGGGGGGAGGGGGGGAACCCATTAAAAATGGTCATTTTCGCAAAATTGGTGTTTTCATTATTCAAATTTTCCGCATGGATCTTCGTTCGACTTCTTCGCATGATCTCGATTTGGCAAACCTACTCACTCCGCGTGAAGAGGTTTGCCCTTTTTGTCTTTTCGGCAGGGGGAATTTGACTGTCAATAGTCACCCCGACCCCCGCCTGCACGTTTGCTACCCGGAAATGTTCCCTCATCGTTTGCCATCCTCTCTATCGTCGTCCCACTTCTACGGTCCCCAGTCCCCAGACCACTTTATCCAGCAATATTGTTGCTCCTCTACACCCCCTCCCTTTTCATCTCATTCCCAGAGCTCCACTCTCACCATCTCCATTTATTCATACCTCCTTCCCTGATATACTTCTTCTTCCTTGCGGTTCTCTACATTTTACCCTCAGAGCTGCTACGATGACGTACTGCAAAGGACTTAAGACCACGATGGGTGAATTGCGGATTAACCGCAGTCAGACTCTGCTTCGTGTATTAATCCATAATTTTGAAAAATGTACACAAGATAATTTTCTACTTCGCAAGTTGCTGTAGCATTACTGCAGACTAACCGTTATTGTCTGTTAACACCTAAGTGCGGTACTCTTGATGTTTTACCCTCGGAGTGTCATATAAATACATTAGTTTTCATCTGATTACTATTTTGAAAAAATATACATATGATAGAAAAGCATCCTAATTCAATGTAATTATTTCTAGAAAATACTTCTAAATCAATATTTTGATCGTCACAGTGACCATTTCTCGTACGAGGCGGAGGGATAGATAAGAGAGTCGTCTTTATGTTGGGGCGAGATTGAGACTATGGAGTGTCTTCTACCATATAACCCTTATTGTGACTATTGGGATGTTGTAAATAAAACACCAAAGCACAACTTCGTGACGAAGTAGATGTTTTACTGTCTTTAAATCGTTTCGTGCTTCAACACGGCTGCCTTCTCCATGCACTGGCGTTCTTCACACTACATCTTTCTTCCTCGCAGATAGTCACGATAGTCACTGTTACGTCCAAAATACTGGTGAGGGAGTATTTTCTTGGGGATAATTATATTGGCTTATGAAATTTTTGTACCGACTCGAAGCAAATGGTCCACGTAATGGTGGTTATAATGCTACCATGAAACAGTTAAAATGAAATAAGGAAAATATATGAAATATTACCACAATTAAATGGGTGAGGTGAAAAAACTCCTCATGATAGTATTTTGCAAACTCTTAACTGCTCTATCCGAAACGGGTGAAGTAAAAATTTACCATTTAAATTTACATAGTTCATTTTTCGCAAAAAGTGAATGGATTTTATACTGTAAATTTATCATATTTTCCAGTATTTCGTGCTGTCGAACGCAATTTCTTCTATTCCTGTGATAATAGATCATCTGTGGAAAAATGATTTCTTGCGTTATTCTATTGGGTGATCAATTTTGCTTGGATTGAAGAAGTAACAATTGTGGTGGAGGATGAGAACGGTAGCTGGGCGAAATACAATGGAGGAAAGGAATGACGGCGAAGAGTATTTTAATTGATGTTGGGATGTTGGAGATTGTGATCGATGAGATTATGTTAAGCAAGAAAGCTTGGGGAGGGAAAGAACAGCCAGGCTGAACGGAATGAAAGGAGGTAGAAGGTATGTGGAATTGAAGAATAGTTAATTGTGTTGCAGGTTTACGTGACGTTGTGTCTTGTTAGGTGAGGCTGACAAATATATTATGATGCTTAGTTTGCGCCCTTTCAAACCCTGCTTTAAACGGTAGACTGCAACAGGATATAATGGCGGTAGGCTCGTCTACCAGTGTCATTCGCGGGAAAAAATATTTTCAAGAACATTTATATGAAGCTCATACAATTTGAACACCTACTTTTGGCTAATATTTGCACGCAGGTATATTTATTTAAGAAAACTCCAATCCCACTCTTTTTGTGTTTCCAGTAATCGTGGAAAGATTACTATTGGTCAATAAAGATTTTTAACAAAATGAAAAGTCATTTCGGGTATATATTTTGATTCAGGAATAAAGTACTTCTGCGCAGGTACCCAAGCGTTCGACGGGTACCCAAGACGAGATCTGTTCGAAGAATCTTTCCACTCCCTCGGGACCGAGTTGCACGCTTTCACTCTTTCTAGAGCCTCGACTCCACCCACGCGACTTTCAGGCGGTCCTTCCTCCCCTTCATTCATTCATCTCGTTCCCTCTCACCGCGAGCCCTTCCCCTTCATCTCAGGTGGCGTAATTAGCTTTAAATGGTTGGCGCTCTGCAAACTTGGAAAGTCCACCACCCTTGCCCCACGTTTCTCGGCTAATGAACCCACCACCCACGCAAGAAAGCTTGTCCTTCCTTGGAAAGTTTCAGCTAAAAAATATACCTCCCGGAGAGGAGTGGTAACCGGATCGCTGGTGTCACTGAACACGGAGTTCTTAATCTTAAGAAGTGGGTATTCTTCTTCCTAAGTGGGGCCAAAAATATCGCGGTGCCAAGAGCACCCGGCCGTCGACGCTGTAAATCGATACCATTCCACGAACGAACGGCCGAAACTCGGAAGATTTCGCGCGACCTTTGACCTGAGCGCCTACCGATTTCCGGATAGGTTGGACGGTCCTTGAAAGTTTAACACCTTGGACTTTCTGAACTCTTCCACTAAGTCAACATTGTTTTCAAATAACCTCAAAGTTTTTTGGCCTTATTTGATGACCTTTGTCAAGCAGATTGATGTAAGAGTGACTCAGTACATCCCAAATGAATATCTCATGAAAAAGTAGAGAATTTTTATTGATAAAAATAGGCAAAGAATTATGCAATTTATCTCCTTCTTTAATGAACACTAAAGTGTACCTCATTGAATGATGAAGGGTGCCAAATTTATCCAATACTGTATTTTTATGTTGTAAGTTGATTCCAATGAAAGTAAGTCATGAATTGGCGATATAAAACTGATATTTAATCAAATATCAGGCAGAAAAATGAAATTAATTTGTATGCTATATAAAATGTGCAGCTTATTTTTTGCTATTGTGCCACGTAATTTCCTTTTTCAGTCCTTTATGCATTACTACTTCAGCCATGCTGTTTAAAATGCCTATGCTCTTCCTTGCTCTATTTCACGTGCGTAACCCTTGCATCATAGCATGTAAAGTGTTAATTCCTCTCAATATCTCCTTCCATTCATGCTTTCAATCTTATGCGGACACTTTAATTTATATTTATCCTCTCTCTCACTCAACACTATATCCAACAATTCATCCATTTTTTTCTACTCTTATTTATTTATTAGGTACTCTACCGGTTAAGGTAGGTTCGGGACGCACACAACTATCAAGTAAATATTTTATTCCTCCTAACAAAATACAACCCAGCATCCTACTCTCCTGAAGGCTTCTCTTCATCTCTGTGTACATCCATCCTCCCTTCATTATATCTATCCTATCTTCATCCAACATATCTATCCTATTCCTGCCCTGTCCTCTTTTGCCTAACATTCTCCCCTCTTTTTTCAGTCTTCAACAACCCACTGCCAACCCATATGCTTTTCATCCATTTTTCCGGCCTCCCTATGATTTATCTCAATAATTCCCTCTCCTCGCTCACTATACTTAGCCTTTCCTAATTGTTCCCCTTTTGTTTCATTTCACCTTCTCCATCCTTCTCCACAACTACATTTCAAAACCTCCAATCTATGTCTATCATCCTGTTCAGTGACCACGTTTCCGAGTCGTGCATAACCACGCTCCCTATCAAAGTTTTGACTAGCATTTTTTTAACATATTTACTCACCGTCCCTGTCATCAGCTCCCTCTTGCTTGTGAAAGTCTCTTTGCCTCGGGCAATTCTTCTCCTTGCGTCCCTACTACTTTGACCATGTTGATCCAAAATACTTGCGAGATACGTAAACTGTTCCAACTGCTCTATTTTTGCCCTCCTACTACAACGTTTAATTTAGCCTTTTTCCTTCTGGAAAGCCACATAACCTTTGTTTTATTCATATTAATTCTCATTATATCTATGGCAAAGAATTTCTCATTCACCCAGCAATTCTTGCAGCCCCTTGGCTAACTGGTAAAATAGAGCTTGGCCATCAGAAAACCTGATTTTATGAAATCCCCGCAGACTTTCTTTCCGACCTCCAGTTCTTCCCTTTCCTATTAATCATTTCCGCCTCATACGTTGAAGAGCACCAGTGGTAATGGACAACTCTGCCTTACTCCTTTTCCTAACACTGCCCATCCGGACTCTCCGTCCCCCACTCGCACCTGAGAAGTCTCAGACAATTACAGGTTGCGGGTTATATTTCCCTGTTGTATTTTCTGAAATATATTAATTAATTTTTCCAAATTCACTCTATCAAACGCCTTTTTGAAATCTAAGTATTAATCAAATATGTCCTGATTGTATTCTATATTCTTTTCTATTAGTGATCTCATTACTGCAATGGCATCGCGCGTGCCTCTCTATTTCCTAGCCCCAAACTGATCATCCCCCAAGTAATCAATTGTCCTGCTCTCTATCTTTTTGTTGTTACTCCTGAGAACAACTTCAGCTACGTGTGAAATCAAACTTATAGTTCTGTAGTCCTCATATTATGTAGCCTTTATCTTTTTCGGAATAGGAACTAACACTAACATATCACAAAAGTTTCAGGCCAGATTCATGTCTCATAAATACTACGAATCAGTCCATACTCTTCCTATCAAATTTTCCTAATCAGGCAATGCTTTTCCTATCACATTTTCGTAACTCATTAAGTAGTTTCAAGGGAATGTTGTCTACCCCTAATGTGATTCCATCTCCATTAATGCCCTTTCTATCTCATCTTCGAGTGTGTCTGCACCTAAGCTATCTTCCTCTGCGTCATATTACCTTTCATTGCTTAAGCTTTTTGGCTTAAGTTTATCTATTCATTCTTAAAATATATAAAATAAACTAAGTGTTGTGATGAGTAACCCGTGTCTCAAGCAAAACTGAACTGCTTTCAGCCCACCGACATTCCTTGTACCTAAACCTCCATTTGCCACCTCATCGTTATCTCTGCCTTCGCCTACCATCATATTCCAATCCCCAACAACTATCAAAGGTTTCCCTTCAGGAATACCCAATTTATCCTCAAACTTATCGTATACACTATCGATTTCTTTGTCTTTAAGATTGCTTGTTGGCATGTATACAATGATCAAGCTTGTCGTTTTGATTTTACTTCCACCAGTAACATTCTATCCGTTGCTTGCTCTTTACATTCAAAATACCCTTTTAATTCAAACTAATGACAACCCCTTGCTAGCTCTCGTCCCCTCCGCTGTATATTACTCTATAATGCATGCAATACATGCAATTTCGGAACCGTTTGCTATTTTTCAAAATAGCAGGTCTTAAAAAATAAATACCAAATTGACATCGAGATATGGACAAATATAGTTGTCACTCTCACAAACGATACCTATAAATTCAATACGCATATTAATAGATTCCTTAAAATAATTTAGAAATAATGTAAAATTTAGAGGAAAATAAAAGTTTAACATTTGCTTTCCATCATTTTAGGCACGAAGTCCGAAAGTGATGTTTTCAGAGATTTGAGATTTATTCATACAGTTTTAAAGAGTTGAATTCTAAGATTTTGATGAATAACTTCAGAATTGTGGCAATGCAACAGTCTTGCAGGCATGCAGAGAAATGAGTGGCGAATTAGGGATTGCGCTATTTCGTACTAAAATCCATTGTTTAAAGACGTAATGCTAGAAAAAAATGTCTGAATTTAGTGTTAAAAAATTGAGTGAGTTTCCTACTAAAACACTGATGATAGCATTAGAGTTAGTGCTGGTTTAACAGTACATCCATACCAGGACCATAGTACAATCAAAGGGTAGTTCATCCATTGACCCAGCGTCATGATTTTTGCGGCGTGGTTAAACTTGTCAGTGTACTTTGGAGAACATTTTTCAAGTTGAAATTTGGCAGTGAAGACTAGTTTTATTAAATGAACACCAGGCTTTTATCCTTTTTCATATTTTCAGCGTTATATCCACGCGAATACTAAAATTACCACTCAGATTTTAAAAAAATTCTACTTGCCCAATAGGGGGAATATTTTCCTCTCTTTCCCGACACCAAACTCTGCCGACCACTCCCAGAAACCTCACTCTCCCTTCTCCCTCTCCTTCGCCTCCTCTCCTACCAACCACCCGTATACTCAAAAAAAATTGTGAGAGTATAGTTTTGTTTCTAACTTTTATATGCCATCGTTACGCTGGTAACTAACCCCTTACATGAGATATGTTAAAATATTTCCCGAATTTTGTCATTGCAAAAAAAAAATTCACTGACAAATTATTGATCCGAGTCCTCTTCAAAGTACGAGATCATATAAACAGACACGCAAAGAAAGGTGAAAAAATATTTGTGCACTTAAAAATACCACTTTTCTACGAATTTTTTTATTCCTACACTTGCCTTAAAATTACTGGTAGTAACCCCTCTTGGTATCGGAGTAAAATTTGAACGATCGCGTTAGGTCGTGAATGTAATTTTGTATTCTAACTGGATTTCATCCTGGTTATTTCCAATAATCGCAAATGAAAACATTTCAGAATCAATAAATTTCCTTTGTATTTTGTTAATTGAGAGATAACATCTTACCGAAATGAGCCCCAAACCCTCGCGGCGTATTTAAAATATCTTGCTAACGCAAAATAGTTGAAAATCTTGTTAACAAGTAGCGAAGAATGGAAGGTAGCTGTAGGTGGACGTTATTGGAAAAATTTGAGAATTTTAGAAAGATTTCGCTACAAGGGAAACCTCACTCACTCTGGATGAAGCCAAATTTCTAGGCTCATTTTTGTTATAGAAACAGGGTCGGTCAAACATTGATTGAAATGGAACTAAATCTACATGCTACACTGAATAAACCACTGAGAATGTGGCAGGCAGTGATTCCAAACCAGTAATTTGATATGAAAATAATCTTAGCATAATTATTACTGGCCTAAAAAAAGTTAAAACATTATAAGGGTAGAAATTATTTTCACAAAAGCTGTATACACTGCGGTATATAATTGTGAAATACCTCTTTAAGTACTTGAAGTGAATTTACACTCAAAGAGGAATTAAAAAGGGTTAAATAAAGCAATATTAATCTAATTGGCTACTTGCAATAAAATATTCTCTCCCTATCGCCGTCGTTTGCGGTTATTATGATTTTTCTATCATTCATGAGTAAATTAGCTTCAATCTTTCAGTTCTGTGACCTTCATTAGAAGGATACTTCACGTTCCATCCATGCGAGATAGCAAATCAAAAGAGATTGGAAGGCGAGCCGCTTCCATTTTTGATTCCATCATAGAGATTTAGAATTTACTCAATCTATCTTCCGTTGGAGTTTCCTCAATATTTTGAAAGTTAAAAACGAGCAAATTATTGTCAAAAACCCGTTTAAAAAATACGATACCATATACAAGTGGCGTCTTGTGGCTTGCAATGCTACCTATTTTCCATTTGCTCAACACACAGGAGATGTTGAACGATTATTGAAATTCTCGTTTTAAATTATGATCAACCTCTTTTCTCCTTGTTAATCTTCGAATTTAATTAATTGCCTGCGGCGGGCTATTATAGAATTTTGTTAACGTCATTACTGTACAAGTCAAGAATTCGGGGCATTAACTATCTGCAAGCGAAAAGTGGGAGGGAGGGGATACGTATGTGCGTGTCCTTCCTTCAAAGAGATCCCCTAATGAAACCATTCCCACCCTCACCCTGTTGATAAAGGGGACGAGGAATTTTTCTCACAGTGGCTCATCGACCGATCGAGGGCAGGGCAAGTGGGATGAAACAGAGGGTGGGATGCCGGGGGGATTGGAGGTGGCGAGGGGTCGCGGGGGACCCATGTTGACCCTCTCGAAGAAATTGCCGTCCCGTTGCGGGGGGGAAGGGAGAGAGGAAGAAAGAGAGTTTCGAGCCGATGGGGTTGGACAAAGGGAATGAGAAGCTAAACCTCGTTTTCTCTGCTCATTCACGTCCCACTATTCGCAAACGTGGAAGTTCACCTTCACCAGTGTGCCCTTTGATCTCAAATACGCCGAGGGATGTGGATTCTGTGCATACTCACCTACTCTCTGCGTTGCGGGACTTTGCTTCGCCTCACTCTAACCCTATTAAACCAGGCGAGATCCTACATATAATATAAGAGTGATAAATTGTGGAAACAATAGATTGTAATAGTTATTCTTTCCCACGAATGATTCAATTTTATTTTTGAAAAAATAGTTTACCGGTTAATATAGGTATACAGTGAACCCTGGCTGGTTTTCCTCCTGTCTCAACAAACAAGTTTTTGTCCCAAGTTCCAAGACGATATTTGTCGATAAATTCGAACTATAAAGAAATTTTAATTAAAAGCTAAATTTTATTGAGATATTATAAAATGGAACAGTTACCAGGTACTCGTCTTGAATCTGTATATTAAAATATTTGTTGCTGTCTATTGTTAAAACTAGTCCTGAAGATGCAAGCGGTACTTTAAATATATTTATAAGGATAATTTCGGGTTTCTCTTGTTACCAAGAACCTATTATTTAAACAGAATGTGATTAGGGATCCTTTTTTTTTAAACGATTCAGGATGAAACGGTGTAAGGTTTTCGTTGAAATCACCAGCTTTAAAGAAACGTATTTTACTTTTAAACTGCTGTTTGATTTATGCTGAGGATCGAGCCGATGGAGTAGGACTCAAGATCAGCACGTCGTTTTTCCCACCCACATTCTTCTCCGGGCTAATGCGGAAGTTAGCCTTGGATTTTGCCCAGCGTTCTCGGATGCGCCGCGGGATGTGGATTCACTGGGTGCACATCGACCCCGTACGTCGCTTCGAGCGGATTTGCGCGAGGTCCTTGGCCTTCGGATGAAAGTAAAATATCAGACCAAAGGGAAGGAAGGGAGGGATGGGCCGGAGGGCCAAGTGAGCTGTTGCAAGACCTACGCTGATGCCCTGTGTGCCACGCAATTTAAGGGTTTGGCAGAAATTATCAGCGGGTTTAGTACATCTACATCTACTTAATACTCCGCAAACCACCGCAAGGGCGTGTGGCGGGGGCGGTTAGGGCACCACCCGTAATAAAAAAATCGGATGCGAAAGCCATAAATTTATAGTCCACAAACAAAACATGGTATACATGCATGCAAAAACCTTTGCACCCCACACACATGCAATTACACAAACTAACAACTAGCATACACATTCACCGACAAATATACCTGATATCTTTGCAATGTTTAATATTGTTCCGACTTGTAAATTAAATACATTTAATATTTCTAAAGTGACTTCGGTTTCTTACTATTATGATTTCTAATTGTTCGGGGAAAGAAGGAGTATTTGTATCTATCTGTACTAGAATATATCACCCTTATTTTATCTTTGTGGTCTAATCTACCTAAATAGTGAGGGGTCATTATAATTCCTTTAGTGTTATCGTTTGTTCTGAACCTATTTAGAGGTTTAAGTTTCGCTTGTACTCTTCGCATCTCAAGTGTCTCCCAGGCTAAATCCCCTAAGAGACCTGTCAGGCTTGTGTTCTTATTATAACAATTTTTAACAAATCTGTTGGATTTTCTCTGGACTTTATCTAATTCTTTTTGGCAAATTTTCTCCCATGAATCCCAAATATTTGCGGCATATTCCAAATAAGGTCTAGCTAGAGCAAAATAACACCTCTCTTTAACTTTCTCATTACAATTCTCACCACGCGTCAAATGAAGCCAAGTTTCATTTAAGTGGATCCGCATACTGTCCTAATATGTTTTCCCCATAAAAGGTGTGGTGTTATAACTACTCCCAAGTACTTTACTTCTTGGCCGTAGTTAGAACTGAACCCTCTATTTCATAGTTTATATCCTGTTCGCCGCTTCCTTTGTTTCAGAATTACAAAACTGCGCATTTTTCAATTCTAAGCATTAATCCCCGTTCAATGCACCAATCCGAGATTTTGTCTAAGTCTCTAGAGAGTAGCTCGCGATCTAGTTGGCTCCCTGGTACTAGCAGGTTTAGGCGATTCCATACCAATAGGAATATTGAAACAGAATACATCATTTTGTAAATGATTAAGTATGATTTAATGCAGCGTATTGACCGCAGTCCCATTTTTTTCTCGGTAAATAAAAGTTAAGCGTGTTTATTATTTTACCCTTTTTTTGACGTACCTGCCATTTATAATTTCCCATTTTGAATTATAGACATCGATGATAAATCTAGCAGGCGTTATATGAGTGTATGGCGGGTAGAGTTAGGACACTAACCCGTATTATTTAATTATGAATTGAGATATTATAATTTTACATATGTTAGAGCGTAATCGGGTCCTTGATCAAGGGTGTTTGAAAACACTTAGCATTTTTTTCTCTGGAATCGTATATCGTTCGGGGGAAGAAAGTGTATTTAAATCTGATCAGGCTGCAGACTGATTCTCTTGCTTTTACGCGTGGTCCGAACGGCAAACATACCTTATTAAGGGCCCTACATTTTTTTTCACCATTGCTTAACGTTCGTGAGATTTTTGCCAAAATCTTTGAGATGTGTTTAATTTCTCAGGTAGCACCTTTGATGGACATTACTTACGTGCTTCACATTCCAATTGTGACTCACTGATGCAAAGTGACAAATCTTTTTTACCTTTCCATTGTATTTTCCCACCGGTAGTCCGGTGAAACCAGGCCACGCTTCCTTAATACGAATCTGCACGTATCCTTCTAACTGAAGATGAAATAGCACGTAATCCTGCCTCATGGGATCGAAGCAAACTTCTCCATAGATGTAGATCAAGGGTCGTGGCCATGGATCAGCATAATACGCGCCTGATTACGCAAAACCAATCGTAATGATTCAACAGAGACTAAGGAAATAAAAAATTCAAGTCATAAATAAATATACATAGAATTATATATTTATACATTTATATAAAAGGTCTTAACATGTTATAATTTATGATAATAATGATTAATAATTTGTCTCGTTTGATTAGCATCGGGCAATTTATTGTTTGCAATTTTTCGGGGTATCTTATTTTTAAACCCCCATATATTTTCGTTAATTTTTTTTACAAAATATGAGTTACATGCCCTTCCTTTCTGTCGGTCTCCCAATTTAAACTTTATCTTTTCTTGAAATATCTATCAAAAATTTTCTTAATCGGTTCCTCGTGTAGATATTTCTCAATTTGTCGGACATTATGCAAATATCCAAGGATAGCTTCCAGTTCACGTCTTTCCTCGGCATAAATTGGGCAATGAAGGACTCTGTACAATATCGTGTCCTCCTTCATCATGCATTCATAAATCCCCTCCTTTTTTCCTATTTTCTTGAGGTATGATCTAAACTCCCCATGTTCTGTTAAAATTCGCGTAATTTCTGTGTCAATTTTTAAGTTCACCTTCAATCTTTCCTTCACGCTAGGTAGGAATTGTTTGGTCGTTTTCCCCATTTTAATGTATCCCATTCTCGTTCCCATTTCTCCCGCTTATGCACTTTTATAACCTTGTTGTTCCTGCTCCGTTTCTCAGGTAGAGACAAAGTTACATCTCCTGGAGTAGCCTCTTCCATCTGCCTCATCCGTGACTTGATTCTTCTTTCCTCTATTGAAAATGATATCGTCTGTAGCCCAGTCATTATTTGTAGAGCTTCATTACAGACCGTATTGTAACACCTGGAAATTAGGCAAGAACTTTGGACCTCCTCCAGTTTCCTTCGGATTCTGCTGTAATTTAGCCTCTCTTTCCAAACCTCACAGCTGTATGCCAATATTGGGATGGTGACTTTATATTTGTTTTATATAGCTCTTAGCCTATTTATGGTGATGCCAAATCTGTTTCTGCACAGTCTTCTTAAGTTTTTAAGTATTTTCTTGACCTTGCTTGCTGCGTAAGTTACGTGTTCTTGGAATGCTAGTCTGTCATCGAAATTCAATGCCCAGGTATCTAAATGTGGAGGCTCCTTTGAAGTTTTGACCATAGATTTTTATAGTTGGGTTTCGTAACAATTTTTTCCTGAGCACGACGTATTTGGTCTTATTAACAGAAATTTTTAATTTTAATTTTGAGCTCCACGACTTCACTATATGGCAATATTCCTTTGCGATGCTTTTATTTCTATCCTGAAATTTGCAGGCATTGTGACCACAACGTCATCAGCGTAGACCATCCATCTGCAGCTTTCAGAAAGGGTTTGATACTGTAGATTGTTCATGGCGATGTTCCGAAGAAAAGGACCAAGTATCGATCCCTGTGGTGCCCCTTTTGTAATTTTCTTTTCGGCTTCCAAGTTATTTAGTTGTTTTTCTTTGTTCTATTCAAGAAGTATTTGTTAAAAAGTTCTACTATTGGTCCCGAGATTTTATAAATTTTGAGTTGGTTTATGCAATGGGGCCACCATAAGGAATCGGATGCTGCTTCGTAGTCTATGAATAAGGCCACCTTAAGGCAAAAAAAGCCAAGAAACACACAGGAATCGGATGCTGCTTCGTAGTCTATGAATAAGGCCACCTTAAGGCAAAAAAAGCCAAGAAACACACAAAAAAAGAGAAGAAATTTATACGTTTTCGAAATTTCGGTGGCCAAACCACCTTTCTCAAGGGAGAGAAGGTAGGAACTCCTTGCAAGGCTTCTAGGCTCGTCACTGGATTGTTAGCAAAATCACTATGGACTAGGATATTTACTTAACGTTATGCCCTTGAGCCGTAAAAACATCAAGATAACTGTTCACGATTCATTAAACGTACAAGAGAACAAGGAGTCTACCAGACCTATGAAACAAACAGCCGATAGCAATATTTTTTTCCATTCAAGCATAAGCCGTTTTTGCCAATTTTATGTGGTCAACGTTCCTGATAATACGAAATATTATGATATTTGTATATAGCAATAAAACGATACCTTTTCACGATAAAAATTCATTAGAAGAACGAGTGGAAAAGAGGATTGTAATGGATATTAATCAGCGTCATGACCCCGATATTATACACCAATCGGCGAATCTTGCAATGGAATATTGCAGTCTTGGACGCATCTACCCACCGAAAGACGCAAATGATCACACTCATATCGTTAAACTGAGTGCTAAACGGTTAGTTCCATTCACGCTAGTCCTACTAAGTAGTAGTCCTACTAGTACTACTAAGGTATATACGAACAAATAACTGGAGGATAATGTAGCCGTAGGTGTCAATCAATCAGGGTATTCTACTTATTTTAAAATTACTCTTTGCTTAGTCTCTATCGATTATTTGTTTCCGAGTACTAGTATTGTGGGAGCTTCCTAATGTTATCTTAATTTCTTGGTGACTTCTCCCTGCCTTCATGCTGTCTAAAAACTCTCTTCAATATCCTTTCCTTCAAGTTCTTCCTATACGTCAAGTCCTCAGCACATAGTAGGGCTCTGTAGACATTTACGAAAAATGTGGATATGAGGACTAATAAAATGATTGTAATTCTCAGTAAGGTTTGGAACAACCCAAGAGGTATTTTACATATATTCTCGAGTCAGCTTGAAGTCATTTAGAGTTGAGACTGTTCATTTTTTCACACGGGAAAAATTTCGCGTTTTTCAGGACATTAGTATATCCTGTTCAGCTGCGCTCAACTACTATATAAATGTTCGCGAATGTTCTTGTGTGTACAAACAAAGATTTTTCATGAATTTAAATCTCCGCAATGATGTGAAGGAATTTGGAATGTCTTTTTGTTGCTTTATGCAGCCCTATTTTATACTTTTGTATTTTTGACGTAAAACAATAATACAGGTACTAGTTTTGATCTTCACAGTTTTCATTTTTCCAATTTTTTTACACAGAGAAGTTATTGAGCCAGATTACCGTTATGAATATAATTGCTTTAAAAAGAAAAACGTTCTATGATATCTTTCTTAAACGTAATTAGCAAAAGCGTATCAGAAGTATAAGTGTTTACCATGAACACGTACATTTCCATTCTTACATCGCATACATTACCCCAGATGCCCTCTGCGGAGTTTAAGGACTTGAATGTAGAGTCAGGATAAGTGTGTCATAGTTCAATTCTGTGGCCTATGCATTTTTGTTAACACAGCCGACATATATCTAGCTGTGGTTTACGTCCAATTTCAGATTTATGAAACTTACCACCATACCGTGGGTTGTTATCGAGAGGTGAGTTAGAGTATAGAGGTCACCCAGAACTTAGCTCTATGTCGTGTTCACACAAAGTGTGGGGTGCAGTTTATTTCTCTGTGACCCCATCCGGTTTTCCTAGAAATCCTATCACCCATAAATCAGCACCGCTCGGATATTTAGGTGGGGCTATCTTACGGTTTCAGACCTGATTTGGATACGAAACCCTTTAGAATGAGATTTCACACTATGAAGCTCATATTAACGATAGTCAAGAGGAAATAAAACAGCAGAAAATCGATTTTAATTCTCATGTTATTAATGTGATTGTAGATTTCTATGATTGCACTTCTAGGGAGCGATAGGGGATGAAAAATAGCTGTGGAGAGAAATTCGAAAGCAAAACAAGTGGAACCAGAAAATACTGAGAGGTTATATAATGCTAAAGATGTTGATAAAGGAAGAAAATCAAAGGCATTTTGGATAAAATTTACGTACGAGGATACCTAATAGTGTGCACTGTCAATATACATCGAAAATCCGCCCTAAGCAAATAGACAATAACTAGGACATACTACTAACATGCTTTTATTGGGTTAATCGTCGCTTTACTACGTAACTTATTAATAAGTTTTTAACGCGCTACTTTGGGATTGTTTGCGGTGATAAAATTTATGGTTTTTGAAATGAAGACCGAAATTTATATCTATGAATTCGTTCTAATGAGTACAGTTACATTTTATAGCGCAACATGTATCATTCACAATTTTCAAATGATTTGTATTATAAAGGTGACGTCGCTAAATTTGCGCCTGTGCCAAAATAGTCAAATCAAATAAAATCTTTCCAGGAAGCTGCGTCCACATGTCATCATTTCTTTTCTCTTAGCTCTTTATATGACTACTTAAGAAAATTTGGTGACTATGAATAGGCATGCAATACACACTCTTGTAACTATCCGTTTGCTACTGATTGAAGTTTTTGGCGCACAAGGAGACTGACGGCCACCGCAGGAATTCCTTCTCATTTAAAGGGATCGTTCATAAATTTACAAATGTGCCTACTTTTTATGCAGGCTCTAAACAGCATTGCTCATCTATTCGCATGAATCCGCACATTTTAAAAATAAAATTCCTAATACCTAGCATACTATGTTGTTCTTTGGTTGGAAATTTTGGGAATTTCCCTAAAAAAAAGCTCCTTTCTTTGTCGCTGGAACGTTATTATCATGATATCCTTTTTCTTCTCATCATTATATATTTTTTTATCACCAAAAAGTCTTTATAAGTTGGAGACATAATCTGGGATGGGGATATCAGTCACCAAAAAAGTGTGTCGGGACTGATGACAAAATTTTTCTGGAACGGGAATGGGACCATTAGCGTGGTCGAAAAGAACTCTTTCTGTTTGTAGGCTAAAGGATTTTTTTTCTCTTCAAACGAAACTTATTAAGAACATTTTGAGTTTTCTGAGCTTAATGGCGTTCCCGAAATAACTAATGCCTTGTTTACTTTGAAGTTACTCACTCAAAAGAATCCGATAATGCCATCAAATCTTTGAAACTAAATCATCCTTAATATTGGCTGGATATTTGATTTGACTAAAACTCTTGAATGCCGGAATAGTATTGGCGGAAATCTCTTTGGAAAATATTAATTCAAACAATTCAGAAATAATTTGAATTGTGCTCATTAGTGCTACCATTCTGAAAAATTATATAAAATGTGGAAAGATGGTTTTTCAATGAGCAACTACAATCAGTGTGATAGCATCGAACAATAGTTATCATAATTATTCTTTACAAAACTGTGAATAATACTCTTTTCTTATGGGCTCAATTATATTGATTTTATTGGCTCATATATTTAAAATACTTCGGCATCATCTCTTTTTCGTACACTATGATTTTATTTTTCTTCGTGCTAATTTTCATGCTCCATGTTTAAAGTCGTTTTGACGTAATGAAGGGTATCGGGTTGTGCATTTACTGATGAGGCTCAGATGTGAAGTGATTGTTAGTATGTATCCATCCAGATTCTTTTTAAAAATCCTCAAACGATTGAATTCTATGAAATCCAATTAATTCATAATTCTGCCCAGTAGAATCTCCAGGTCTACTGGATTCTTTGATACGTTATCATTTAGGAAACGGAGTATGTCAATTTATTCCCCATTCTCCCTAATTCCTTTCATGACTGTTTATTATTATTTTTCTCCTATCTCCGCCATTACATGTTGATTATTCTGTGAGTAAAATATCGGTATGGGACTTGAGGGTAAGGAGACCATATCAGACCTACCCTGGGGCTGCATCACTGGTGAAACACGAAGACACGAGAGAGGACGGAGACATCTCACAGATACCATCTTCGTCGGGATGAAATGGAGAGAGTGATAAGTGGGGATGTAGAGCTGGGGCAAGGCCGGAGATGAGCCGAGAGGATGGATATTTCCGAGAGCGGAAGAGGGGGTCGTGAAGGACGGATTGTGAGTGGGGGATGACGATGAAATGGCCAACCGAAGGGAGGGAAAGGGTAGGTACCTATCGACATAAGCTAAGGCGGGGGAAGGACATGGGTTCCAGGGCCAAAGGTGCACGGTGGGGACGAGAAGAGGTTAAAGCCTCACAGGGAGCAGGAGAATCCTTCGGTGTAGCCGATCGACGAGAAAAGAAATCCCGACTCTTCCCTTTCCACCGGGTATTACCCCCTCGTGTGCGTTAGGCCCCGGGGTGGAGTTCACTGAAATCGGAACGATAGAAAAGGAAAAATACGGGGTCTTTTGTGTGTACAAAAAAGAAAGTTCGTACAAGTGGAGATATTATTGGTCGGGTTGCAAAGGGTGAGGAGGAAGGAGAATGGAAAATGTTTGGGTGCGATTTGGAAAGGTAGGGAACAGGGAAGACCTTTCTTAAGATTAAGCCACGAGATGAAAGGTTATGAGACGATATTGTGGCGATCACTTATATAAGGTTAAGGGGAGACGGGAGACTTCGTTCTGATTTCGGTAGTCGTTCGAGATTGAGAGGCGAATGGTTCGATATATTTAAGAGGGTATCCTTGTCCCTCAACTTATATTTTCAGTGGTGAGCTACCCTTGGTCAAGGGCTCTTATATGCGGTCCGGAAATTATGGGATGAGGATCAATCCAATATCCACAATAATAGGGTCCTGCTGTTTTTCAGGTTTCTCGTAAACACAGCTTTATGTGAGATCAAATCATACCAAATGCTAACAAAAAGTCACTTAGTGTAACTACGTTACACTATGTACATGACTCGGAGTAGCTATTTCACAAGTTTAATCTGATATGGAGTCTATTTTTACTAATACTAATATATTTTTAATGTTAGACTCAAATACCAAAATTTAGTACCCGAATTGTTGGATTCCAGTTTTGAAGTCCTGAAATTTATTAATTATTCAATTAAATATCCGTTTTTCTTGATGATGTTCCCTAATAAATTAATTAATTCGTAAATATTTTCAGAGCAACCATTTGTGCATTTAAAATTGTAGGTAGACAAGAAAAATTCGATATGATGACGGTGTTGTAACGGAAAGGAACAGCTAAAGGGGGGCTTTGAAAAGTGAGAATTGACCCTTTAATCAAAGTAATGAGGAAATTATGGCCCACGTACAAAAGTTAAAACTGAATGGTATAAATGTTAAATTCATGTGATATTAAAATTGAAATGCATTACAGTAATCTTGAAAAACATAAGGTATTACTATTTGCCATTAGTTAGAAAAAGGTTTTTAAGTGATTTGATTCGCTTTTAATACAGATTAACCATAAAAACCATAAACACAGTAATCAACCCGGAGGTCGGTTTAGTAGGTGATGATAGAGTTCACCCAGTACTAAGCCCTATACGGCGTGTGAAAATTCACACATTCACAGGGTAGGGGGGCCAGTTCCTTTCCCTGTGCCGGTTATGGTTTCCCAGGATGACCTGGTACCCGAAAAATCACATAGCTTCGGTGGAGCTGCAGGTGCCTTGCCCGCGAATCGAACCCGGGACCCTCCGGTCAGCAGTCCAACGCTCTACCCACTGGACTACCGCGACCCACATTAATACACATTATTCAGCATTATATTCAATGTTTTCATGAGTGAAATTATACGATCATTGGCATATCTATTGTATCAGTTATTAATCTTCTGCAAAAAATGTAATTTTCGTCATTTTCTGCTATTTTCATTGTAAGTGTGACTAGATTGAATTTAAAAATGAAAAAAATAATACGCTAGCCACATAATTGTAAAACTGAATTTCGCCATTCATTTCTATGCCCCAACCCTATTTTAAATGAAAAAAATATTCATTATTTTTGCAAGATTTAACGCATAGGTGTAATATTACTGGTTAGTTCTGTGCCAGTTGGACCTGAAGATAATCTATGAAAAGATTGACATCTTCACAACTGTAAGAGGCTTGTTATCCCATTTATAGGATGTTACGAGATTTTATCAATCGATAATCTTATCGCTATTGTATTAGTTTTAAAATATACTGTCAAAATTGTAAATTGTAAAATTTTCTTAATTGTTTATGGCACATTAAATTAAAGTAACAATTTAAAATATCGTATTTGACCTAAGACTTGAGTGACGCCTGATTACACTCCAAAAATATCTTTGATTATTTCATTAATTTCTTACATGACTATTGCATAGGTACGTGCACTTCGATCGTTTTTTAATATCCACGAGAGAGTATGAATGGTAGCCTGAGAAACTAATAATTTTTGTTTCTTGATAATATTGCATAAAAATAAATAATAATTTTTAAGACCAGATACAAAAAATTATTTTTCGAGTCATATTATATGGCAAATCTGAAAGATTTATTTACATATGCGAGTTAGGTTTACATACCCATGCTGTGACCTTACAAATATATTTTCCAAAGCAATAAGATAATGAAATAGGAGGAAAAAAGTCTTTTTCTGAGTGTATCAGACATGGTGTTAAATTGGGAATTGAATGAGATATGTTATTGCAACACATCCAAGTTAATATCAAGTGTCCTCATTTTACTTTTTTAACGTGGGGATCATTCAGTGGGAGAAAAAATAACTGGATATTACGTAGACCAAAGGTTTATCCCACAGTATTCTAATACTCTTTTAAGTTTAAAGGGAGACCATTTGGACAGCGTCTGTGGTAAAATATGAGTAACATTTACATTTATATCATAATTGAAACAATAAGTTTAGTTTTCTGGAAACAGTAAAGCAATATTCCACAGATATACTACTGCAGCTTGGTTTATTATGTAACTCAAGGTTAAGTAACTCAGTTGATAAAAAGGGATGGATGTCTTTTAGAATGAATAAATTTCCTTCATTAGTAACTTCGCGTTATTTATTTTTTGGGGTTTTGGTTCCCCTCTTCCTTCCATCTCTTCATAACAGGGCTCCTCAACTCTTCCATCCCCATTTACACTCTTCCCCTACCTACTGTACAACAGACGCCCAAACGGAAAGTTCAAGTGAAGATGATTAGTTATTAGCTGAAACCATAAACAGTTGTTATTAGCTGAAATCTCGTGCCCCGTTGTGCAGTGTTAAATGGGTATGTAAAATAAAAAATAAGCTGGATTTTAAGCTAAATTAGCCTTAATCCAAACATTGTGCGAAAAGTGCATAAGTTAAATTTTCAACTGTTCCTTTTTATGCATAAATATATTAATATATCATTTTTTCGTGAAAATTAGTGTATATATATATATATATATATATATATATATATATATATATATATATAGAGAGAGAGAGAGAGAGAGAGAGGGAGAGGGAGAGAGAGATATGAGTGCTAAAATGGTGAGATGGTGAGATGAGAGCTAAAATTAGATGTCAAAGGCATGAAACAATGTAAAATAATACAATTAATAAGCGATACACTGAGGTGTTGTTATTTATGATATTACCCGGAGAAGGGCGGAATAATAGTTCCTTGGATCATTCGTGGCAACGCCCTGGCTCTATGGAATCAATTTGAAGAGGAGAGAGAAAACTTTTTCCATTTACCTGACCTTTAACTTCGAGCTCAAAGGCAACTCGCTGAGTTTGATTTTTCAAGAAATTAGTGAATTCGTTATCGGCTGCTAAAAGGATGGAAATTCATAATGGAAATACATTTGAAATTTGAAACAACTTTCATTAACTCAAGAAACAGTTTGGCATAACTTATTTCTACATCAAAAGAATTGAATACAAGCGTATGGATCGGAAAGACTTCGTAACCCGCACTCGTAAATTTTACCCGTCATTTTCACACATTTTGTGCGTAATGATCTTGCGTGCTAAATGCAATTAAATTTCTACAGATATTATAAAGGGATATGTATACTCCTACCATTTCTCATTGTGTATATCTTTTTTTTTTTATGAACCCGGAAGTAGAACGTATTATTGGGATGGTTAAATAATGAACTTTAACTTTTAATGCGTGATACTTTTGTAAAGTGGCCTATTACATCAAACAGATTGTCTAGAACCTTAGTGATGGACGTGAATAAAGTCTCAGAACAGAATTAATGGCACTCAAAATCGGGTGCTATTTCAAAGTCTCTGTAAATTAATGGGAAACAGATAAATGAACAATTATTCTTCCCTGTGTAAATGCATGCACCGTTTTTATTCCATGTACTTCAATTGCTATGAATCTATCACCTTTTGAAAATATCATGTAGGTACCTGGCTATCATAACTCAACAGTATTTGAAAAGTACTTTTTGCTTTTTTCCTAAGGCAATCCTTAAGGCTCTCCAACTGTCGCCAATTTAACCTCGATTAACGTCCAAAAATATTATATTAATGATGATTAAAACGAGCAGCTCTCTGCGTGGGTGTAAAAGTATACTGCCTTTAAATATCCTGGCCACGAGGTAGTTCACACCATAAAAATATTATAACTGGTAGTTTATCCGCTAATTATGTGCACTTTGGAATAGACCTTTGCAAATCCTTGAGAATATAATTTACTCATAAAATTGCATTAAAGATAAAAAGTTACTCAATAAAATGTACTCTTTGTCTACAAATCAACGGTTTAACAACTGTGAGTATTAAATTGCAATTGTGATTATTGATAATCATTTTTAAAGTTTTATTCATTCAATAAATGTGAGGAAATTGTTTCTTATTTCAATTTAAACTTTCAATAATAGCTTAAAATAAAAAAAAATCCTTTGAGGATATTTTCCGATAGTATTAATAATATTTTATGGTAGATCAAGTTGGATATGTAAGTACTATAGGAAATATGTTACCATTGTGCAGGTGTTTCGATTACTCTAGACCCTTTTTAAGAAAGCATACGGGATGGGATAACGTTTTCTAGATTCCTTTCTCTATTAGAAATAAGTGAATTTCAAGCGTAGAATCTATGAAGTACTTCGGCGTAACTCCTACTCCAGACCACCCTACGAGAGAACCAGATAGTTGCGGAATATTACCTGATAGTTTGGGTGTATGAAAAGTGTTGGTGAAATATGGTGAGAGGATAAAAGAGCAATGATATTTTTACCTGATTAGTCGAAATATGCTATTTCTGTGCTTACAATCACTACTCACTCGGATGCTGATGTAAAGGGGTCTCAGCGAGCTCTGGCTGAAACCTATTCCATCCACCTGCACCTACTATCCACGCGCTCTTGATCCAGTATTGTAATATGTGACTGACTACTAGTTCTACTGTGGTTGTAGCAACGAGTATTATATATTTTGACTTTACTTTTACCGTGTTTAGTGCATGGCAGTCTCTTTGTATTAGTGTGTGTGTGAAATTATAGTTGCTAGAGGGAGTGGATAATTTAATTCATGTGTAACCTTCTACCTAACCGTGTCGTTCGTGTAAGTTTCGTCTCCCTGTCCAAATGTACTCAAATATCGATATTTTTAAAAGAATTTCCTATTTTAATTCCCTCATTGGAATCTTAGGTAACAGGTGGATATATTAGTTAACCAAAACAGAGATATCTTTATGCACTTGAATTAACTTTAAATTTGAATTTAATTTTGAAATCAAGTTATGTTTAGAACTTTGAAGAATTTAAGGAAATTATTATCTTTTAATTTTGTTAATTCCCATCTCCTAGCTACCGAGATTTTGTTTAAAAATTTGGCAAGTCCTATATAATTGCGATGACTTCCTCTGGGTCTATCTGGATCCTCCGGTTCTTATCTGCGCCGGTAAATGCACGGCTTAACCGGCTGGTGGCTCGTATAGCTACGATGGAGAGTAGCGTGTCAGAGTTCCGATCAAAGATTAAAGGAGAAGGTTACTTTTCTTGAGAAGAATATGGTTTGAGGTAGAATCATAAAAGCTTGCAACGCCGATGGGACTTAATGGGTTCGCCCAAATGCAACAGGCGGCGAAGTGATCGAGAAGCTGTCCAGAGTCGGATATTTCAGTGAGGGAGTGGCGCCTCATTGAAGGCACTGCATAGGTAAACTGGAAGATTGGAGGGTTGTCTCATATAGTAACAGTGAAACGTCAACGCTGCGGCGATGAATAGAAGATTTAAGGGCAAACCCCTTTCCCGCCTCCAAAATCCATCAAATAATCTTAGAAGATAGCCTTGTGGTATTTGCATACCCTTAGTCTACTCCTCTGAGAGCACCACCGAGAAAAAAGGTGGAGTGAGAATGCGGGGGGGTTCACCTATAAAGTCCTCATTTCCAATTACAGTTGTTCTTTCAATGTGAATCAGATTTCTTGGAAGGAAATTTTAATTCTATACGACTTATTGTTTACTTCTCCCTCGGTACATATGAAACTACTCACAATACAAAAACACTCTGGGTTGGATTACAAACATTTTGAAGGGTGGACTACCAAGGGTAGTGATAAATGGTTCAAGGCGTTACCCTTACTCACTACCTCTCCTATGTGATGCATATATGAGGAATACTGGGAAAAGCAAGGAAAAAATAGGATCAATCAGAAGAGTATTGGGAAAATGTGACGAAAAGGATAAAATGCATTATTTCGCTATTCAAGCCTCATTTAAGATAGGCTGCCATTATATGGGATCCTCATACGAGGTTTGACTGGTTAATTTGCTCATGAGGAACTAGATTTGTAAAACGTTGTGATAAACTAAGGGGTGTATCAATAATATTAGAGAAGCTAGGTTAGGAATCACTCAAGGAGTGGAGGTTATATTGCATATTGAATGTCTTGAATATATTGGAAGGACTTCTCTTTAAAAAAGCTGTTGAAAATATATAATTCATCCCATCTTACTGCGGTAGGAGAGATGTTATCGATAAAATTAGAGAAATTAAGTGAAGAACAGATATATTTAAGCTTGCATTTTTCCCCACGAACGATAAAGAATGAAATTGACTTAATAAAACTTCTTTTGGGTGGAAAATTATTTTTCTTTTTTTCATTCTTAGATGCCTAGTATGCTGTCTTTATTTCATCATGGCTTAATTATTGCCCTCCCTGTTATTAGTAGCTACCATTGAATACGTTAATACGTATATAAGACTACTATCCTAGTATATGTAGTTATCATGGACTATATAATCTGAATATTTTTAGGCATATTATTACTACAATTTATGACAAACTTAATTTTTGATGTTGCAAAACTCGTGTGTTATCACCAGGTGCCACACACCTCTGTGGTGGCTTGCAGGGTATCATGTAGAAAAAAGTTACAATCCGTTCGATTCTAGTGAGATCCGCTCAATTCACGTGTTAGCTATAATAAATAATAGGGAGATCGATTTGGAGAATAATCTTATCTCTTAGCTTCTTATTGGTAGCGCAACTACATAATTAGAACTACCTTGGGAATCTCTCTCGTGCCGAAGGTTAACTTATATTGGTGTTATATATATATTACAGTAGTTTGAAGCAAGTCTTGTTGGCAATAATTATTATAGTGTATTACTGATCGCGTCATCTATAATAGGAGGGGTAAAAAATCATCAATCGAGCGATAAGGTATCACATAAATTGTGATATGAACGGTTCCATAATTACTTCTTAAAAAGTTTTACTTTCATAAATAAATACAGGTCAGATCACCAGAGTGAGTGAATGAATTTGGCCCATTTTCCAGCCAAATGGAACAGTAGAATTAAAATACCACGGCCAAGGTTGATGCCATTTTTTCGAAAAGAGATTCCATATATTTGGACAAAAAATCCAATTGAAAAACCCGAATCCGGCTGTCCAGAAAAATCATCTCCATAATCCGAGTTGTTTTCCACAATATTCATTTTTTGATAAGTTAGGTAGAAAAATCCAAATAAAAACCGTCTCGCCATTCAGTCTTCTCAAAGAAATGTATTTGGGTGGACTACTTTTCTTCACCCAAAAGGTCAGTGTGAAGTTATGATTGCATCTTCACAGGCTCTTGATTTGAGACATATTGCTTTTCTCGAGATAATAGCCATCCGCCATTCGAAGATGTCAGAGGATGAGTGGACAGGAATAGGAAAGAAATAAAACTTTCTTTTCCTTCTCAAGGATATGCGGGAAAAATGTCACACTGGGATTTTAAGAGTGAAGAATTTTTGTCGTGAAGCATAAGAACTTTAGGGGTTTGCTGGAGTAATGTTTATATACGATATAATCTTCGAAAGTTTGATGCGAAAGGCCGGACGAATTTGCTGATTCCATCAAAGCGTTTGTAAATATTAACCAATTGTCACGCTTGCTTCAGCAATCTGGAAGCACAGTTAAACATAGTGTATAAATGTGAAGAGGCTTTCAAAATTTTACCAACGTTCCATAAATAAACGAGTATATAGCCATTGCGTACCACTTTAAAAAACAAGGTTGGTTTAACTTGACAGGTTATCGTAAAATATAAATGTCTGAAGTGATAAAGAAAAGGAAAAATAATTCATTGAAATTAATAAGTTTTCGTTAATATAAATATTTTTTGCAAATGTTCTTGGTGCAATTACAAGAGCGTAGAGCGCGCAGTAATTATTTAAGCTAATAGGTTAGGGTATTGTTGTAAGAGGTGCTCCGCATTTTGAAAACAGAGTATAATTATTTTCAAAAGTAAGTTTTTAGAAGTATATATCTTATGCTTGTAACCATTTGCATTATAACACTTAATTAACAGGACAATTATTGCATTTTAACTGTTAATATCTTTTTATTTACTTTGGTGGTGCATCCTTTCTGTTAATTTCTTCTGACCTGGAGGGCGCATCATCTTATAATAATTTTTTGCTTCTTCAAATAAAAATTTCCGTATATTATGATTCTGTACAGATTTCATGAATCCAATTAATAAGTCAACGAGCTTTACCCAATCTCAAATTTGTTTCATTACAGCTTATTCTAGTCACATTCAATGCACCTTTTACGAAAATGATTTGTCCCAGCATTAATTTTGTTAATGTATTTTTTCAAATATTTTTCGGAGATATTTGTCTTCTCATTTCCCTCTTATCAGTTAAAGCTACGAATTTTATGATTTAGTCATCCAAAAGTGTCTATGCCGAAATGACTCATTGTTTTTCGTATTCAAAAATATTGAAAATATGCTATTCATTATGTGATATGTAATTCACAGAGTAATTGGGTGACAGTCTGGAAAGGAGATTACAGACATCTTAAGATTTTTTTAAATTTTTTAAGAATTTTTCAATTGAATAACTAAATGTAGGTGGATAAAATTAGTAAATGAGGCAGCCGAACCATCCAAAACAAGGCTGTTCGGTCGTTACTCCATATGAGTCGTTTCACTAGGATGGCCGACGTGCGAGTGGCGCATAAACTCCCATCCGTCGCGGAATTCATTCGCTCGCAAGTTGCGTCTTTCAAATCCCACCTCGCACCATCTGGAAATCCGCTGCTACAAACCATCTGGGACTATGATCCCGGAGAGAAACACACTTATACACTGCCTAAAGATATTACTCGCCTATGAGTCTTTACTATGTCTTTTAATTTTAAATTTTTCTTCATAGTAATAAGACGCTTCACGGCCGGACGGATCTCTTCCTCCGTCCTCTAAGTTATTTTAGTATCATTATATCCGCTTCACGGTCTTGCTGTCACCCGCTTCCTCTTGCCCAAGTTTAATTTCCCGCTGTGGGGAATGGGCGACCCTCGCCTCCGCTTCCTTTTTGTACCGCTCTATGCTCAGAGTGTGCCGGTGGGCTGTTAGTGCTGTTAGTGACGTACTATTTTTCCTTTGTAAAAAGCCGTTCCCTGTCGGCTTTCCTTTCTTGTTAGATTAAGAATTCATATTTTATTCCTAGTTTTAAGTTTCACTTTCTCGCAAACCGCACTTCCACCTCAGCCATGTTTCTTTCTTCAATGCCATGCGTTTCTTATGTACAATGACCGATAAAGGTGGGACTTCACTCACCGGGACGGTTTATACTTGCCCGCTTGGGCAGTCAATGAACTTTTGTTCCAATTTCTCCGGAATCAATTCTCAGAAGAAGATGATTATACAAATTATGGCCGTGGCTTTTCTGCTTCTCACTTTCCCCTCTTTTGATTTCAAAATCATAGAGCAATTGAATTGTTGCATAAATTGTCGGGTTGAGGTGCAATACGAGATGTGCTATTTTCTGCAACCATACACTTTGTGCAGGAGCAAACACCGTGTTTAAAGTTTCAAAACAAAAGTTTGTTCTATACAGGTTTTTGAAAGGGACATCAGCCTGTACACGGTTTGATTTACAGCTTCTGTAGCATCTCTCCCCCTGGGGTCTCACCCAACTTTAACTTACGTAAAATTTCATAATAAAAATTAAGAAATAGGAAAGATTTGAACACCAGTAGTTGACATTTCAAGAAGAATTTTATTGCTTGAATAAAATGAATCAGTAAACCAGCAAATATTGCTTTGTATTTTCAGAACAAACTTGCATACATGAATTCATAATCTCATTTTGGAAAAGCTACTTTTGTGTATCCTCTCTTGATAAATAAGGAGGCTCGATTACGACCCGAGCATAACCTTGGGTCAATAGAAAATCCAGTCTGAAAGTCCACCCTTAATTACCTGAATTGTACTTTGCCGTGCATCCTCCTCTCAACAACATGCATATAGCATCGATACCATACTACAAATATGAATTCGTTCCGATGGAGACTTTTCTTAAGGAGTGTCAGAGTGATACTTCATTTCCCCTTCAATCCTATTAATGACGTGAGTAGAATGAGATGCACACCATTAACTCTCACAGTAAGGATGGAAAATAAGAGAGGGAAAAGCTACATGCTTTTAATTATACATCTACACCTGCACTGTATCCTCACTAGAGTGTATGACAGGATGATTTCACGCCAGTTAAGCTCTATCAACATTAAGTATTACTAAATGTTAGTTACCTATTAAAATGCAAAATGTTTCCACTAATGTTTAATTATTTAAGTAAAATTACTTATACTATGGTATCTAAATAGAAAATACCTCCGTTCGCATTCGAGACGAGCTAGTAAAAGAACAATCAAGACAAAGTTAGATAAACAATGACAACAATTTACTCTACTTGGAATTTAAAAAATTAAAATGTTTTAGGCCTAACCATCATATTTTAGGAGGTTTAGTAATAACTAAAATTCAATAACTAACAAATAACTCAGTTTTTGGCGTAATATGTTGGCAATATTTCATGATGAAAGAACTCATTAAAATAGTTTTATTTACCACCTAGGTTTCGTTATATCGTCGCATCTTCGGTAAATTAACAATATTTGGACAACATATTAATATTAGTCATAGTATGCATATATATATATATATATATATATATATATATATATATATATATATATATATATATATTTATACACACGCACATATTTATATATGTATGTACTGTGTGTGTGTTGTATAAGTATTTTCAATTTATATGAAGATGTTACGCTGTGACGATACCGAGGCCGTAAATAAAACTGTCTTGGGTGGAAAAGCCAAGTGTCCTTTATCATCAGGTGTGAGTCACCTAATCGACAAAGAAATAGGTGGAAAATTAACCATGATTCGATGCAATAATGGCCTCTTGATGATATGGACGTCATGAGACGTTCTTGTGTGTGTGACGTTTGACGGTGCGTAACTTTGGGTGGGATATGATGCTGGACAGAGCGTGACTCAGGACAGAGTAAAATGCAGTAAGGTGCGTGATTTCTAACGACGTGATATTAAATGTTAAATACTTAATTTACATTTTCTTTGACTAACTTTGTACATAGCAGCTTAGTTTAAATGTTTTATGACTGATAATCTATTGCTAACGGATGTGTGTTTTTTGTGATTGAGATCGAGAGTGCTCAGATGTTTCACGCTATTTATTTAGATAGAGAAATTTTGATTGTGATGTTTAAGGACTTACAAGAAACCTTACTCTATCTACATGCACATTTATATTTCAATAATAATAGCTTCTCCTTCTTCCTCTGAAAATTTAGGCGCTAAGGTAGCAACATGGCAAAGTAACCCGAAGTCTGTTATCACAAAGTCAATCGGAATAATACATTCCCACTGCGAACGCATCATACTTGTAACCTGCATTTTTAGCGTAATAAAACCCGGTATCTTAGCACCATCTGCCGCGCGCTCTAATGGCGTCTCCCTGAGTATAAGTTTGGCGCAGATGCATGGCGGCTTCCGAGAGCGTGGGCGCGTGTAGCGAGTGTTTTGTCTCAACCCAGAACTCCCAAACCCAAAGTGGGAACGCTTCCTCCCCCTTCCCCCAGGAAGCGCGAGGAGGGGGGGAGGGAATGAACTGCGGCGCACTGAAAAACTCTTCAGTGGCCGACGGTGGAGAAGTTTAAGCTAACAATGAGGAAGAAACATAAACATTAAGAACAATGAACGCTTGAGCAAACGGTCAAAGAGAGAAGTGTCGAGAATAGTGGCGGCGAAATAAGCTGTGTTTAATTACTTCAATTCTGCAGACGTTAATTTAAGGAAAACACTTTGCCGGGGTCAACTTCTTAAGGAGGTTGGATCATGACTGCACGAGTCAATGGCGAGTATATGCATTAATGACGAGTTATGGAAAGTAATGCAAAACTCAGTCGCGCATAGTTCTTTAACAAAGTGATGTGAATAATTTGTTTTTAAGCACCCCTCTGCTCTCATTCGTTTTAACCTTAACTGGTTTTTGATGACCAATTTTGAATTCTATGCGATTTCGACTGTTATTGCACCGAAAATTTAGCAACATTATTTAAACAAAGGCGGATGGGTGCTGGCATGTCAATACTATTACAACTCATTTATAATAGCGTTCATGATATCCAATTTTTCGTTAGAGTGATATTTACTTCGGCACCATGAATCAGTTATTCTGTTTGCACCGGTCCTGCATTTTCATAGAAGCATGTATAAAATGTTAGAGTTACGTCTAAATTTTCGTCTAAAAAAATTACGGGAGGATCTTGTTCTATCATCGTCATTTCATAGTGTACCTAGTACTATAAATTCAGGGAATGCCATTAAAATGTCTTATGCGCGACATTTTGATGCAACCTCCTTGAGCAGACATACTCGTTTGTACTCCTAAATCGCCGTAGCAAAATTTTGCCCTGGGTATCGGTGAGAGGGCGTCGAACGCAAAGAATTCAGCCAGAGTAATCAAGCCGATGAGTTGCTAGAGGCTTGAGGATTGGGATTACGTTTAAATAATTCATTCTATCCCAAACATGTCTTACTCAGGCACATGAAAATATAAAATGACAGTAAAATTTCCTTAAGTTTGATCATTACAAAAAATGCGATCACTCTGTCTCGATTTCGTCTTATTTACGAGTTAATTTACAAAGGAGCGAATCGCATTTTATAAGATTTGATCATTTACGATATAAAAACCATTTTATTAGATTTACTTGCGTATTTATAGCGTAAAAAGTTTGAAAACGTCTGCTTCACCATGATTTTCAGTATCGTGTTTCACGATAGGGTACATAAATGCCCATTTATTCAAATTCATTAACTTTAAATCAAATTCATTAACTTTAAATCACCCATTGGTTTAATATGCGCAAAATTAAATCCCATTTAACCTAAATTATTATGTACCAGTATTCCATCCCAGTGCCAATGACAAATTGGTAAAACTCAAATACGACTGGAATTAAAAAAAACGGTTGTATATTAAATAGCATTCAACGAATCGGGCGTAAAGTTTTCACGATCCAGCCCTGGGCGATAAAAGTAATTATATTCGCATCTTCATCATCAAACAATTTATACTCACACCTGTTGATCGGATTAGGATTAGCCCTTTACGAAGGTACGATGAATTTAGCTTAATGGCAACGAAAGCCCTAAAACCTTGATGGCTGCGAAAGTCCTAAAACCTGATTGTAGCGCCTGTCACTTTAACTACCTCTGGGAGTTCCAATTGGAAAGGTCTGAAATGTTACTTAGTCTCTCGGCTGTTGCAGCTCTTATTGAAAACTTCATTAAAAATCTTTGTCTCGATATTGTAAACACGTATTATGCCGAAAGATTTTAATGTTCTCTTCACATCGAGGGCTGTGTGGAATCGCATATTTATCATACTTTAACCACGGAAGAGTGAATATTATATTATCATCATCTATTATGTCACATAATTCTCTAAATATTGACACATATTGTTGAGCTAAAATATATTACAACAGCCATTACTAAAAGACAAAAAAATACCAATTACTGATGATTTAAACCGGCATAACAAAAGAAAATTTACATAAAGCAAATTAGTTTCCTGTACTTAAGGTATGGCCCAACTTAGATAACCGTTGTTGCTGAGCAAGCGTGCATTTTTGTAATTTTTATAGCACCCCTAAAGATATAGCAGTTTTTGATATAGTGTTGACAGTTGTAATATCGAGGTAAAACCAAAAATTATTAAATGGTGATTTTGATACAGATTTACCTCTGAGACTGCGTAAAATTACTCCAAAACCTTTAAAACGTTATTGATATATGTCTATGATTTATTCAAATTGTTTGTAAAAATAATAAACATTAATTTTTTCCGTCTCTCTAAAAATTATACTGTCCAAGCCACGTTTTCAATCATTAAAATATTTTCTCTAATCTATTGATACATATAGATACAAGACATTAGTTACTTATTCAAAATTATATTAAATGCACAATATAAGATACATTTTCTATGAGATAATGACCAATCATGTGTCTCCAACACGCGAAGCAAAGTCTCTAATTTGCTAGTGAACATTGGCGAACATACTCTATAGTCATTACCGTCTCCTCTATTACAAATTATATACATTTTAAACGTTAAAATAATAGAAGCAGTTCCTAGGTTTTCCTGCTGAGGACAGAAAATATTAGGAAAAAAAGAAGAAGATAAAAACAAGTTTCAAAATTTTGGCAAGCGTTTTCTTATCAAATGAGAGGAGTTTTAATTTTCCGCCATGCATTATTTTGGCCTTCTCATGGGCTACAGCCTTGACATGGGGTAAGGGCTTGTGCGTTCTAATGGCAACCTTGGGGTGCCCCGCTGGGAGCAATGATAATTGCTCAAAGTAGCCCATGCTAGATAGTATGAAGGGTAGGAGCCAGACGAAAGATAGTGCAGCGTCTGCTCTTCAGTAAGGAGACTGCACAGGCATCTGAGTGACGGTGCCACTATAAAACATCGTTGAGGAAGGTAACGGGAAGCCACCTATAAAAATACAGGCTACTATAATGGCATAAGATTTCGAGTTCTCGAAGCTGCAAAATTTCATACACTGGGCCGTGCGTTGCCCCACAGCGGGAGAAGCAAGACTTTCGCCGTCGTCATCTCGCAAAATCCTTGGGAAGCGAAAGCGTCAGCAGCAAAAGATAAAACACAGAAGAATAGCAAACCAGTTAGAATAGGGACTTAAAATGTTCAGATGTTGAGGAGATGGGAAGCAAGATTACAAAGCAAGAGATGGAGAGGGGAAATATTGATATTTTTGGGCTGTTCGAGTGGTGGCGAGATAGTGGTGATTCCTAGAGTGATTATTACAGAGTAATATACAGCGAAGGGGAAGTGAGCTAGCGAAATGTGGCGATGATATTGAAAGAATTGATAGGAAGAAGCGTATGATAGAATGGAAGCGAGATGATAGAAAATTATTGCTTAGGTAGTAAGTACTTTGTGTCAGGAAGGGGAGAGGTAAGCGCGATACCATAGCAGTAATGATTCACTAATGAAAAGGAAGATTAATTACAATTAGGATTTATTGGTTTGTTTAACTGATTTTTAGAAGGCATTACGAGTCACAGACTGTTGAGGAGTGTGTGGCGATCGCTAAGTCGGGATGGGCAGCGTTTGGCAGAGGAGTAAAACAGGGGTGTGAATTACCACCCACACTTTTCAAGTATACGTGGAAGAAATGGTTAAATAAACATGGGAAAAGCTGGAGATGGGAATAAAAGGCGAGGGTGAATTCAGTTAGGTTTGCATGGGATCAAACTTAATTTTTTCGGTAGCCAAGGGGTTGCCAGCATTATTGAATGCATTGAAAAGCCACCATGGCTAAAATGGGATGAAAGTAACTTTAATAAAAAAGATTGTCTGGTTGCCGAGAAGATGGAAAGCTATATGAAATATTAAAATAAGAGTCCATAAAATAGCCGGCCCCTCCGGTCAATAGTCCAACGCTGTACCCCTGGACGATAGTCGAGGGGTACAGCGTTGGACTATTGACTGGAGTGTCTGGGTTCGATTTCCGGGCAAACATCTCTGGGTACTCTCAGGTCCACCCAAGCTGCGTGATTTTTCGGGTACAAGATTTTCCTAAAAAAGTATAACCGGCATAGGGAAAGGAACTGGCCCCCCTACCCTGATGTGTGAATTTCACACGCCGTCGGGCTTAGTACTGGGTGAACTCTACCATCATCTACCAAACCGACCTTTGGGTTGATTACTGTGTTATAGTACATAATACTGCCTCAATCAGTACCAATTTTGTGCTAGAAAAGTATTAATGGGTACATTTATTTCGTGGTCACTACTTTATTATCATCTGTGAAAGAATATTGCCTATGTTTCCGTAAATTTTGTTATTTTTGCTTCGATGATATGGGTGAGGGCAATTGTCCTCTTTAGACTGCCAGTTTCTTTCTTAATTTTTTTCAGTAGGCGAATGATGTCGAAAGGGAACACGGAATGAGACGATGAAGGTACTTGTAGATGAAAACGGATGAGGAAATTAGAATTGTGGGAGAAAGGAAAGAGTGAAAGGCAGGTGTGGCGTGGTGAAAGGAAGACGGAAGGTAGCGGAGAGGTGGAAAAGAAAGAAGCAATGGACGAAGGGAGAGAAAGGGAGAGCCGTGGGATAAGGCTCCGTACACAAATCGATGAGTAGCGTTGGGAGTCACGTGGGGTTTTCTCGCCCACGCCCGCTCAAATCATCCCTCGGCACGCCCTCCGCCTCCTCCACGCCCTCCACTCCCTTCCCCAATCCCTCCCCCCTCCTCCTTACCCCACGGCAACCCCTAAACTACCTCTTTCTCCCTCCGATCTCCATCCCACTTCCCCTCCTGAGCAAGCTCCCTCACACCCCGTTTCCCTTTCTCCCCGCCATATACACACCCACTCTTGGACGACTGACCCGCTCATTTCCTCCTCCCCTCTCCCTCACACCTGTGAACCCTCTTGACCGCCGAAGGCTTTGAGTCGGAGTCAGTTCGGTTGGTAGGCGAGCGGAAAGAAGAATGAGGTACGCGGGGATGAAATAGTATTTGGGATGTGAGTGTGGAGAGGAATTTAGAATATGAGTTGGACTGTGAGAAAGAGTGTTGGTGAAGCTTTAAACAGCAGCAGAGGGAGGGAATACACGGGGTGGATTCCAAAGAAGACAGAAAAAGTGGGAGGAGAATGAATTTGTATGTATCGTTAAAAGACTTGAGATTTAGCGCATAAAGGTGGATTTTGTACAAATGAGAAAAAGAAATGGCGAGAACAGGCTTCCCTGGCATCATAACGCGGTATGAAACCAAATATAAAGTCAAGATTATGGCTTGTACTGTCACTTTTACCACAAGTGAAAAGAATATAATGCTTTTTTTGTATGTTGATGCTCTTGAAGAAGTAAGTATTAAGTGAGGCAGGCGACCGCTGAGGTCAATTGCCCCATTAAAGATACGTGTGTGATGTAGTAGTCGGTGGCGCAGTTATCAGAGAATGAGGCACAGAAACCCGGCGTATGCTTTAAACTACTCCTAACAAAAGGAGCCAACAGGTAAAACATTTTAACGTCCCACTAGAGTAGTGCACTAACAGAGGTCACCACATAGCTCTCAAATCGGGATGCCTTTGGAAAACCTCTGCCACCAACGGGTTTCAAACTCTGGTCCTTGTGATGGGAAGCCGCTACATTTGCAAATGTATCATCTCCACCACAACTACGCTCCATCACACCACGCTGAACCACGTTTAAATTTAGGCTAGTAGATAGAATTGAAGAAGAAAATAATGTGGTATGAACAAGAGGAAATATTGGCGGAAGGTAAAAGTGGTTAGGGATTGTCCAAAATATACGTTAAATGGGTGGTTTTCCTATGATGGTGACGAACAAGAGGTGGAATAATCTTTGAGAATGCTGCCCTCCTCCATTTCTTTCACTATCTCCCTCTCACTCTCTTCCAGCTCTACAATGTACACGTATATCTGCCAGCTGGACCCGGCCTTTACCACTTTTCCCTCTTTCCTATTTTCTTTCACCCAGGCCTTTCTTACTATTTCTCCTCTTTTACCTTCCTTGATTGTGAAATCCATCCTCCCCTACATACACTTCAAATTTCACGGGGCATGCAGTATTAATGGGTGGTGCGTGGAATGAGGGGTGCGGGGGAGACCTGCCTAATTCATCGAAGGCCCAGCCATTGCCCTCAACGCTCTCAGAAATTCCGTCGCCCGCGTAAAGTTTTCAGCGCTTCAATCCTTCCCCACCGCTGTCGTCATGTACTTTTCGCACTCTCCCCCTTTTATACTCCGCACGTGTACTGGCCTCGGTCGACCAAACTTCAGAATTACTTCCTTGAATCACGACGTGCTCATTACTATGTCCATGCCTCAATTCTCTCAACTCTGAGAAACGCTGCTGTTTCCTTCGTCGGGGTAGAACATTTTCTCCAAATGTTTAGGTCAGCTGAAAAATATATATTCTAGTTTGGTTTTCTGAGGGCCGTTCCTGAAATATCAAAGCTAAATGTATCAAGAGTTAATGCCAAGTTCCGACGGACGGCGTAATCACTCAAAGTGCCCTCCACAAAGCACCTCAAGTAGGGATCGAGATACCTCTGAAAAATATTGAACACCGCCGGGATTTGAACCCACGCGCTCTGAGTGGGAAGCCAGTACATTAGCCCCCGCACCATCTCGATCCCCCCTTAATGCCAAGTTTACGTAAAATCTAAAATGTGTCTCGGAACAAAGTTACCTTCTCTTAATGTTCTCTCTTGATCTTAATTGGAACGTAAGCAACAACTGATAGACATATTTTAAATTCCACTTGAATGTCCAATGGATTGTGTATACTTCGAACTATAAACACAGTTTTATACGATAGTCGTCAAAGTTACCGAAATCAGGATGTTCAATATTGACTGTAAACTCGGCGCTTAGTCTTGGATAAACTCTTCTGTACCATCCAACTTGCATTCGGACTTCCAATTTTTGCGCATTCGCGAACTTTTTTGTTTTTTTTTCCGCCGGCTACAGTGTTTTGCGCTTCAAATAAAACAATCATTTAGTAACTGTCATGCCAGATTTTATCCTGTTACATGAAGAGGAAACAGCTATGGTATTAGGGGAAGTGCTAATTTGGGAAACATTTAAAATAACGAAAAACAGAAATCTTTGAAGAAATTCGTTTCTCAAGCGAATGCTAGGAAAAGTATTGCTGTTTTGGCGATGGTGCGCATTGAACTGCTGAACTTAGGCATTGGCAAATATGATAGTTATTTAGAAATTTATTCCAATTGTTAGCTGTTACATACACCAATCTTAGGGCAATTCATTGATCCAAGAGCAAGCATACATTTACTAGCAGGGCACAGAAACCGGCTTTCTAAGCGGGTTATCCAGTAAGTTCGTAGGACATTTCGCGATTTAAAAGTTTTTCAACTAATGGCTTACATTCTTAGTATTTAAGGCTTTGAGACATACTTAAGTTTGGAAATTAATTGCATGATTCAAAATATGGTTTCCTAATTCTAGTTTCGTAGCCATGACGGCAATTCGATGTAAAAAGCAAGATTTATAACTCTCTTTAAGGTAATTCGGCAAAAGTAAATTAGCCGTTTTTAACTCAAGATCCTTGCTTGCTCACAAAAAATATGCATCTAAGATGTACTTAACTCTCAAGTTAAATTACATTTCATGAGAACATTAAAGTCAGGGAATTATTTGAACACTTTAAATGAATCGTAATAAACCCTTTAAAGCGAGTCCTGAACAAACATGGAACGTAATGGAATTCAGTATTGCTTCTATGAAGTTCAATTTTTTCCAAGTTATCCGCAATACGTCCGACGCACGTTCGCTATGATTAAATTGTTCACTTCATTGTGGAGTTTCTCAGGCTATTAAATTTATTCAAATACTTTTATTTATTTGATCCTTAAATATATAATAAATAATTTTGAATCTTAACAGATTTCTCAAAGAACAGCGGGAAATGTTCCAGCAGTTAGTGCAACAGAGTAATACACTGATGTATATCAATAATACAGAAATTTCAAAGTGTGGAATTCATTCGTTTTGAACGGAATACCAGATCCCTCGATGCGCTTTAGTCAGTTAGTTATGTAACCGAGGAGTTTTCAAGTACAGTGAAATCTAGGGGTTTTAAAGGAACAAGGTGAGGGAACGGATTAAAATCCCGTCTAAGGTGAATGACTACTTTTAAATACTTTTTGGCGTAAATATTTGTTCAAAGATAAAAAATAAAGGATTTATATGTTAAATTGATTTAATTCCTCGAACGTATTATAAATGTGTACGGGAAAAATGCTATGCATCGGCCTCGTATACTAGTTTTCATTTCCCTTATCTGGTGAAGCTTAAAAATGGAGCGAGACTTTTCTTTCTATATTGAAATCTGGTATGTGGATTGTGAGCTATGGATGGATAAATAACAACGGCGCAATGACAATTATCAGAAAGTAATTGAATTATTTCTATCAGGTCATCGGTTTTTTCATAATATCAACACTGCGCTACCTTTGATGCCTGGAGCCTTGCCAAAAAGATAGCACAGCAGTTGTAAACAATCAAACTCCAGTAGGTTAGGACCACGCATATTTGTTCTCGCAATGTTTTGACTTTTATTTGCGGTAAAATCGAGCGAGGGCCACTGTGGATTCGTTTATTTAGAGGTAGGTCCATCAAAAAAATTAGATGTACATACAATTGGGTGAGTAATATAAACAATGTTCCATGCATAAAACTGGGCAAAACTTGTCTCTTGACAGAAACGAAGATTATACCACTACTAACTTGATTTGTTGCATTTTAAATAAAAGAAAAAACCTAATGTCCTATATTTGATGCCTAGGCGGTATCATTCACCCTTAAAAATCGAAAACATAACTGCTGTAATATTGAAAAGACGGTTAAAAAGAAGGACAATGCTTAGCGTTACGCGTCGAGCGGTGTATTGAAATAAAATTTAATTTAAATATTAAAAAAAAATCAAATGACTCCACACAACTTAATGCAGATAGGCTAATTCCTATGAAGTTTGGTTTATCCAAGATTTAATAACCCATTGGATATTGAGGCGTTGACAGCTGACGAGTGAGTGGACGGAGTTGACTCCACTCAACCGTTATGTCATAGGGCTCCCACCATCAATTTTCTAAAATATGGCTTTTAAAAAGCAGAAATTTAAATGCGCTCTTCTTTCGTGCAACATATTACCATGGAGGCCTCGGACCCGATGGAAACATTGTCGGAACAGAATTAGCCAAAATGGCTAAAGGTGCGCTTATAGTTAGCAACTTAATAGCGTTTTACCAAAAGGCTCGATCTTTACATAAGTCTAAAGAAACGTGAGAATGAAGTAGGGCATAGAATTAGCTGTGAAGCATTAAAATCTCGTTTCCTGACATCGCGAATTGATCCAACCACATAATAAAGTTCACCGTGTTATGTAGGCATCAAGAAATTCATAATAGGTGTGAATGGAACGGCGCAGTAGTCCTCATGGAAACGCGAACGTAGTAGCTCACTGAATTTGTGGATCTAATGCAAACTATAATGCTGGAAGTATTTTCATTTCAATGAAAAGGGAGATTAATATGATATTGAAAAAAAGGGAGTGGTATTTGCGTGAAGGAGAGGATCGGGCGGCCGCCCACCGATTATAACGCCAAGGAATTGTTAGCTTTTGACCAGGGGCGGCGAGCGCTTTAACAGCCTCCTCGGCAAACAAGCCCTCACGCAGTGTGGTGGTTTTCAAGGTTCAACGTGGAATAATTCATGCTGCCTCACCTGTTGTCTTCCCTGGTCTTCTCTACTCACCCCTCCTATACCCCGAGCCGCCCCTCTATTTCATAAAAGACCCCCGTCCCTACCCTTAAAGGTTTGTCCATACCCTTCTCTTCACTCCCTCCCGCCCACACTCTTTGCCTGTGCCCACCACGCATTCAATGGAGCAGGCTGGGCAGACGAGTTCACCTATCCGCGTTGCTTCGCGCGTGACCCCGCGCCTCCTCCCCCGTGTGCTATTCGTACGCAAACACATCCTCGATCCAGCTGTACACAAGCTCCGGGCGGGTTGAAAAGCTTTACTCCTACACGGTACGAGTTCATCACAACACCCTTCTACCCACGAACCCTTCCTCAGCCTCGATACAATCGATTTGGCTATTTATCGGTGTTCTCGTCGGGATCCGTCAAAATTGAATGCCCCCGCCGTCTTCATTTATCGATATCTGTCATCGGTGTCCAGAGGTTCTATTCTTTGGGGCGATATTCATTGTCCGGTGATGACGGGTTGAATGTGCGAAGAAGGAACTGAAAGGATGGGGTGGCAGGGATACCAGGTTCCAGGCAAGTAGATTCCGGAATGAGGTTTAGTAATGGTGTCACACTAAGAGAAAACATGAGAGCTTCACTCTATTTTTTCCCAGATAGATCAGCTGAAATATTGGTGCACAATATTCTGATCCAACTTTAATGAAGACATGGTATAATGCATCGAATTACTGAGTAATATATTTTAAAAGAGCTTTGACATACTGTGGGGGTGGTTTCCGAATTGTGAGGAAATAGACTTTTTTCTTGGTGGTGAATGATTTATAACGAGCTAAACATTTGATTTTCATAAAATTCAAACTGAAATTAGTTTTATTTACCAATATTAATATATCGATCTATCGATCGATCATAATCTAAGCTTTCATGAGAAATCATTCAAAATAAAAGTTACATCATAGCCATCATCAACACAATCAATACATCAGTTTTCATCATAAGCATTTGATCACATAATGAAGTGTATACAACCATGGACATTTTCAGAAATAATGCTTCTGTGGGTGAAGTTTTTTCGTGTTAAATTTAGATAGTTATCCAAATGAGTTCTGTTGATATATCTTGATCATACCTGTATATGATTTTTCTGGGTCAAATTAAGAGATATTTCAAAAGCTCATTTTTTCTCTTTGAAATAAGAAAATTTAATAAGGTAGTGAAGCATAGGTAAAAGACGAAAGGAATGTCAATGAACGTCTAGAAAAAGTCCGATATCAGGCAATGTACCCATCGAAATGAGATTAATGCAAAATGGATCCGCATAACACTTAAGTATTTAACTAAACACGCATATATTTATTTTACCAATAAATTATACTTTATAAGTAAATTTGTTTTTCTATTAAAAATAAGTCAAAATTGGGGCGCTAAAAATGTAGCACGCATTAGATCATTAAAAAAAGAAGAAACAAGTATTGATGCTGTCATTTTTTCTTATTAAGTTTGCAGAATGATATAATAAAAAACCATAAGAAGAAAAGAACCTTAAAAATTAAGTGAAAGAATAATGATTTCTCTCCAAATCCCTATGCAAAATTTTGTTAACTATATTTTTCCCTTGTTCGTAATAACGATTAAATTATTACTAAAGAAGCTAAGCGAATAATGAAATACAATAAACAGCTTTCGGAACATATGTGCGCAAATAATGAATAAAAATATTGCAAATGAGGAATAAAAATATTGACAGGTAACAAATATTGAAGAGCGACTGAATATTATCTATGGTGATACTCTGAAAATAAATGACCCATCATCAGAATTTTTATCATGATACGGAATTATTATATACCATACATTTACGTAAGAGAAGCGTAACATCCCAAAAGTCGTTATTTATAATTAAATAGTATCTTTAAAAACATCGTCTGCATTATATTATTACGGAAAGAAAAACAAGTTTCTGTAACTCTTCATTGTAGTTACAACCAGTTTATAAAAATAAAATCAAACAGATGAAACAATTCAATGGTTTGGGTATTGCAGTGAAGTGAATGGGAACATTGACTTTTGACAGAAGTACAATAATTTGTTTGCAAATGCATATTTTTATCCGAAAAGTAGGGATATAATAGCTGATGGGAGTATGAAGAAATTGTTCTGAGAAGATTAAGGACGACTTTATTGGAATATACGAGTAATACACGATTCCGAAACCTAATCTTTTTGATGGTAGGATGAGCGTAGCTTGGAAGTTATTGAGGTTTCGGTGCTCAGGAAGGAGAAAATGACATGACCAGAGACGAAAAGAAGCAAAAACGTTTTGGGCATGGCTGGGTGAGGGAGGACGTTGGTGATGGAAACTGGAGGATGACAGAAAGAGTGGATTGAGACGATATTGAAGGCTAACGGAATTTTGAAGGGTTTGGCAGAATGGATAATGAAAGAGGGAGATATTTCGGGCCACGTGATGGTGGATTGAAGCTACGTATAAGGCAATAAATATGGAATCAAATATAAGTGAAAGATTTTTTTATGATTTTCTAGCGTCAACGTAGTTGACAAGGATGTACAATAGTGTTCTATGACCGGAAAACAACAGTCTCCACGCTCTAATTTTCATTAAACTTGCAGCGTAGTTCAGAATATGTCAGACAATTACATAAACTTGAAATATCAGAGACAGCCGATAATCTGGCTGCCTATTTACGTATTTACGAGACAATAAATAATTGGATTCGCGCATATTATAATTGAACAAATTTTTCGTCCAAAGTCTCCCATTTCACTGCGAAATTTATGGCATTAGGAAATCAATATTTTCTCAAGACGTCTCCCTTTTGACGTTATCAAAGATTCAGGTCAGTTTCTTCGTGCCCTTACGCTATGAATAATCCATGCTAGAACGATAACCATCTTATATCGTCGTAGGGAAAGAAATTTATTCGAAAGTTGTATAATCTGATTTTTCTCATGCTAATCTCTCCCCGCACGAAAGTAATTCGTTGTAGCATGTATCAAATTCCAAGTTTCTTCTCACACATCGATTTTCCTAGTTTCATTATTCTTCCTCCTTTGATTAGCAGGAATCTTAATTCTTATCTTTTCTTCCATCCTTTTCTATCCTTTTTTGTGCAGTGAGCTAAGGAAAGGTATACGATAAAATTGTAATGAGCTATTTTTAATCTTGTGTAAAAATTGTTGCACAACTTGTGTTTTTCAATCTAAAGAATGAAAAGAGACTTGATTGAGATTTAGCAGCTCTCTAACTCATTTTCTGAGCTTTTTATCTTCTGCCAAAATTTCAATGTTAACAGCATAATAGATAATTTAAACTCATTCTCTAACTTTTTCATTTGTTCATTCAAGTTGATTCTAATTGCGGTGCTTATTCCTTGGCCATTTCTGATGATACGATCAACGACACTTATGGAAAGATTTTTTCCATGTTGTTATGTTTTGGGTGATTATATGACTTCATCCTTTCAGGCACAATCAAGCAACTGCGCTTTCGGGAAGGAGTATAAAATTATCAATTTTCCCATCAATTTTTTCATATCGATGTCAACAAATGATCCATGCAGTGGTATATACAGATTTCTTTCGTGAAAAATACGCGAGTATTAAATTTGCGTTTTTATGCGACATTTTTCACCAATACTCACATGTAACTCTGTTCCATTTGATAGAGATTTGTTTTCCCGTTGTATCATTTAACTGATTATTCCATCCATCGTATGAATTAATTAAGTAACATTTTGGATGTAAATGACTCTAAATTAGGTGCTCCTTACATCTCTTACTTCATCATTCGACGTTTTCTTCCCTCTCCATGTCTTTTTCTTACATATCTATTTGCCAGCACGATACAAGCGCGTGTTAACGTCTTGTAATATCTTGATAATATCTTAATGCTCTGCAACTCTAGAATATTCGTGTATCACCACAATCAATTTTTGTATCGATGACTACAAGGATTTTTTAATCAACAATGGTCACCTCTGTCTTCGATTTTTCAGGTTTCTTGTCTCGTCATACATAGTTTATCCTACTAAGTCATTTGATATTGGATCACCAGCCACGAAAAAATGAACTCTGTTCAGAGTAAGTGCTTTGACATAATATTGTTTACCTAGCCGTAAATTCGGTGAACGATAATTGAATCCTTCAATCTGTAGGTTTGACAGTTGATTGCTCTGTCTTACTCCCCCCCCCCCGTTTCCTACTGCTTTCTCTCAAAATATCCATCTTTCACCTTCCCACGCTTCTGTATACGCATGGGTGTATGCATTAAATATATTTCGGAGGATCCCTTATTGAGGTGAAATCAGTTTTAGAAAATTACAGGATTTATGTTTTTTCTTCATGTATTTATCATAACATTTATAAACTCCATATCCTTAAAGTTTGCGGAAGATAAATTTGACATATGGGATTTTACGTTTAGTTATACCGAAAAGTGTTTTGCGTAATATAAGTTGTCAAAATACATTGATGATTACGGACATTAAGCATGAAGATATAAAATTATTAGTGCGGATAGGTATCTCAACGTCACTTTCTACCTAATGCGTGTTCTACGAATTTACGTCACATGGAGGATAGAGGGATTGGAAGTGGAAACGTTGGGATTTTGTTTTAAAATTTATGATAGGGATGAAGTCAGCCGTCTTCCGTTCTTGGGGTAATTTCATTAAAAATTTAAATTTCTATGTACGCATAACTGAACGGATAGACATTGGAAATGAGCGGCTTAAGAATTCCTTCTGGGATCTTATCCTGTCGTAGGGTTTTATTTTGTCTGAAGGCGTATTTGATACTCGTATATAACCGTGCACTATAATTGTGTCCGTCCTCATTTCATTACGGAGGAACCATTCACCTGTTTTTAATTTAATAAGGGGAAAATGATAAATTATTCTTCTAGATCACAGGATACTGTTTTGAGTGGTTAGCCTCGAATACAACCCGAAAACCTGACCAATAATGTCAGGTTTTTGGGTTATTGGAGGAATTCAAGGCGAATATTTCTTTCAAAAGTAAATATGACCAATAAAAGTGATTTGCCATGTTTTTGTACAATGTCTCAGGATTTTTTATGGACAAAATTAATGACAATACCAAAAATTATTGAAAGTTGAACGCAGTTTTTCTATCGTTATACGGTTCTACTGAATATCTCCTAATACCAATGTGTAGTTATCATATTTTCGTTGATCTATTTCCGCCATATCACTTTCCGATTCCAATTCATAGCATTTATATGAAAGACGTCTGCAGGTTCGTCAATTCCTAAGTATGTGTTTTCGATATGAGTACAATGATATTGCTTCGGGAATATTCCCTGCATTCTTTGAAGTTTTCACTAATGAATAAATATAATTTCCGTTTTGGTCTTTCACTGATTTAAGCATTGAAGTTCGCAGTTCTGGGCAAATTTATGTGGCAAAGCTAAAACTTTCAATCGAAGTAACTAAAACTCCTAACTCCCTATTAAATAATTCCCTTCAATGAATTCTCGTTTCTCGCCTCCACTCACACGCTGTTTCACATAGGCTCATAATATCAACGCCGTTGGATTCAACCCTACTAACGCCATTTCCCATGGAAGTATGTAATTTATGATTCTAGGGGTCTGAATTTCTGGGGAAATTGAAACGTACAATTATCGTCAATGAATATTCATGCGATTAGAAAAGGTAAATATGGACTTCATCAATGACCATGCGGATGTACACGTACACGTTCAAATTTGGACTGTACGTCTACAGGATTTCAGTTTGTTCGTCTGCTCAGGAAGCACCGGTTTGTAGGCAATTGATAGGTGTATGAAGAATCTGTGACGTATATTTGGGTTTTAAATAATTCTAAACAATGAAACATTCGTTTCTCTATCACAAGGGAAGTCAAGCATTTTTTCCGCAATATCCGAAATTAGTTGGCCAAAGCGTTCAAGCTTCCGCTTAACATAGTCCTACTGATATAAAGTGAAATTGACGCAGCCACATAGATGATTTTCTCATTGCTGCAACGCCTCACATTTGCATGCCATAGGAAATTCAATTCATAATTTACATGGTAGAAAGGCGCGGACTCAGCTTAATGTAACGCACAATTTTATTCATATGTTTTGCAGTTATATGCATGAATGCATAATTTTCTTGAATGCAAATTCGCATATCAATCTTCTTCATGGCAGTTAAAGTTGAGTAGTCTTTGTCTCCACATTGGTTCCATTTCGGCAATTAAAAAGCATTTTTTCCTCCTAGATCATGCATTTTTAATTATTTAAAGAGAGTAATACCTGGGAAAAACTTTCATTTTTGATAATTTTGTTCCACTGCTGTATTTTCTGTCCCTTAATTTTTGCTAAAAAATGTATGAATGCCGTAAAAATATTTTTGTAATTGCTGGCACCTTCTTGTTCCCAGAATGTATCAATACATTAATCATTGATATTTCAAAAATATTATGATGCCCTCATGGCTTTTTCGACACATCTTGGGGTAAAAGAATCGCTTGAAATAACCAATTATATTTAGATTTTCATCGATTACATGATAATTTATCGGAATATAAAAAATATAACGAACTGTATTGTTAATTCTAGCTACATCTACAATTAGTGCTTGCTATCAGGAGAAGGGACTTCGGATAAATGTGAAAGAAAAGTTCGCTTCAATGGTATTATAGAAAGATAAATCCATTTAACCCTATAGGGTCGAAGTTGTCGACATGAACTTTACACATGACATGAAAGTTGTAGAATAAGTAAAATATTTGACATTTATTCTAAAATATCAAAACATAAAAGGATAGAATACGTACCTGTGGACTTATAAAAAAAACGCGTTCATACAACGAAAATTTGGTAAATAAGCGAATGAATTGTTTAAAAATACGCGCTATTAAACACTGGTTTGACCTCAATCAGTTCGAGTTCTGTACTACAATCCAGTATAGAGAGAACCAATTACGAAGTAGAAAGAGATACGTAAAACTTGCCAATATCGTAAAAATAACCTTTTAAATGTTGAAAATGCAGAAATCGTCTCCGAAAATCCTCGGTTGAGAGTGACTAGTAATTAAGACTGTACGTATATACGGCTCAAATAATTGAATCATTGAGATTGAATATTGCGTTTTAATGTATATATTAAATTTTAAAATCACAGATAAAGCCTAGTTCTATGAGTTAGGCGCTGAAACGGAGGGGAATTAGCCAAGTTCCGTATTGTATTGGTAAGCGTGTATACAATGAGATGGTAAGGAGAAATGATTGCCAAACTTGGCAATTCGAGGAAGCCTTGTACAAATCTTGACCTAACAGGTAGTTAAACATCATACCGCTGAACAATTTGATGGTTAAAATGATTGCTACCGGAAAGAAGGACACGTAGACGGCCCAGGAAAACAAGGAGAGCAGGAATAGTCGTACTGATGCAGAATCGAGGCTTGAAAGAATAAGAATGCAACGACAAAGGGGATCAGAGGATGGGGATGTAGGGTAATCACTGAATAGTAGAAAGGACCTAAAAATTAAAAGTAGAAAGGTTTCCTCTGGGATGGAAACATAGCCTCAACCAAAACGATAGGGGTATGTTGGAGAATTTTGATTTGGAGTGTGGAGAAAGATAGCAAAATTAAAGTGAATGCAAAGTAAATGAACAAAGAAGTACAGGACACGTTGGGAGAGGAGAGACATTTTTAGTATAAAATCAAATGACACTGTTAAGGTGTGGGTAGATAATTTTGATTAACAATATTGGCTCTAGGAAAGTCAGTTAGGCCAGCACGGTAGGGGGAGGAAAAGGTTATGCATGTTGGACCATTTGAAGGGAGATCGAAAGTAATCGGAATTGAGGAAGAGTTTAATGTAGTGTGTGTTGTCAGGTTTGGTCCGATAGGACGGAGCTGGGAAGTATAACCATTATTCGTCCATGGCAATCCAAAACCTACTATTATCAAGAGACAACGTACATACTATGTACTCATGATAGCATTAAATTTAACAAATAAGTAAAAAGATATTTGTAATTTCAAATTGTCCTTAAACCAATAACAATAGCTGATTTTGTGTCTTGGAATGAACATTAGGGGAAAAAGTCAGTACCAGCTATTAGATACTGGCCACCATCAGCAAATAGGTGTGGGGAACAAATATTGGAAAATTAGGAGAATTTTTCCACTCAATATTAGATGTACACAGGGTAGATCCAGAATATATACTGAACGGTATTGTGACCTCTTACTCTTCAAAGACTGCTACAATTTTGATGACCACCAAACCAAGACCCCTTATCGGCCGGCATTAGAACGAAGTAGTATATTTCAGCTCTATATGATTTTTACTTTCCTGCCGTGCGAGAGGTCCTTTCCTTTCCTTCCACCTCCAAGGTTACCTAACATTTTTCAACGTGTTTCCAGTTACCTTCCTCATCCGCTAAATTCCTCAATGAATCCTCAAATAATGCGGGAAACTGTATTATTTGAGTTTTCGATTATGTGTGCAAGGACCATGTATCCCGACTACTTGAGGGTGTTCGAAGAACGAGGATGTAAAAGTCTTTTTGACCGTCAACCAACGGAAAGGTGTCAGCTACTACCAGCCCTAAACATTTCACTGTTCTTGTAATGCCAATAAAATAAACGATTGCTTAAGGCCCTTTGCACAAACGGAAACGGGTAAAAGATCGTCAGAATGTGACTCCAATATTTGACTAGATAACATTGCTTTCACGAATTGAAGATGCATTGTTTTCTTAGTAAAAGATAGGAAAATGTATTCACTAGTTTTTACCCACTTTCTTGTGTCTCAGTTCAGGTTCTGATTGGATTCAAAATTGCACATACTATATCTCTTTCGGGTAATCATATAAATCGCCGTTGCTGAAATTTCCTCCGCATTATGGGTAATATCAGCCTCTTTGCTAAGAGATTTACCTTCCTCGTAAACAATTTTAGAGTGTTGTTCTTCACTCGGATCACATCCGTTTTTTGTTTAAAATGCATTTTTTAACTCTCCATCTATCACTCTTTCTTTGTCAATTGTCTCACGACTCGTAAAAGCGCTCCCTTTGTCCCGTAAAAAACATTACGATTCGCCTAGGAGAGAACCATCACCTACGTCTCTGCTCAATAATAAACTCGTCGAAAGCGCGATAAAGACTCCCTCCTTGGGCGAGATAAGCGCCGGTGAAAAAACAAGCGTCAGCTGTGAGTGGCGTGGGGGAAAGGCGGGTGAAAGATACGAAGGAAAGATAACAACCAACTTTCCGCCCGCGCACACCACGAGTATAACGAATGAACCGGAGTTCATCCGATAGGGAATCCGATACGGAAGTGCTGAAAAGAATGAAGGTGGTTGGAGTGTGATGTGATATTATAGGGTTATAAATACAATTGTCATCTGCTTCTTTGAGGTGTACCCAGTTAAAATCGATTTCATTAATGTTACATGTAAATGTTTATAATGTTTTAACTTACGAAGTAACAAAGCGATCACTCTTTGTTTTTTTAACCATATGAAAATCACAGCAACACCTTGGCTGTATAATAGTCAGTATGTCTCCGTCACCTGAAACGCAAGGGACGCATAACAAAATACCAAATATCAATGAACTAGGACCCAATTTTTTATTTCGAGGTGATGATTTCCTCAATATTAGAATATTTAGCAATAATATGTTTTGAAAAGCATGGTATATGTTGCAAGAACGGTCGTATTATATTAAACTAAATATAAATCATTAAAAATATGATGTTTTGCTTCATATTTTCCGCAAATGTTTATCAAAACGAATTAATAAATTGAAATTTGCAAAGAACAATTTCTTTAAGCCCATTCCGATCATTATTTCGATAAATAACCATTATCAAGACACATCAAACACTACGCCACTCATGCATACGCAGAGGATGGGAGAAAGACATCTAGGAGTATCCTGAAAAGTGAATAGGAGTGTGTATGAAGGGAGGAGTCCCGGAACAATATTTCCGCTAATTTTCTTTTTATTTGAAGTTAACATGTTGTAATTTCAATACTTTCGTCCGCAAAATTCCACCTTAAAATGGACTACTTGAAGTAGAATTACGGGAAAAATGAAGTGGCTAGTACTATCACCAAAGTTCCCAATGAATTAATCCCGTTTTTGCAGATGCTTTCTGTTAAATATTCCCTGATATCTGGGAAAGGATCGATTCAAAGCATAATATTGCGTCGAATGAGATAACCCTGTAGCCGCTCCCTTTCTGAACCCGACCACTCTCCCCAAACACGAGTGAAGTGGCGAAGGAAACTATGCCTAAGCCCAAGTTTTACACGAAAAGTCGGATATTTCCGAAATGGTGAAGCCGCCGCATTAGCTTTGTCCCTTGTTGAATTTGCGGGAGGAGACAAACTTCAAGATTGTGTGCGGAGGAATGATGGGGCGGTGGGTGAAAGGGCAGGGAGGGGTAGGGGCTTGGTAGGAGGGAGAGGAAAAACACGATCATGGGAGGGGAGGATCGAAATGAGTTTAGGAGGAAAGGTGTAGGCAGTCATGATGATGGAAAGGGCTTGAGGTCGGTTTGACAGGTGGTCTGGCGACGAGCCGAAAATCACTTTTGAAGGACACTTTCATTTCAAGCTGAGCGCTGTTACGTCCCGGGAATGTAAATAGGAATGGACAGTAATGTAGACCTTAGTGGACATTATACCGACCTTTCCTGCATGTAATAACTATCATTATACGATTTATGTAACTCATATTGATGGAGGAACGCTCACACATTCCCGTTAAAGATGACGCATTCGGAGCGAATCCAAGCAGCAGATACGTAATCTAAACCTGAGTATCCTTAAATAGAATTTTTCCTCATAAAATTTTGCCCTACACGCTGCGTTATTCTTGTGTAGCATGGGGTGTTAGTTTATCAGCTATTTGATCTTAACATCATCACGTCCTTCTCTTCTTTGACGTTTTGATTAATGCACGTATGCTTCATTTGGGTCCATTAGCACAAAATTTAAAGTTTCATCATTGATAATAATAATTATTTAATGCAAAATTAAAAATTGATGAGCAAAAAAAAACAAACAATCAAATCTCTCTCTGATTTTTCTGCTAAAATGGATCTTAAAAGCAATATTGCAGTTATGATTATCTTCATGGACGAATACATGCTATTGAGCGATACACAAATTCTTAGGCGCCTGACCCGAAATTAACATTTTCAACTGCATAGGTATCGTGAGGATTATAGGAGGCAGCATAAATCCCTTTTTTGAAAACGTGCTACGTTTGTAAAAAGGAATCTATGTTGCCGCACCCTATATACCTGTATGACTATACCTCTTAAATAATATTTAATTTTAACCAATGATCGTGTAATACTGATTTAACGACTGATTTTTTTCATGCCCATTATTTATCAAATATCTTTTTTTTCTTTCTAATTTAGATATTTTAGCTCCACTCTTAATCTTCTTCATCTCCAATATTTGTATTCTACTTTTAAGCTATTCAATAAAGATCACCTTTGTTCCTTAAGCCAGACCCTTTAATTTTTTTTGCCGGATTCTCCTATTTATTATCTTAGATATACCTCTCCTCCATAGGACCTCTTTTACTTTTTAATTACTCCTATTAATTAATTATTTTAAGTACTCTGTATTCTGCACCATATTCACACTTTGCAGATTTGTAAATAATGAAATCTTATTACTTGACTGCTTTACTGCCTACACTGTCCCTTAAAGTAAAGTAATACCTTTTCTATCCTTTCCTATCACCAGATATTTGTTTTTCTTCATGTTTACTTGAAGACCTCTTCACCGATATGCTTCTTCTGACCTTTTTGTCATAAACCTAGCATTTCGCTGGCTTTAAGAAGTCAATACCGGATCAACTGCAAACAGAAGAGAATCTATTTTTCCATGCCTTAAGGGGACGCCTATAGCTCTTCGGGATCAATTCCACTGTTCAAACATATTTTGTACATATATTTGAAAACGGGCGAGGGACATATATAAGTTCTTTTGATGCTCGGAACAAAGCAGAGAGCTTCTTTCCTGTCTTGAGTGTAGTTTGACACTGCTGGTATATACGCTTCCTAAGTGACGTTAGTTGAGATCCAATCCGAATCTGATCCATTTATTACCAAAAATGGCTGAAATCTACAAAATTATAGGCCTTTTCAAGATCCGAAAATATCGAATGACACTTCGAACGAAAGGGCTTCTGACCCTTGGCATACGTCTTCTCACTTATTTGCCCATATTAAAAACTGATTGATTTTCCCTTTCATCTCATATTTCGTCTTATTTTTTATGATTTCTCTGATGGATGCCATTACACTAATACCCCTATTAACTTCCAGAATCCCTCTTTAAAGGTCATTGAATCCCCCTGAACTATATTTACTTTATTACTTCCATAATCCCCCTGTACTATATTTTCTTAACACCCTCACCCAAAATACCCTATCATTAAGTTGGGAAAATTTCTTTATCTGATGCAATTCTTCTTCTGATATCCCCAATACTTTGTCAATCTTGGCCCAAAGCACTTCCATGGTAGGAAATTATTCCATCTCCGCTACTTTTCCCCTCCTATTTTAGCGCTTAAATCAACCTCCTTCTTTGGCTCCCTCTGTAAAACCTCATATCCTTTGTCTTGTTTGCATTGATATTTATCCAATACCTAACACACTCATTTTAAAGGCACTAAAAATCGATTCTAAACCCATGACTGACTAGTTAATTAAAGCTTAATCATCCACAAATCTGATTTTAAGAATTAATCTTTGACATTCATTCCGATCCTTAATTCTTCCCATCCCCCTTCAACCATTTCCTCCACCCATGCGCTGAAAAGTAGGGGTTATAATAAACACTCCTGTATTACTCCCCTTCCTAACTGGCACAGGTCATCCCGACATTCCATATAAAACACGCACCTGGACATTCTGCAGCAGCATGAGGATTAGGCGCCTATCTCCTCAATATACTCCAATCATCTCTAACACGTTCTTTAATGCAACTCAATTTACTCTATCAAACTCCTTCTTGGAATCCACGAGGCAAAACAAATACATTTTGATTGCACACGTTGTTCAATTCTATCATTGATTTCATTACTGCTACTATACCATCACACGTAACTTTCCCATTTCCAAATTCAAACTGATCATTCTTTGAGAAATTTTTTGTCCTCCTATATAGACTAAGCATATAGATATAGATATAGACCAAGCATATATATACCTTTCTCTTTTTTGGGAGAGGAACTAACGCTCATCTGACGAGATGATCCGACCAAATTCCTATTTTCCTGTAAATTTTAGGAATTGGCATGCTAAAACCTCTAATTTGACAACTCTCCTAATGCTCTTCCAATCTCTCGATAGAATATGCTTAGACCTAAGGTATTCTCTCGCCATCATATGTTCTATTTATGCCTAAACTTTCTACCCGGCTTTCTTTACCATATAGAACCTAATATTCTTTTCATTTCAGTTTATTCTTTCTTGGTACGATTTATAATTTTCCTGTCGTAGTTCTCACAAATTGCACCGATTATCATTTCTTACTTTCTGATGTTTCTTTCACCTAACTCTAGCACACATCCAATACTCATATCCTTTGTGAACTCTATGTATCAGTGCACTGGGTAATTCAAAACGCTTTGTTCACCCTGCTAGTTTCTGGCTTCAGGTCATCATCTTTTTTATATCCTTCTTCATAGTTCTTTGTTCACATTTTTGTCTTTTCCTTCTCTCTTTTATTTACCTAACCAGTACCTCTGCAATACGTGCAATCCTTGTTCTTTCCTTATTAACCCTTCATATAGTTTCGTTTTCGGCTTTCCATATTTTTTTGTCCCTTCCCATTTATTGCATCAGTATATCTGTCTTCGCTCAAATGTCTTTTTCATTTTTGGCATTCCTTCCTTTTTGTCCAGGTTTTCACTTTCCATTTATTTACCGTCATTCTTATTTTATTCTCGTCAAAATGGTGTTGTACTTCATATTTGCTAAATTTAAGTCTGAATCCGTATCCAGTCTCGAGTAATTGGGTGAATCAATGTCACTGCTCCTAAATATTTGGCCAACCATAATATGGAATACCTAAAGTCTCTCCGCATTTCTGAGAATTCCGCGCGTATATAAACGTCTATTGTGGTATTTTACCCAAGTGTGTTTAATACGGTAAAACCCTGTCTCCTACAGAACTCTACCGTTTCCTCACCGCAGACAACCATTTTTCCATAAAACCGTAGTCTCATGCCTCATCACCATCTATCCCTTCCCCCACCACCGCGTTTCAATCCCCCACCACTTTCATGTTTCCTTCCAGGCCTGCCCGTAATTATTCCCTCTAATTGATCGCATATTCTGTCTCCTTCCTCCTTCCTATGATTATTTCTTATCATGTAGACCGTTATAAAGATCAAGTTCGTTAATTCAGCTTTTACTTCTACCAATTATATTCTATCTCTCACCTAATACATCTACTACTACAAGTTAAATACGCTGTTTCCTACCTCTTTCAAGATTACTGCCACCTCTCACTCATTCTCATCACTCCCCATCATTCCGATAATCACCACTATTCATCTAGTTCAGCTCACACAACTCCAAAATATCTTTATTTCTTCTCTTCACCTCAAGCTATTTATTTGAAATATTTATTTTCTTTCCTCGCTATAACATTATAAGTCCCTATTATAACTGGTAGCAGTCCTCTTCCGCGTCCCCTGCGCTTCGTCTGCGATCGTCTAATTCTACCGTATTATGTCGCAGAGATTAAATAATTGAACAAAGTTTAGTAGGATTGGCCTAGACGCTGGATTTGTAATGTGAACTTTCATAAGAAAGGCTAGCGTTTTGAAAAGTAGGAAACATAGGCCTGGGAATGGTTTGACTCAAGGAGGAAGAATGGAAAGATATTTTAGAAAGGTTTGAAAGCCCTATTATCCGGCAGGGAAAGACTGTGGTTTTAAGATAGAGCCGCAAAGGCATTCTTCTCTTGCAGAAAAAAATTCCTTTTTTAATAGCTGGATAGAAGATTGGAATGCTCTTCACTAAAGTATCCAAGTAATATTGGGACGTTAACGACTAGTCTGAAAAAAAATTGATAATTTTTTTGTGAGAGAATATTGTTCATGCGTCGGTATATATTTTTTATTTCCCCTAATATTTGAATCAATTCTTTCTTTCAACTTATGTTACCCCCCGACCAAATGGTTGACTTATAACAATTTTATTCATAATAATTATATTCACGCTATGTTTTAAAATTACCTTATTAATAAACGTAGGAAAGCGTAGTACATACCAATAATTTTCCTCACTTTTAAATATTATAAAGGTGCACTGTGGAATGATCATTGATTACTTGTATCTAACATCATCTCGAGACCTATGTAAGCTATTGAAAACTTAGATTTCGTGTCATGCGCCGAAGACCTTGTACATTGCCTGCATTATTGCATGACAGTTATTATTTACAGCAACAATTTACCGAAAAGTGAGTGGTAGGTTTTCATATTTTAATTTTTAACTCCGCAAAACGTTAAAATGTATGCTTTTGGACCCAACGTATTAATCCTATTAATCAAAGAACTATCTAGAAGAGAAGGGTGATGATTGCTAGAAACTCAAGTAGAATCGTAAATAGAACATTTGTAAAATATGAAGTTGGGATGAGCGTTGTGTTTTTCGAAAAGTCATCGTAATTGAGAGAAGATAAGGGTAAATTTGATTTTTAAATTCAAGCACGAAGAATTGAGATATGGACGGAGTAGATAATGAAAAGTGAGTAGAGAAATTCTAAGCATGGCTGAAAACAGAAGAGATGGTTACAATCCATAGGATCAATCATTTCAACACTTGGCACAGAGTAGTTGGAAAAAAATCCAGAAATCATAATTTAATTGAGAATGTAACGTAAATACTCGTATTGATCGAGGTATTGCATTAAAACGTGTAGTCTTCTTAATAGAAATTCCAGCTCTCCCGTATCCACCAATGCCATATTTGCTTGCTAGCCCAGGAGAAGGGACGTCTAAGAGAAGAGACGTCTTTAGGCGACTTTGGACCCCGAAAGATTCCTCTTCGAACACCCGGCCATTGCCTATATCATGTATCACGCAAAATATCCGCGCATAATTTTCTCCTTAAACTCTCATAAAATAATTAGGTCGAATTAATGAGTCCAAGGCCTCCTTCTTCTCGATGTCTCATGCTTATTTCTTTAGAGTATGCTCATTGGCAAGCGGTGTGGGCGTTAGAATATTTCGGTAATTTCATGGCTGGGAGAAGGTAAAGAAGAGGAGAAACTCTTTTGAAGAAAAAATGAAATTAAAAAAGTCTTAAATTCCATTAAATCATAGTAAATTAGCCGCATGGTTCAAAAGCCTTGAGAAGGCTCAGATATCTAGAAATATTTGAAGAAGAATCATAGGGATGAAAACATAGGAGTGGCGAGTAGAGAGGTAGAGATTATGGCATTTGAGAGAATTAGTTAGTACAACTCAAATGATTTTTGAGTTAAGCAAAATAGAAATGTGTACAATTCTCACTAAATTTGAAGGTTATTGAGATATATTTGTTCTCAGATACTATCTGAAATCGACCTGCAATCTTCAGGTTACTGCAAATGGTAATAAGCTAATACCCCATTGTTTGTGGAGTGCATCTAAGGCTGAAACAGAATATATTCTTCTTCCTATAAACCTACATTCATTATTATCACTTCATTATCAATTAGTTCCAGTTACATTCCTATTAAACGTTCACGATTCTGTTAAAGTACCTAAAATTAAGGCACTAATAAAATACCTGCAGCAATAAATATAGTAATACCACCTAGCACTTATTTCCTTACAGGAGTCAGAGGGAACTGCTTTTACTTTATAACGCTGTGCTCTTCTTTGTGTGGTATTATTTCTCAAACTTTTAATTTATTAAACAAATATTTTAATTCTCGATAATTAGCGAATTCCAATAAAACTTCAGCGTTTCGTATAGAAAAAAGTTAATGGCTTTCTGCATTAAAAAATAAAATTTTAGTTCTAAATGTCTCTTGGGCTTTCACCGTAGTTTTCTAATCGATCGAGTCGGATTAACGACAGTTTTGCCTCAATTCCAGCTTTCATACAGTCAGAGACGCTCGATTTGAAGACGCAAGTTGGAATACTGGGAAGAATCTTGCTAACCCAAGGCAAAATACGCGGTGACGCGCACCTCCCCCACCGTAAAGTATCCAGACCAGGGAAATCTTGGAAAAATGTAGCTATATTATTTGCATTGAATCGATTTTCCCAGAATATACAGTATCAAATATACAGGATAGACAAAAGCTAATATTATCATAAAGTTTTATACGGAGAAATACGTATACGTATAATGAAGGAATCATAAATATCAGTTATATAAGAATTTTCCTCCATGCATTGATGAAACTCTTGGAGCAAACTGTTTTTCAAATATAATTTAAGGATTTATTAATTTTTTCCTCACTATAATAAAGGTAATAATATAAAATTTCTTCAGTTAAATCGAAGAGGAAGAGTCATAAAAATTGTTATGCATAAATGATGAGTTGGCTGTCAACACTGCTACGTTTCGAGTTTATTGTAAACGGTCATTTCCCAAGAGTGCGGATGGTTTACTTTCATTCCATTATTTAATATTCTACACTATGATTTCCAAGGTAAGTGGCTATTTTATAACTTTATTCCTTTAATGCCTTTATTTGTGCTAAATTCTAACCCTTTAAACCATTCATTCGCCTGAAGACTACCAGGATTCAAAATGCATCTGGAATCATCAACCAAGAAATGTCTACTCTGTTTTCGTTACGTAAACGTCTTAGTTTGAATTTGTATCTCACTTCTCGGAGTTACACCTGACGGGAGAGCTTTATGAGGTGTTGATGGTAAAGGCTCAGGAGTTCCTCTATACAATCAACGCAACGTGGCAAACACACAGTGGCTCAGAGATATGCATCTTCACTATAGTATATCATCGAGAAAAAGTGATCGCCTTTTGGATGAGGAAAACATATCATGTAAAAACTACTTAATTGCGTGTATATGCCCAAATATTTCTTTTTCAAAGTGTATGCTCAACCTTAACGCCATAAAGCTATGACGATATTCCTTGTATATAATATATCTCTTCCTTCCTCCAAAATTTAGCGCAATAATCTTCGCCATGTGCGAAATAATCTTCGCCATTGATTTAACGTACCTCTATGTTGTAATTGTCTCGGGAAAAAAACTAAACAAATGTAATTGAAATCAACTTAAAATCATAACAATTTGAAGAAACAATCAATCTAGATCAAATCGACAGTTTCTTTCGGAGTAGCGGCTGCTAAGAAATATTTCTTACTGGTGAGGACTATATATTTTGTAGATTAAACCTTTACTTCTTCTGACTAAGATTTCTCTTTTGCTCGCCGGTAATAGAGCAGAAAAAAGATATTTAATAATGGTATTTCGTTTTGAAGCAAGATTGAGAATTGAGCCTTTTCTACTACCTGCGCCCTTGTTACTATTTTGCGAGAGAAAATAACATATTACATGAATATTGTACAATAGCGGCGATATCAGATCTCTCATCTCATTAAAAATATTTGTGCAATAAAAGAAATGCACAATAAAAATGCTTCAGGAATAATTACTGATTTGCCGCAAAATTAATGATGTTAATATCAATTCTTTATTTTGAGACCTCGAGGAAAAGGGTTTGGAGAGTGCACGTGTCTTTTTTCCAGGAGTGCGGATGGGTTTAGTCCAAGGAGTCTGGCTTGGCTTTACGGAGTTCTTCTGCTAAAAATAAAGATACTTGATGTATAAGGCTGGTGAATTTCTTCTTTTGTGATTGGAGTGAGATTTTAGAAATCTTATGGAGGAAGCGCATCCATCAAATACGTGCGTGTTGCGCAGACTGGCTTGGGGGCCGTTTTTCAAGACTATAAGTCAGTTCATATGTCTTTGTCATACGCGGAAAGTGAGCTTCTCGAAGGTAATAAATAACATAGTCCCTGTACTTGCTCATATTACGCAGAGTACGGATTTGAAAATTTCACATTACATTTAAGAGTGCTAGATTAAATCGTTAATTATATTAACATTATGTTGATACGGACTGCTTCTGTTCCAATATGCTTCATATGCATCGTCGTCGTTTCGTTACTAGCAAGAGCAACATTAATCCATGAGAAAATAGCCCAGATTCGAGAGATCGAGAGCAAAATGGACAAAGGAACGAGTGGTTATTTCTCAACGCATCGGTTGACATGGCACTTGACGTGAAAAGTTCCCTCTTCGCCATAAGGAGGGCGCCTTGTCCTCGTTAACTCGCGAAGGATTCGAGACAGGGTCGCGAAGTCTCTGAGGGACTGTTCTCGGTGATACGGAAGAAAGAGTTGAAAGGCGGCAGAGCGATGTAACGTTGGGAAATTAATTTAATAGACGGCTTGAAGTTATTACAATCTTTCGCGTACGGCGATTAATTGGATTAATGGAAAGAGTTTACCAGAAAAAAATTCTTTATCGCTTCTCGTTAACTTTCCTTAATTAGGTGCTTCTAAAACTGGTGCCATTGTGTATGCGCTTTTAAAATAAAGATAGGATTTTCTTGAAATACTTATTGAAATCATCGAGAAAAATCTTATGATCTGAAGAAGTATTCAAAAGCCAATGGCATCCGCGTGAAGCTATTTGGAATTTCAGATAATTTCACTCTTTGATTCTTCCATGTCACACTATATCACGGTAAATCTGGGAGTGGTGAAATGCGTGGTGGTATTTTGTAGTTACTTTCCTCTTTGGTCGTGTATTCTATTGTGTTGTACAGGTATTCTGCCATAGCTGCCATTTGACCCGATGATGATGTAATACATCGAAACCCGGTCGTAAAATAAAAATGTTCTCAAGTGGAAAAGTGCTTCGATCAGTTATTCATTATGTTCGACTTCCACCAAATCACGCCTGAAGCAACTCAAGAAATAGCATAATTGGATTTTTAGCAATAGTCTGATTTATTATTTTATTTATATTACTTTTATATGATTTTGAGTTGCTCTTTGCCCTTCTTTCGTCTCAATTTCGCCCAAATAAAGACCTCTATCTATCTATTTATCTTCTTTGAGCCTTTATGGGTTGCGGTCCCAGCCTAAAGGCTAGCTAAAAAGCATAACTATTCATCTGAAATTAATCACACCAAAAACAAAAAATTGTTTCTGTTATTTTCGGCCCAACCGTATTCATGAGTTGGCAGTCACTCATCTGAGTCCAGATAAGAACAAAATACCTCTTTCTTCTTTACTATGGCAGAAATAAAAGAAGAGAAATCTCTTTTATTTTCTTCTTCACCTATCATTGCTGAACGCTACTGCCATTTTAGTTTAAATTCTATTTGCTGATTTTAATTTTATCCCTTAATAGTATCTTATGCCACAGTTACCGTAATGAACGTATTAAATTCCTGTAAAACTCTTTGGGCCATCTCTGAAACAGCTGTCGCAAATTAAAATTTAAATACTATATCAATTTTCTTACTACTTAAGTCGCGACTATTAAGCAGGTGTATACAATAATTTTCGTGTCATTACAATGCATATTCATTAAAGTCGACCCCGGTGGCGGCGGGGTAACGTCCTCGTCTGCCATTCCAAGGGTCGCGGGTTCGATTCCCGCCTGGGTGAGTTTCCCTCCATCTAGGGCTTGGGTGTTTGTAAATGTGACCATTGTTATCGTTGTTAACAGTTCGATGTAAAGGCCAAAATGCGCTGTTTTCGGACTAATACTGAATAAAAAAAATAAAAAAAGTCTAATTTTCATTACATACATCAACGCTTCACCTTGGAGCTCTCTTGCTCCTCCAGATTTTCACGATTTAATTAATTAACCGACCTTATCCTGGAATGAAAACACTTTGCGTATCACTTCCAATTACTGAGCTTAATCGCATGGGAGGAACTTTGCAAGAAGATGGAAATAAACAAGAAAAAACTCATGGGCGTTCTATTAACTATGAAAATGTGAAAGATAAAACAGAAGTGAGTGGAAAATTTTGGTTGAAAACGTACCAAAGGTCAAACGTACTGTTATAGTAACTCACTTCAGCCAATATATACCGTGTCACAAGGGTGTGGGACATTAAAGAATACATTTGTATTACGACTAAATATCAGTGCTGTAACCTTGGATGCAACATCTCCCGATTTATTCACTTTGAATTAAGATTTTTGGGTTACAGATATGAACAAAAGTGGTGTTCCGGAGATTTCTAATTAAATTTCCTTTTTAAAAACATTACTTAAATGACAAAGGTGAACCATATTTACTCAATATTACTTTCGCTTGACTTAATTAAAAGGAATATACAAGGGCAAATAAAACTTGAATTTAAAGAAAAAGAAAGATGATTCTAAATTAGTTACGGTCACCAACATTTCCGTCATACGTTATCTTACGATATATCAGATGCATAGAAATATAAAAATTTGGGCCTTATTTAGCGGCATTATTTAATTTAATCTTGGGTTTGAATTTGATTAAGGGTAACGCAAAGTGAATAAAAATGGAAACCTTTCCAAAATAGGACAAATTTTACACAAACATCCTTATTCCGCATTAGTTTGATTTTTATTGTTTTGTTTTAATTGGATTTTAATGATTACTTCGTTTATTGCTGAGGTTTTTGACGGTCAATGTAGGTTTTAGTTGGAATAAGGGACCAAGTACCGCCACCAACTGTCACAGCCTCACACAACTCAAAATGAAATACAACTAGACCCCACAGCACAAAACACCATTTTTTCCTGTCAAATACATTCGGCCCTGCTTTTGATACGCATTTCCGAATCCTTTACCTCGCTTAAACAACATTCCCCATTCCAATATAGTCTTCAACATTCCATTGCCTCTTACTCCTTATTGCAGTCTGTCTGGTTTTTGGTAGTGTCCTCCAAATATTTATCTCTTCCCCACATTTTTTACTTTAATTTCCTTTCGTTCCATAGTATTTTTTTCCAATCTATTTCCCATTAACTCCTCAAAAGCATGCATTGTTTGTTTATTCTCTTTTCTCAACTGACAAGTTTCCAAGCAATGAAAAGCTACGCTACACATTATGGTTTTCACTCATTAATACTTAATATATTTATTTAAGATGATTCTCTTCAACTCCTACTTTTTAAAAGTTCATTGAATAACGCAGTTCCGTCTTTAATGTATCCACTACATTGAAATAATCACTTACATAGGATCTTTCAATAGTCTTGAATTATTATCTTACGTCGCAAGTAGGGTGGCATAGGTCAGCTTGGGTGACAGCAGTTTCTTCTTTCTTGCAGGAGGTGTCTTCAAGTCGAGACCGTTTGATAACCTTAACGAACAATATATACTTTACTGTCATTTATTCGGAAATGCCCCAAATATTAATTTGAAATGTCCATATACGGCATATTGTGTAATACTTGCCTCTTTTTAGACAGGTAATCAGCCCTAACTTGGTCTTGATGCGAGGGTGGTCCCAGAAGTACCCAACCCAACAAAGAATACAAAAATTATAGAAAGATATGTATTTATTTTTTAACATAATCTTCTTTTAGCTCCATACACTTTTCCCAGCGTTGTTCAATACGTTCAATACCCTTTTTATAATGCGAACTGTCTTGCTCTTCAAAATAGCCATTAACAGCCGATATCACTTTTCACGGTTAGAAAATCTTGGACCACCGAAACATTTTTTCAAATTTGCAAACAGAAAATAATGTGAGAGGGCTACATATGGCGAATAGGGTGCATAAGGCGGCAACTCAAAATTTAATTCATGAATATTGGCCATTGAAATAACGGAATTGTGAGATGTTGCATTGTCTTGATGAAACAATAATTTCTTCTTAGGCAAATGCGGCCGTTTTTGCTTGATTTCTTCGATCAAACGTTGCAATAAGTACGCATAATACTCACCGTTGATAGCTTTTCCTTTTCAAGATAGTCAATGAAAATTATCCCACGCGCATCCCAAAAAACCGACGCCATGACCATGCCTGCAGATGAAACGGTCTTCGCCTTCTTTGGAGGTGGTTCTCCCTTTTTAATCCATTTATCCAAATCCATTCTTTTGTTTCGGGTGTTAAGTAAAGGACCCATGTTTCATATATTTATATGAAACGGCGAGAAAAGCTTTGTTGATGTGAAACTTTGCTAAACACTCAATTGAAACATCCTCGCGACACTGGTTTTGCTCGAGTGTGAGCAAACACGACACTCATCTTGTACACAGCTTTCTTCTGTCCATATTTTCAGTTAATATGCAATGTACCCCACTTTTTGAGATGCCTTCTATGACTGCTAGCTCACGCATTTTCAGTCGACGATCATCCAGTATCACTTTAAGGATTTTCTTCGCCGGTCCTGGAGTCGTCACCTCATTTGGTCGACCAATGCGATACTCGTCTTGACAGCTCGTACGGCCTCGTTTGAACTCTGCTACCCAATATTTTACCGCCGTAAACAAAAGAGCAGACTCACCCAGAGTATAATTCAGTTCAGATTTTATATTGTTTGGGCTGAGACCTTTGAAATAAAAGTATTTTACCGCATAACGATGACCACTTTTCTCCATTTTCACAAAATCACTGACGTTCATCAATGATGGCACCCAAATAAATACTAAAAAACTTGGCGTCTTCAAACTTGAAAATTATGATTTATAGATTGAGTAATTTCGAAAACAGTGATATTTTTTTAAACAACTACCGCCATCTCTAGGTCAGGCCGGGTACTTTTGGGACTACCCTCGTATTATTGAGAAATATTCATTTGGCAGCGTTATTGAAGAGATTTCATCGCATACACGCTAAAATGAATTTCTTTGTAATTTGAAAACTAATTTAAAAATAACATATCATTTTATGCAAGGGTACTCAATCAATACCAGCAAAATTAAATGAATAGATCACATGGATATTTTAAAACCAAGTCCAGATAAGTTGGCCTACATTTTGATGGGAGTAAAAATTATAATGAGGATCACTGGTTTTTTTCAAACAAATTGGCTACTCCTTTAATTTAAAGGTTTTAAAAGGCAAAGGAAAATTCATCCCCTTGATGCCCTCGGACTTAATAGTGTCACCGCCCTTTAATTATGAAAATTCCAATCAAAGAAAAGGAGGAGTTTGTTTTCCAGTAGACCTTTGTTTCCGTTCTAAACTGTCCGAAGGACTCGTTATCCGGTGGCCAACAACATTTCAGGAGCCTCCGGTTGTAGCAAATTAAAAATATAATTATTTATTTATTTCCGTGGTCATCAATTGCGGAATTACCTAGCCAACCGGAAATGGAACTCATCTTTTCAAAAATTACATCTGACATTTCTCCAAAGCTTTGGGTTTCCATTGATGGGAACTTCCTCTCACTATAATTTTATCAGTTTATTTTTTTTTAAATTACTTTAATTTTTATGAGGTATTTGATGAAACAACATTCCGGCTTTATATGCATAAAACATTTAAAAATTTAAAGATTTGCGGTATCTACCGCAACAGTTACCTGAACGGAGTTTCACGCTGATATGCACGGAAGTGCAGGACATTGAGTGTAAAAATCACTCAAAATGACTCATGTCCCTTCCACGGCGAATTTTATTGTAAATTCCAAAACAGGTTCATGTGTACAGTTAAAAATAGTAATTACTTACTTGGGATTTCTTTCATGGTAACACCTGACATCAAAGTAATAAATGTGGGTTGTCATCACTCCAGTACATCGTATAGTGTATCTGCCAACTTTTCTCGAGTATTACCTTTGCTCAAATTTCATTTTCTAGCTTGTATAGATTTGTGTACAAACCTTAAAGTGTTGCAGATAAAAACAAATATCTATGTAAAAGATGGTTAAAAGTTCAATACTCGAAATAAATGCTGAGTTATTTGATCAAATTGGCTTTCAACGAAGCGACTGCTATTTTAAAACATGAAATATAAATCTCTGCTGCTACTCGGAGTTGAAAATCAGAATATATTTTTTCCTTGTTTAATTTAAGCGAGAATTGAAATGTAATCATATTAAATTTTATTTCAAGAGGAACACTGATAACACAATTTTCCGATTCTCTATTTTGTGACTTTTACGCTTGGTAAACTGAATGGACTCCAGCTGCATGATATGTATAACTAAATCAGTAACTAAAAGGATAAATTTAACTCGGGCGAATTCAAAACTTATCAAACATTCTATCCGCTAAAATTACAATGGCTGGTAGATCGCCTGAATATTCTTTCATGAAAGTAGGAGTTTAAGTTGCAATAAAGCCAAATTATAACTTGAATCATCTGGGCCGCTACGTGTAATGCAGTTACTTTGGTAATTGGGAAAGTTTCTCTTTTAATCGTAACACTATGGTGAATCCTCAAACTCTAGAAATTAAAATATGACAACATACATATCCGTGGACTTCACTTAAATAGAGACAGCAATTTTCCTACGATATTCCTGGCTCCAATATTTTTCTTCCTTCCCCCTAAATCATTCCTAACCCAACCTAATCACAAGGGCAGAATCATAACGTCCTCCACTGCCAGCCCAGAAAGTGCGGGTTCCTTTCCCTCTCAGGTAAGTTTTCCGCTACAAAGGGCTAGGGTGATTGTGATCGTATTTGTAGGCAATTCTGATTAATGGTATGATGTAAGAGACCAGAAAATGGCTGGTCTTGGATTGCTATAAAATATTTAAAAATAATAAAATCTCACGACTCAACACAGCAATCAGCTCAAAGGTTTGTTTGGTGGATGAATGTTAAGACCAACACGTAATAAAGGAGGCCAGTTCCTTACTCAGTGCCACCTGCGGAATCATATTCATCATATTTTAAAGGTGGAGCCTTGGTGTAGCAGCCATTAGTCTCTCTCAATTGCCGTTCTTTTCAGTTCCTTGTGTGTTATTACTCTCATAGTACTTCAAAAAATAAATAAATATATAAAAATAAATCAATCAATAAATAAATAAATAAATAAATATATATATATATATATATATATATATATATATATATATATATAAATACTTATATAAATGTATTTCTATATATATATGTCGCGGTAGTCCAGGGGGTAGAGCGTTGGACTAGTGACCGGAGGGTTCCGGGTTCGATTCCCGGGCAAGGCACTCTCGGCACCTGCAGCTCCACCCAAGCTAAGTGATTTTTCGGGAAAACATAAACGGCACAGGGAAAGGAATTGGCCCCCCTACCCTGATGGGTGAATTTCGCGAACCACGTGAACACGCCGTCGGGCTTAGTACTGGGTGAACTCTACCATCACCTACCAAACCGACCTTCGGGTTGATTACTATATATATATATACTAGATCTATAATACTTATAATACAGTACTTTTTATATCATCTACATGCGGAATTATACCGAAAAATTCATATGACTTTGGCGAAGTTAGAATTGTGTCAAGTCACTGGGAGTCAAATCCTTGCCATCCGATCGGAAGCCAAACTTTCTATCTACTAGGTTGCCTACGGAATAAATTACAAGATTCTCCGTCATAGGCTTATTTATGAAACATGGAAGGTAGTGCATTACAAGAGTTTTACTTTTCCTATGCATAAATTCACTAAAGATGTAAATATGATAATTTTATCTCAGAGATTTCCCCGATGAGGAATATCGCTCAGAAGCTGAAGAGTATGAATGTGCAAAGGAATGTATTAGAGTGGCAAAAGTGAAATGGGTATGAAAGGATGCGTTAGCATGGGGGACGTTATTGAGAGTAGGTTCATTTCCATCCGTCATATAAATCGAGGAATTAATTAGCAGTCCCTTACTCGAAAGGGAATTGGGTGAAGGACGTGTACGTGTGTACATATGTAATTAGCATTTTGATTTCGTTCCACTTCGTCTAATGTGACGTTCCACTCTAAAGAGTCACCTCGTTACTATAGTGATCCAACTGTTTGCTGAATTAAGCCTTCATTTACTCTTAGGAATTGAAGGTGACTACGGAATATTATGTACAGAGTTAGAATTCCCTGTTGATTGGATGATTCACTTAATGTATTTGAACAAAATTTCTGCCATACGTAATTGTTGCTTGTGCTTTGAAGTTTTCCCCTAAAAGTAATAATCAGAACTAGACTATTCTTTTTCGTAAAAATACTACAAAAACATACCCGAAACCAAATGTTTTCGATCAGGGTGTAATTATTTGGCTATTTAATTTCATTGATCTCAAACATGTTAATACCTGGCGTTAATTTCGCGGATAGAGGAATCCAGTATCGCCGAATCCTGGAGCACTTTGCATTGGCTTAGGGTTCGCTAATCAAAAGCAAGGTGACATCATTGTCGGGCCAACGTATATGCTCCTTTGATCTAGTTCAATGATTCAGCGATGAACATCACTCAATTGACCAAATCATTACTCTTTTCATGGTTTACAGGGTACCTTTTGCCTGCATACCTTGAAGAAAAGTTTGCGTTTTCTTCAGAGATCCATCTTTATGCTTCCTCATATCGGAACCAACCAACCTCGCTTTTCAGTAAATATTTGTCTTCATATAAAATTTATCTGAGAGTTATCCGTGATAAGATTAAAAATAATTTTTGTTTTGAAATATTTGAGAAAATGAAAAAAAAATAATTCTTCATTTTCAAATAATACATCTGTAAACATAAAGTTGATCCAAATTACGTTTCTTTTATTCAGAATTTTTAAATAATTAATTACAGAAAAATTTTCTGACAGCCTTACTTTTACTTTTTAAATCTAGTTAAAGCAGTCGCACTATTCCAACTTTCTAGTAAAATGTAACTTTACATGCATATGATTCATAGTGATGATACGATGGTGACACGGTATGATGGAAAGGTGTGAAAATATGTAATCGCTCCTTATTTTCCTCGTTAAATAACGATATGATCGATAACATTCCTCGATTAAACCATTCCAATGTCAATAATATATTATTCCAATAGAAGTAATTTGTATCTTTCACTTGATCAAAAATATATTTGCTTTGAGATTTCTGATGAAATTATTCCCTCTCGCTGGCACGATAAGATTTTCAATATAATGCTTGTGACCGAAATTTGATAATTATCTTATTATTATTATTATTATTGGTAATCTGCTGATTAATGTAGGTTTTGCATGAGAACAACTTAAAAAACGTTACAACGATGCACTGGCCTCTCTTGGCAAAACACACTGAATATCCAACACTGAAATAAACCTCGCTTCAAATCCTCACACTTACTTCCTTCCACCCTTCATTTCGTCTAATATCCCTATCCTATCACTACACCTTTCTTGTTTGCACAATATTCTAACCTCCATTACATTCTTCAACATCCCATTGCCAACCAAGTTGTCCTGCATCCATGTTTCTACCTATCCTGCCCTCCTTTTCATTTGGATTTCTCACGACAATCCTCTCTCCTCCCCCATTGTGCATAGAGTTTCCCCGTTTGATTTCGTTCATATGCACATCACCTTTTCTCCTCATTTATTAATAAGGTCTCATAAATGGAAGCTTTTTCGTTGCTGGAAAAGTTTTGTTGTTTATCTTTAGTTTCTTCTGCATTTTGAATTACTATTGAGACAGTGCAATGAAAACCAACAGTCACACGCTTTTCCTGTCCCAATGGGTCTAATGTTTTTGGGACAAATTACACCAACGGCAGACAATAAAGTATAGACATAAATAAAAACTTCATCCCTAAGTCACTTTTGGCATCAGGCACTGATTTAAGGAGTGGAGTTCGTTTAGCGAGAAGCGCTGCTTGGAGAGGTGGGACGGCTAGCGCGAGGCAGAGGCGTCGGGTAGGTATTGCGAGGGAAGGATACTCTTCGACCGCCAGCAAGGAGGGGCATCATCACGAAAGCCCCACTATGCAAGTTCACCCCTCCTTTATATAGCCAAAGGCGTCTTTTTTCCTCTCCTGTGCCGGACTATTTGCGGTATGTGGACTGATCTCTTCGGCCCCTACTTCTCCCGAGCCTCTCGGGTCAGTGGGCGTAGGTCTCCCCCACTTCCCCATTCTATATGGGGACGGACGGTTACGGACGGCTCCATATGACCAAAAGGGGAGTCCCAGATGACTTTGAAAATAATAGCTATTTAAGGCTAAGAGGAATAGAGTTTTCCTTGTCCTAAATATATCTCCTTTGGAAACGTATTAAAGAGACATCTATGAACTGTACTCACTTTAATATTAAAAATGATTATTTATTGTCAGCTGCTTTTTTGCATGTGGGATTCATTAATATTCGTTGAAAAAGTATACTTAATTTACATATTTCCATGCGTATTTTTCACTCCTGTTTACAAAGAATTCGTATTCTTTTTTTAGGCAAGTCATCCGATCAAAAAGAATGATTTTTACATTCCGATTTTCCTACCTTTTTCAATGGGATATTACAACTAATTTTCTATGTATTTCAACGTTTTAAAAACACTTGTTGATTTTTGTGTGGTTAATATGGTTAATCAAAAATATTTACTCAAGCAAAATAAATGAGCAACTTTAAAGAGATTAAACTATCGAGAGATAATGATGCTTTTTGCTCGCCTCATCTACTAATATTCAATGGTGCTATCTCTGGAAGCTAGAACTTCATGAGCAATTAACTAATATCACAAGCATAGGAACAGGCCACACTACCCAGTATACGTGAATTTCACACGCCTTATAGTTCAGCTCGGGTTGAGTTCTACAAATTAAATTTATCTTCGGGTTGATTTTAGGATGAAAACCATTCGATTGCAACTTACTTTTGGTTTGCTTATGATCTTAGCTAAATGATAAATGAACATAATTACGGCACACCAAGCAGTGCATTAATTTTTAAGCTAATTAAGACTTTGTCAGGAGTGTGACGATTGCACTTACTTTAACGTAGTCTTCCAACGTGGATGACTTGTCTAGTACAAGATAAATGGAGTCTGCCACAAGAAACTTAATTCAATGGAGCGGTTAGGTAACACCGGGGATCTTAAAGGGGACTTAGTGATTCATAATTAAGTTTGAACTGCATTTAGCGTCTCTTTCCCAGATACTCGTAGTCCCAGGTAAATCGTTTCGGATGGCAAGCAAGCCATGTCGACCCTTTGAAGTGAGCCCGTTTCCATTTGACTTACTCAGCTCCGAGATGCTTGCAAAAACTCCTGAAAAATGGGACAAAGTAGAGGAAAAAATATAAAGTCAACTTGCCCGAGTCTGCTTTGATTAATAGCGACCCGTAAACTAATGAGCGTCCGCGGGTAGGGTAGGGCCTAAAGAGAGGTGTTTGCCAAAGCGTTTCGATATTCTTTTACCTTTTTGAACCATTGTTTGGAAGATTTGGTAAATTTTCTACCGGCCAATAAGGGCCATTTTTACTATTCGACTAACTAAAGTTTAAATGAAACAATTATTGCCTCGTTTCCGTTGAAAAACAAGAACTGCAGTTGATTGAGTATTTGGCATTTTCGGAAATAGAAAAAGTTTCCCAAAGCAAAGAAAACATTCATCTTCAAAGATATTGTGTTATCGTAGGTACGACGGAAACAAAGCCTACTGTTGTTGGTTGGATGTGACTCTACTCAATAAATCATTTGAAGGGGGGCACCTTTTCCGCAAATGGCCACGCCGTGTTTTCTCAGTAAAAATCTGGAAACTTTCAAAATAGAGAAGGATCAATCAACAGGGTCCTTTTTAGTAGTACAGTTTTAGTATCACTGATAACAAGCAATTACGAAGCATTCTTCACCGATTGATTTGAATTCGGCCAGTTGATGATGATGAATTCATGAAATCATAAATTTGAACTGTAGAATCATCTGTCGCTTACACATATATCGCATTGCAACTAAAATGTTTTGCATTTTGCATGTAAAAATTTTTGTCTATGATTGTGGTCGATAGTCCTTTTCCACTCTAGTCATTGAGACTTACTGCTCTCATAGATTTGTTTGGCGCAGGCAAGCTACTATAACAAAAATAAATTTTAACCACTTTAATCCCAACAATATGCTGATTCAGTTTAGCATAGTTAATCGGAGGACTTTGAATTTTCTAACCTAAGTAAGCAGCCATAAGTCAAATTTAGCGCATAAAAAACTAAAATTATTTATATCTAATCTACATAAACCATAAACATAGTAATCAACCAGAAGGTCAGTTTGGTAGGTGATTGTAGAGTTCACCAAGTACTAAGCCCTATACGGCGTGTGAAATTCACACATCAGGTTAGGGGGGGGGCAGTTCCTTTCCCTGTGCCGGTTACGGTTTCCCAGGAAGATCTGGTACCCGAAAAATCACATAGCTTGGGTGGAGCTGCAGGTGTCCAGAGTTCCTTGCCCGGGGATTGAACCCGGGCCCCTCCGGCCAGCCGTCTAACGCTCTACCCCCTGGACTACCGCGACCCACTACATTCTATTTAAACGTATCGTAAATTTGACCATGGTTTAAATACTCCAGAAGGCTGGCATTACATGTATTCCGTTCTCTTGCCTAGAATTGATTCGTCCAGAGTTCGGAGGATTCTTTTCACTCATTTTACCTCTCAATGCCTTCCTTTTCACGTCATTCATATCCTGTAACAGAAAAACGAATGCATGTAATGTCAACTGACTTAATTATGAGGCCCTAATATTGATGCCACGGTCGATATTTTTCAAAATATATTTGTGTGGATAAAAATAAGTTAAAAAGATGTAACTAATATAATAATCCCCAATTCTGTTACGATGTGAAAGGTAGAAGACTGATGTGGAACCGAACCAAAAACATTTGGCTTCTGAGTCAACACGTTAAAAATCTGATTTCAGTGTTCGGTTTTGAAAAAAAACTCGTGCGGGTAATATGCAGGATATCAGATGGATTTGTGCAATTTTGGGTGAGCGTCATTTCCTGCGCTGACCTAGCCAATTTTCCCGATATAAATTGCTTCCTCGGAACTGACTGAAGGTTGCTGTCCGTGGTTTAATTTTTCGTGACCTGCAACCATTAAAGCATACTTGCGTTATGTAGTATCAAAAGGTCGTGCACGCCGCCGCATCATTTAAATCGGCTTTGTTTTCGGTATGGACTCGGATTTCATGCGAACATATCAGCATAGGTGGGGAAATTTATATATTATATATTATATCCCTCCTCGGACTAAAACCTTGACGTGGTGGAAGGGCTTGTGCGTTCCGATGACCCCTAGAGCTGTGCTGGCGGGAGTAATAATTATTGCTCCTAGCAGGGTCACCCATGCCAGATAGATCGAAGGTTAGGAGCCAGACCACGCAGTCGTCGGAGGTAATCCACGCAGCGTCTTTTGCTCAGTGAGGCGGCTGCAATGGCGTCTGACCCCAGTGGGGCGGCCAATAAGTGATGGCGTCACGTTAAAAACACTATTGAGGAAGGCAACGGGAAACCACCTCAATTATCATTCCCAAGAAAAGTATGATGGACAATACAGAGATTTTAAGTCCTGGCAACCACGGGGCTCGGCCCAATCGGCCGTGTGTATTGCCCGGCAGCGGGGGAGGCAAGGCTTCCGCGGTCGTCATCCCACGAAACCCTTGCAAGGGAAAACCAGCAGCAGCAGGACAGAAGACGCAGGAGAAGAAGACCAAATTAGTTAGTAAAGGAACGTGGAATGTTAGGACAATTATGATGACTGAGAAATTGAAGAATGTTAAGCGAGAGATGGAAAGGGGAAATATCGATATTTTACGTCTATGCGAGGTGAGATGGAAGGATAGCGGGGATTATTGGAGTGATAAGTATAGAATAATATACAGCGGCGGGGACGAGAGCCAACGAGGGGTTGCCATAGTATTAAATGAAGAGGTAGGGAGAAGCGTAGTCAACATAGAGCAGGTAACGGATAGAATACTACTAGTAGAGATAAAAGCAGAACCGAAGAACTTGGTTATTATTCTGGTACACATGCCACCGAGCAACCATAAGGAAGAAGAGGTCGATAGGATATACGATCAGTTAGAGGACATAATCGCGTGTGTTCCTGCAGGGAAACATTTGATAGTGATGGGGGATTGGAATGCTACGGTAGGCGAAGGAAGAGATGGGGACGAGGTCGGGGACTACGGTTTAGGCGCGAGGAATGACCGCGGGGAGAAAGCAGTTGAGTTCTGCAGGAGACAGGGGCTAGTCATCACCAACACTTGGTTTAGACACCACAAAAGACGCAGGTGTACATGGAAAATGCCAGGTGACTCAGAAAGGCATCACCTAGATTATATCCTGGTTAGACACAGGTTTAGGAACAGTGTGATAAATGCGCACAGCTTCCCGGGAGCGGATGCGGACTCTGACCACAATTTAGTTGTTATGAAATATAGCGTCCATTTTAAAAAGATAAGGCAGGGACGGCGAGTCAGAAAATGGAATGTAGAAGCATTAAATGGGTTGAAAAGGAAGCAATACAAACAGGCGGTAGAGGAAATCATGGAGGATGGTAAAGAGCTAAGTACTATCGAACAAAAATGGGAAAGGATGAAGAGAGGGTTGTCGAAAGCCGCAAAAGACACTATTGGAACCGTTAACGCTAAAAGGACTAGGAAACCATGGATCACGGATGAGATCATTACAAAGATGGATGAGCGGCTAAAATGGAAGAATGTTCATACAGAATTAGGCAAAATGAAGTACAAAGAATTGAACAATAAATTGAGGCGGGCAACAAATAAAGCAAAAGTATGGTGGAAGACGCAGTGCGACGACATGGAAAGTCTGCAGAGGAAGGGTGAAATCGGTGTGCTGTACAGCAAAGTTAAATCTTTATCGGGAAGTAAGAAAGGGAGATCAACGATAGCAGTTAGAGATAAGGCGGGTAAGGTAATAGTTGACGCAGGAAAGATCCAAGAAAGATGGAAGGAGTATATAGAAGAACTGTATAGTAAAGAGCTTAGACCAACAAAGTTAGACATAGAAAAGAAACATGACGTAGAGGAAGATAGCTTCGGTCCAGGCATACTAGACAATGAGATAGAAAGGGCATTAAGGGAGATGAAACTAAATAAGGCCGTGGGGGTGGATAAAATTCCTGCGGAACATTTAAAAGACTTAGGAAAATGTGGGAGGAAGAGGCTATATGGATTGATCGGTAGTATTTATGAGGAAGGAATCTGGCCGGAAGACTTTGTGAGATCAGGTAAATGCTACATCATGTGAGGACTACAGGACGATAAGTTTGATATCCCACGCAGCTAAAGTTGTTCTCAGGATCATAAACAAAAGGATAGAGAGTAGGGCAAATGATTACTTAGGGGATGATCAGTTTGGGTTTAGAAAGGGGAGAGGTACCCGTGATGCCATTGCAGTAATGAGATTATTAATCGAGAGGAATATAGAAGACAACCAGGAGGTATTTGCCTGTTTCGTAGATTTCGAAAAAGCGTTTGATAGAGTGAATTGGGAAAAACTAATGAGTATTCTGCAGAAAATAGGAATAGATTGGAGGGAAAGGAGGCTAATCCGCAACCTGTACATGTCTCAGACTGCTCAGGTGCGGGTGGGAAACGGGGAGTCAGGATGGGCAGTGTTAGGAAGGGGTGTAAGGCAGGGTTGCCCATTATCACCGTTGCTGTTCAACCTGTATGCAGAGGAAATGATCAAAGAGGCATGGGAAGAACTCGATGTAGGAATGAAGGTGGGTGGGGAATTCGTAAAATCAGTTAGGTTTGCTGATGACCATGCTTTAGTTTGTCAGTCAGCCAAGGGGCTGCAAGCATTGCTGAGTGAATTGGAAATTGAGTGCGACAGGTATGGGATGAGAATCAATATTATTGAAACAAAGGTTATGCGAGAAAAAGGCTAAGCTTAACATTAAAATAGGAGGACAAGAACTAGAGCAGGTAGAACAGTTTACGTATCTCGGCAGTGTTTTGGATCAACACGGTCAAAGTATTAGGGACGTAAGGAGAAGAAATGCTCTAGGCAAAGAGGCTTTCACAAGGAGGAGGGAGTTAATGACGGGGATGTTGAGTAAGGATGTTAAGAAAAGACACGTAAAAACTTTGATATGGAGCGTAGCTATGTACGGCGTGGAAGCGTGGTAATTGAAGCAGGAGGATAGACGTAGACTGGAGGCTTTTGAAATGTGGGTGTGGAGAAGAATGGAGAAGGTGAAATGGACAGAGAAGAAAACAAACGAGGAAGTACTTGGTATGGTGGGCGAAGAGAGGGGTTTGTTGGGAGCAATCCTATGGAGGCAGGAAAAGTGGATGAAGGGGGCATTGACCGGTAGTGGGATGTTAAAGACTGTGATAGAGGGTAGAATGTTGGGCAAAAGAGGAAAGGGAAGGAACAGGAAAGGGATGTTGGACGGGATGAAGGGAGGAAGAAAGTACTCAGAGCTGAAGAGGGACCTGATGTAGAATAGGATGTTGTGTTTTGCTAGGGGCCACAAATTATCTAATTAGTAATTACGTCCATCCAAAAACCTATTCAAACAAGAAATCCCGCCAAACGGCGAACAAATATTCATTCACATAGAAATAGATATAAGGAAAAGGGATAGGAAGGCATATAAAGGACGATCACAGTAGAGGTGGGGAAGGAGGAATCAGGCAAATCACGAGTGGATTTCTTGTTTGAATGTGTATTAGGCCAATGTAGCTCGCCTCTTCTTCTGGCTGTGCGTGCTACGAAACGCACTGTTCCTATTCTTCATGATGTTGTATGATTGCTAAACTACCACCTTTCCTCTTGTGTGTGAGTCTATTTCTCCTTTGGTGGGTGAACCAGCTCCCTAACGCCATCTCTTGGCCAAAGAATCGGGGCACTTGGTGGTATAAAGCATCGCAGGTCTCAGAGTAAAATACGTTTCTTGGACAGCTCAAGAATTTAAAAGCCTCCGCCCGGCAAATGGAAAGATGCGGAGTTCAATTCCCGGTCTAGGAAATATTTTTACGCTCGTTATTTGCCTGATTCCTTTTTCCCCACCAATACTGCTATCGTCCTTTATATGTGTTCCTATCCCTTTTACTTACATCTATTTCTATGTGAATGAGTATATACAGGTGTGTGTGTATATATACATACATATATATACACACACACATATATAGTTATTTATTTACATTTTATGTTTTTATTCACTTCAACTGGTAAATACTCACTTTCACCTTATAAAATAAAAATAGAAAAGTAAACCATCCATAAATGCACACTATAAATTCTCCTAGTTTTCAGTATGAGTTTTCTCCTTCAAGGTTATGAATACAAAGTAACATCTTAATGATGGCGTTCTATCACGTGTCGACTTAAACTGATAGCACTGATGAGATTTTAAGTCATTTTTATGCCCACTTAATGAAGAAAAATTTGTAATAATTTGAATTAATGTGTGAATATACACAATATTGGAGATTTTTGCCTAAAACGAGTTCATAATTACCTTACTGGGAATAGCTTAATAGATTTCTGCAAATCTTATGACCATATAAAATATTGCAGAGCAAATTGGAAAATCAGTTCAAAGATCTAACTCTCAATTTTTTTACAGATTTTCATTTCCAAAAAAACTATGACTCAGTTTCTCTCTAAATACTAATAACTTAAACGTCAAATGGCAAAAATGTATAATTTTATGAATTTGTACTCACATAGAGTCCTTCGCATCCGCACAAGGGGAAAATTAGAAATGATTCAGCGAACCTTGTAATAATTAGTTTTTAATTACATCCATTCAAATATTTTTACAGTTCATTTTTGTTAATCATGTAGAAGGAAAAATTGATAGCAGAATGAATATTTGAATAACTTGTGCTGGAGATATTGTATTCACGAATGACACCTACAGCTGATATTCTGAAAAAAATTGTTCGCAAGATTAATAAAAATTCTACTCGAGCAATGGGGTTCCGTCCTATTCTACAAGATTCGTATACATTTCTGGTATAGAAGATTTTAATTTTATTACCAACATTTATTACGGCACTATGAGTTATTTAGTTTAAACAAAAAATAATGGATAATAATGGCATCACAATAACATATTTCACCCAAACAAGGAAATGGATTTTTCCAGCTTTTTTGCTGGTTACATCATCACCATTCAAGATTTGCTTGGGTTCAATTGGATAAACCCGATTATTCGTAATATAAGATTTCGTTATGCTCAATATACAATGCAGTCACCATGAGAATATGTATATTACGGAAACTGTATATATTAAAAATGCATTTCGTATATCACTTTTGCACTTTACTAAATAGTCTAAATAACGACGACGGCAGCGTACATCCTGCTCCAACCGACTATCGAATCCGGCCGTGGTCGATAGTGAACTTGGAGTTGGTAGAATACGAGTCAAGGTCAATCTTTCAAGTTAACTCCAATTCATACCACCTGCGTAATTGTCAATTTGAACTGAAGCGTGGCAAAGCGACCGTTTTCCTTGAGTCATATTAAATCACAACACGTATTTGAATTTACCGTTCTTTCTTGTCGTCACTATTATTCATATCCGCGATAACTTAAACAATTTTGGAGCAGTTATTAAACTTCGAAAATGTAAATTAAAGATCAGTCTGGTATATCAGCGCAACGGGTTAAAATTAATATGAATTAAACTATATAATAAATTTTAATGAAGAAGTAAACTTAAAAACAAAATGTTGTTAGTTTCTGTTGAACAAATTTGGAAAAAATAACTTTTTTTGTTTGTCTCTGACCCTTTTATTCTAAAAGCTTTCTTATTTGTGGTGGCAATGCATTGTGCAATGGAGAGAGGATTAAATTTTATGATTTTGATCAATGCATTTTCACAGAATATTGAACCTAGTTACGTGCTTTACTTCATTTTACGAAAACGTCGAATAATAATCGCTCCTCGCCTTCTTCGGCATGTAATTTGAATTGATGAGGTGTTAAAAATGAATAAGTGTACGCCGATATTTTGCTGGTAATATAAAGACGATTCAGTTTATCGTTATAAGTAAAGAAAAAAAAGAAAACATAGTTAGTAAAAATTGTTAGTGGTTAAAATATGTATTGCCTCATTTAGAATATGCTGCAAATGTATGGGAAGTTGGATCAATTGGCGAAATGGATCGCCTGCAGCGCAGAGGAGCTAGATTTGTATAGCGTTCTTATGATAAACTTAGTAGCGTATCCAAAATATTAGAGGAGCTAGGCTGAGAATCACTCACGAAGAGACGGTTACAATACTGATTGAAAGTTTTGCATAAATTGGATGGTCTCTTTAGCAGTAATATTGAAAATTTTTGATTACCCCGTAGTACTAAGGTAGGAGAAATCATATCAATAAAGTTGGAGAGATTAAGTGTAGAACAGATAGATTTAAGATGTCATTTTCTCCACGAACGATAGGGGGATATCATAATAACATTGTTCGACCTCGGTATTTATATTACCGTTATGTATTCAGCCCCTGCCACACACCCTGGCAGTGGCTTGCAGGGTACTAAAATAAATAAACCAGAAGATACTAGGCATTGAAGGTAACTTGTAGTTTGGGACACGACTGAAATCAAAGAAACCTCTACCGTTCTAAATGTATGTGTCGCTCATCATCTTCGTGTTTACTGGGGCTTTCATTGAAGTTTCTACCATGCCCCGTCATCTTTCTTCTTATTAATTACAAAACATTATAAAACCAGCAAAAATTCTTTCAGCGTTATTCAATTTGCTAAATAACGAAATTTCTAACGGGTCAAAAAGCTAGCCACATATTCTTAACGTGGTTACAAGTGTGCCCGCCTTCTTTGAATAGCGACGCGAATAATAAGTAGCAATTACAATATATTCAACGAGTTTTGGGTGTACCTGGAAATGGCAGAAGCTTCTGCGCTCACCCAGCAATTCGCTTCCTGCATATGCCCAAAATTTTGCGTCAAATCTTCCTAGCTCAATCTCACTAATTAGTGCAAACATGTTTTATTCATGATGTGGGAAGAAGCAATCTCCCATAGAGAATTATTGCCTCTGAGAGCGCTTAATACATCAGTTTCACAGTGCCAAAAACATTTTCTAATGGATGTAGTGTCGCTGAGCAGCTAACATAACTGTAGCGATTGCACGTATTTGGTACATCGGGAGTTAAATGTACTACTAGAAAAACTGCGATAAAACAAAACATATTGGTAACCTAGAATATGTTACTAAAATAACTAGTTAAAAGAACAGCTACAAATAGTTTCGCGGTAGCTATACGTGATGAAGCCTCTCCATTGTTTTAAACATTACATGACAATAAAATCAAACTTTAATGAGCCCAAATAATATTTCGAAGTCGCTTCTTTCCCAAAGATAGAATAAATCACTCAATTTAGTTTAACGCTTTTACATTGTGTATTCTGGAAATCGAGTTCAATGAAAACCTTTTCACACATGTTGACAGTTTCAAATCGTCGCAGTAGATAGTCAGTGCTCTCAATCTCCCATATTAATCTAGATCGTCTCGGCCACAAGTCAGTTCCATACGTTAGTCATCACACCATTGAGTGGTGCCAAGCACGTGGTGCGCTGGAGGATATATTTTTCCATGGCCATCTACCTTTAAATAAATTTGAGAGGCCAGAAAAATATTTTCCATTATATAGAAACGCAAATAAAACAATAGCCATCTTCGTTGTTGCTTCAACTCCCTGGGATGATTTCTGCCCTTATGTTTGATCCTCATAGCTAATACAAAAGAAAGTGAAAGGCACTGGTGGGCTACAAAATTAAGGGAATTGTGAATAGCTCATGATATTTATGACGCACTCAGGTATTAATGTATTTAAGAGTAGCTTGACTGGCTATCCTGGCTTTTATTTAATTGACACGAACTTATTTTCTGGGGAGTGATTCACTTTTATCAATCAGTAATAAAGTCAATTGCCTTTAATTTCTCATTCTGGTATCGGTATCACTTATTAGCTGGACCTGGGGTTGGAATTATTTCCTCGCTACCGGTCTTAAACTACAACAATTTGCTTTTACTTGTGATTAAAGTCGTTCCAGGCTCCCTTCTTACCCCTATCGGCCCTAAAACCTTATCCTGCAAGGGTGCTGTCATCCCTTCAGTTAAATTCATAACAATTTTGGACGACTTGGATCCTTTTTTTTATGCGTAATTGAAAAAGTTATCTTACAGGTTATCACGCCGAATTCTCGGAACTACTAAAAAATAAGATGTAGCTGGTGCAAAATTAAATAACTCATATAGTTATTTTTACGGATACTCCACCACACCCTTTCTGTCAATAATATATCATCAAATTTAATTATTTAAAGGATCCAGAAGTCATAAGGAATTTTTTAGAAAAGCGGAGGAATGGAGATGGTTGAAATGGAGCAGTTTCTAGATAGTCCGGTATCAAGTGCGTCATCGGTGACTGGATTGATCCACAGGTGAAGTAGATAGGTACTATGACTATACGTTTAAAACACTCTTTCTCATTACTTTTGTAAACGTATGATAAAAGCTACAAAACTCTATGCATGCCTAAAAACTTAAATGAAGTGACCAATTTGTTCCTTGGTTTTGTTAAAGAGTTTTTGTTTCATCTACATATTTATATTTTTTCTTAAAATATGAAAAAATGAAAATAACTTACAATAAATAAAATGCGGTTGACAGTTATTTGCCAGTTCCACAATTTGACAACTGCTCCACATGAACTCGTGTAATCTTGTAAGTTGGTAGCATACTCGCCTACTAATCCAACTGCCGCAGTTTCTCGTCCCAACTTGGACCTCGTGTGGTGAAATCTGATGGTTCAGCCCCCAAGGCACTGGATGAAAAGAGAGGAGCACTTCATCAGGATCCAAAGGGATAAGTAGCCACGCCAGGCGTACCAAGAGCAATGCATACCACAATTTACGTAGATTATGCTGTATTCATTTTGCCATTATCGAGTTTGACAAATATGAGTCTTTAAAGTTCAAAGATAAATGAAGTTAAAAAAGTTAGTCTAATAAATTTGATTACCTTTTTCATTATTTCCATATAGTGCTCGTGACAATGCAGCATAAACCTTTAAAAATGCAGTTTATTTTTATGGTGCAGGGTTTGGGAGTTAGGGGTGCCACTGGCAGTAAAGTAAGGGAAAGTAAACACTCCGATCTCATAACCGTCTCGAGTCAGTCCCATTGAATGATTTAGCTAAACGCCGACAGGGAGCGACCCTTTCTCGGGTTAACTTGATTTTTCAATGAAGCGGAACCTTTATAATGCGATCATTGTCAAGAATATTTATTTTTCTCATCCACCCCTCCTCTCAAAATTTTAGGAATCATTTCTTTCCTCGTCCCGGAATCGAGACGGAAAAACCCCTTTTGGACTTGGCAGCAAGTGCCACTACAGTGTACATGCCGAGGATGTGGGAATAAAAAGATAACCTTTTACCTTTTACCCCTCTCCACTCTACTTTCGGGGGGCAGTGGTATTCCTTCTCTCCACTCCCCCCACCATTGGGGGGGCACCCGCCCGCCGGCCCACAAGTCCCGCCGTGCGCAAGCTCCGAGATCCCCTACGCAGCCATCTACCCTCCTTCCAAAACCCTGCTAGACCTCCCCACCCCTAACAGAAACGGTGGATGCCCTCGCTCTCCCGCCCCCTTCCGTCCCTACCACTTCCCTTATCTTCCCTCCCCACCACCCGGCTGCCCCACCCCATCGCACGGCCACTCCCGAATCCCTCCTCCCACTCTCTCCCTCACCGCCCTCCCGCCTCCACCCACGCCATCCCGCCTTCTCGCCGGAGCAACAGCAAAACCGAACGACCGACTTGGCTCATTTCAACGTTTTCCAACCCCGGGGGCGCAACACGCTTCTCACTCTTCGGCGTCACCTCCGGTCCGCGCGCACGGTGTCGGACGAAGACAATCCTGAGAAAGAGAGAGAAATTATCGGGCAGACCTTCTTCCCTTGGATCCGTTGTCACACCCGCGGGAACTCACGGAAAACCTCGTCTCGTCTCGTCGCGCCACGTCGCACCCTGTCACGCTCCCCTCTTCCGTTTAGCGCAGAGTCGTCGGGAGGAAAGGACGTCGTGTCGTCTCTCGGACGACCGGCGAATCGGACGGAAGGTAGCGCGCTCGGTCAACTGGCGCGCGTGACGTGCGTGAAAAGTTTTCGGTTGGCGCCCGGTAGATGCGAAGAGACGCACGCATTCGCCTCCGCCTCGTGTTTTTTTTTCACCCGCCTGACTAACCCCAGAAGACTTCTGGTTTCTCACCACACGGGAGGAGTGCACTCATAGAAAAGAAAAACATCTAAGACTTTCTCGTCGGGAATAAAACTGGGCTCGAAGGCGGATTGTGGGCTCACTGTGTGCTTTCATTTTGGGGTCGATATTAAGACTCTTCCCATTCGATTCCAAGTTCAATAACTTCTGTTGCGTTTAAGGTCCAGAAAATACTTCTAAACTGACTCATATGAATGTGTTCCATGTGATCTCCCAAGACTTTTGACCAAGTATTGTGTTTGGTGTGCCGGTCAAAAAGATAGGCCCATTGAAGAAAACTGCCCTCCCCCCATCGAATTCGGGCGGTCCTGTTGCCACGACTGACGGCTCAATTTTTTCTACACTGACCTGCCAGAAGAACGTTCCACTTCCCTCTGCGCTCCGCCCCTGGGATGAAACGGGGAGGAGAAGCGAAAGCCAGTCCACGTCCTCAACGCTCGTTATACTGCGAAACCTAAGCGGTAAGTTTTATTCATATTCCTGCCGGTGATGGCACGTACACGCGAATGCTAAAAGCATAGACGGCTTGCAATAATATGTGTTTAAAAAATTTGCTTTCGAAGTGATGAACTGGATATTCATTATTTTATTTTATTAGAAGTCTTTTTCGGAGACAGATCAGAATTTCTCTCAGTTATAAATACCATTATTTTCTATATCCACTCATTTCATATATCGAATCACATTCGTACAATTTTTGAGACATATTTTCCATTGATTTTACTTTGGCTCGACCAATATCCCAACCAGTTTATTTTTATGCATTTCAATTAATCTTTTATCGAATCAAGGACTTTTTTGTAATTCAGTCTGACTGGTCGAGGAAAAGTAACTCGCAAAATATTTACATTCAGTTTCCAAGGATGTTTCATCTTATGTCTTCACTTTTTTCAATCAAAATTTTTTAAAACCTCTTTTTGTTCAACCTTCACAATGACCATATCTAATATGTTAAGGTTATACGTAATTATTGTAGGTTATTATCCTAATTATTATTGGACGTTATGTTATAGGAAGTGCATTGGATGGGATGAAGGGAAGTATGAAGAATGCGGAATTGAAGAGCGTTTTAATATAGTTTGGGTAGTCCACGTCGAGTCTTGTTACACTAAACTAAGAAATGGCTAAACCTACTCCAAGCATTTAATTGAGGTATAAAAATCCTGGGGAAAAATATGCATATATATATATATATATATATATATATATATACATACATACATATATGTATACATATATATATATATATATATATACACCCACTCACACATGCACACAATATGCTTATGAATTCCATGGTAACTGTAATTAGAAAACACTTCTAACAATTGGCCAAGTCAAAGAAGATATATTTTTTAAAGAAACCTTCAGCATTTTTACAGTTTCTTTTTTGTATATTTGCATTGAGATCTCTAGAAAGGACGGAACTTCCTTTGGCACTGTCGGTACCGTTTCCCTTGTTTTTATGTGTGTCGGTGTATAGAGCCTTCGTCATTTTTTTACGCTTTACGACTCCTGCTGTGAAATCAAATGGTTCCCTCAAGGACCATATAATGCGACGTGACGCGGGTCAAAATTGGGTGCTATTTGTTCCCTCTCTCCTCTTGATGGATTACCCGACTCGTACTTTGTTCGCTTGCTGGAGACATGGAAGAGGCTCGGTGAAGGAACTATTGACAATCAAACTCTTTGTTTCCGTTAACCGTGAGATTCGAACCGAAGTTGCGGGTCACAAAGGAATGGAATCTCGTGTGATTCGAATAGTAACAACTCGTATGTTAAATGATTTATCCGCTCGAGACAGTAGTTGTTAAAACACATTACTGAAGAATAATTCTTGCCCCACCCTGAAGTTTAGTCGTAACGTTTTTTTTAAATAATGAAGTGACGGCTTTTCCTAGTTAAAAATCATGGAGAACGTAAATTTCTGCATATTTTTAATATTCAAATTATTATTTCTTTTTCAACATGAAAATTATGGTTAAAAAGGAAGTAATTATAGCTATGACTACCAGCTCCTTACATTGTCATTGGAATTTGCTAATTTAGATTGCTTAAGCAAAATGACCATAGCTGTCGACGCACCCTACAAACCCCTAAAACTACTACTACTAGATTGCTTAATTTTGTATTATTTTTTCTGACTTTCAATTGTTCCTTTTGAAATGTAGTAAAAAAATGGACGGTGTATGGTCAGCTGAAGTATATTGGAAATAAAGTTGAATAATTATCGGTCGGGAAGTCAATTAGTAAAACCAATCGCCATGTTGGATAAAAATATCAAATTTCGGCGAAAACTACGTCGTAAGAGGGACCACTCCTGAATTCCTTCGAAAAAACACGCTGTCCGCAATTTCACAGCCCCGCCCCGTAATTTCCATTTCTCTTTACCTCGTTTGGTAGGGTTATATAATCTGCAAGCGGTCGAGTAATAAGCACGTTCTGGCTACACACGGAGTTTAAGTGGATTAATTAGGCTGGCCACCTTATTTTGAAAATGTCTGTTTACCATTCGGACGTCGTGAACTGGGTCATACGGAAAAACTCCATTCAAAATTTTGACTTATTCATCTAGTGTCCTCTTCAAACTTCAATTACATTGTCACCGATGATTATAGCTGTGTATGGAAAATTCTTAGTAGTTATTTTATTTATCATTTTGGAATTACATAATGGTTAGACTGATGTCTAAGAAAATAATCATGTCTTTATAGTTAATCGAAATGTACTTTGATCAAGGATCCTCAATACCTCCGAAATACAATTATTGTTGACTTTTGATTGCTTTAAATGGACAGCTATCAAACGCCACTTTATTTTTACCCATTAAGATCAGAGGTCAAATATGTTAAATAGAAAAACTTGCATTCTTTACGAGCAAATCATTCCATTCTCGTTACCAATGATAAAAACTCAATATTGCCTCAGTGTTGCTTAATTATGATACTCTAGTTCTAATTATAGAGCAATACGATCTCTCGTATAACCATGCAGGTATTAAAAGTAGAAGGAATAAAACGACGCCTGAGTTCTTGAGCGAATTTTGTAAATATTTAACCACATAATAAAATCATCTCTTGTTATGATTAGTTCAGGTTAATTATTTAACTTAGGAAGCCGAAAAGACTCCACCCAGTTATTACATTAAAAAAGTTTGTTATAAATTATTACTTACCTGATAAAGGAATTTTAAAAATGGAATCATACGAGGGTCATCCGGAAAGTAGTACCCGTTCGTGAAATAAAAAGACAAAAGTAAATATTAACAAACATAAAAAATTTTATTTGAAAGAGGATACTTTAAACTACTTCTCAACATAATCTCCAAGCAAATTAAGGCATTTGTCATAACGTGTGACAAGTTTCTGTATTCCTGCTGCATAGTCCTTCGCCGCCAGCTCATTGAGATACGCGAGGGACCCATCTTGCACAAATTTTTGCATAATGCAGATGGTGTTTAACAATTTCATGAACAATTGTTCGAGAAACATTGGGAAAATGCTCACAGATGTCATCAATTGTGACGCGCCGATCGTTCCTCACGAATTCGTCAACTGAGCTCACCAGTTGGTCTGTAATGACAGACGGTCTCTCCGAACGCTCATCGTCGTGTGTGTTCCCCCTCCCCATGTTGAAGTTGCGACACCACCGCCGAACAGACGACTCGTCCATTACATTGTCTCCATACACCTCCTTTAATTGGCGATGAATATCACATGGGCGAACGTTTCTTGCATTGAGGAATTTAATCACTGCCCTCACTTCACAACTGGCGGCGTTCTCAATTTTTTTAAACATTGTAAACAATCACAGAAACAACACAGGCAATGCTAGCGTCACGCAACTTGGCTCAGAGAAGGCAGACAAGCCACTGAAGCTATCTGACCTCGTCCAGCGGCTACTCGCGTCGTCAGCACTTCATGCGGCACGAACGGGTACTACTTTCCGGATGACCCTCGTATATATACTTCCCTCATTTTGGAGTACTTGGGTTTCCTTTTTTTTTCATTGTGGGTTTATTCCCACGTATAACTCATATTTGACGAGGATAATGATTAGATCAAACTTTGTAACCAAAAACATATCGCTATCATACCAATTCATATAATTCAATAATGATAATTCTTCTTTTATTTTTACGTCACACTTTGCCTTCGTTTTGGAAATACTTCTCCATGAAGTTGATTTAGAATCTATAGTAAAGTTGAAAGAATCCTATTATTCGTTAAAAAATATCACCACACCCATCACTTCTGTCAGTTTCTTTGTTTTGTGGAGTAAATATTTACGCGATTTCATATGATTTTTAGAATTAAAGTTCCAATATTTATTATTATTATATAAATCTCGTTGCAATAAGGCAATTTTACTCGTGGCAAAGTCTGGTCAACGGTCATTCATTGCGTGAAACGGTTATAATCAATACCAGAGAAATGGATTATCTAATAACTTTATCTAAGTTTTCGACTGAATCCGAGTGCTGGACTTTCTATTCGTTGACATCCCATTGTAGAGGACCTAAGCAATGCAAATTTATTGGACCAACTTGAAAAAATTATCAAAGAGCCGTGTTTTTGTGAGGTGTTGTTTGGGGTCTGACGTGCGCAAGTATTGAGTCTGCCTCATCCAGCAAGGGCAGGATGTTAAGACAGTTGAGAGAAAGGAAAGGAAATGACTTCGTTATTCCATCCTCCGAACCGATCTACTGAACTCCCCTAAAAACGCCGTTTTAGAATGAGACGGTAATAAAAACTCAAGACTTGGACGCAAACCTACACGAAAAGACTCTGGCATGGTAGCAAAAATTGCTCAATATATACATAAATATTTATCGAAAAATTAGCTGGTTATTTTGATAAAAATAGAGTGCTTACTATCGAAGTTATTCAATATTATCAAGAAGTTCCTGCATGGAACTTTCTTATTTACATTTTAAAGTATTAGTTTTTCAAATTTTATTTGCTTAAAACGCACTTCTTTCCCTTTTGCTCCTTTTCTAAAACGAATGCTCCCTTCAACCACGCTAGACCGGACGCAAAAAAAAGACATAAAATTGGTCCTCCACGTTAAAGTGATTGAGAAGGACTGTGGGACCATGAGGTAGAGGGTTTGTAGGCAACAAAAAATAATATGAAAGCACTTTAATTCGACATTCAACGCATAGAGGGAACTAGCTCGTTAGAACAAACCGTCCCTTTTCAGCGCAATCATGCTGATTGCAATGTAAACCTCCCGACTCGACGGTTCTGTACTGCGAGGAAGAAAAAAGAGAACGCTGGAAGACCTGCTTGTGCGATGACTCTAGATGAAGCCTAATCTCACCCTCACCCACCCCTCCGACTATTGCTTACCTTTACCTTCCCCGCGCCTCCCACCTCTCTCTCCTTCGAATTCATCCACACTCCCTTCGCGCGCACACCCACGTCCCTCGGCTTTACACCACGCCCTCCTCATTGCCTGCCTCCATACCCCATCGTATCTCTGCCGCCAACCCTGTCATATCCCTCGGCTTGGTCGGCTCCCCGTCCCGTTGTCCACTTGGCGCTAACGAGGGTCTGTCCGCTTCCCCGTCGAAGAGGGCGCGTGTGCCGCCGCCTCCACTTGGCACTTCATCCCCTGAACGGGAAGCAGTCCCCCCTTCTCTCTCTCTCTCTCTCAATCGCTCCGCGTCGCACGGTCATCCTTCCCCTTTAAGAGGCAGGAAGGAGATGGTCCTCTTCGATATCTCCGGGATATTGAAGTTCCTATTCCCTCAGACGCAAAATTGAGTCGTGCGGAGGCGCTCGAAAATTCATTCAGATTTTGGATTCCCACGGGATTGGCACTGTCAACAGTCGCCAAGTTCGCCGCCGTCGTCTGTCCTCGGCATGCCACTCCTTTCATGTCGGTGGTGTAGCCAGACAAATTCTTGCGGTGAGCCTTTTTGCCGTGCGATGAATTGCTAATTGATTGAGCGATATCAGTCGGTGCGGTTTTCCCCACCCATCTTCCGAAACGGATGTTATCTTGGCGCCTGTACTGGATGTGAAATGCGTAGGATTAAACTTTCAAGGATAATTGAAATCCGTCTGTAGGTGCTCCACGTGTAATCTCTATTGATGTTTTGTTTGGGACTCTTCAAGGAGGAGAAATTACTGTTAAGAACATCGGGAAGAGACTCCAGGAACATTTCGAAGCCCCATGCGTGAGAGCAAGAGATGCTCAAAGCGAACTCACATGACGTGCTGTTTCCCTTGCGATTAATAAAGTGTTACAGCAAGATATTTCCGAACAAATACTTTGATAATTGCAGTTTATCAATCCAATAACTGGTTTGTGACAGCTCCTCTAACTATCCTCTTCCTTGTCAATCTCTTCATTCCTTCATAGCTCTTTAAACCGACATTTTTAGTTGATTGCTCCTCATAGATCGTTCTTGGCAATCTCCTGTAATTCTTCCACTTCATGTTTCCTGATAATATGACTTACTCTACTTTACGTACTTCACTGTTTTATTCATGCACAACATACATCATGTATGTGTACGAGATACTCCATTTTTATGCACTAGATGTTAAAATTAGGAAACGGTTTTCCTCGGGAAAAAAGCTCGCGAAATCAGAAATATTATTTAGATGGGAACCTATGTGGGTCGTCGCGAGCTTATACGCAGCATATTGCTGTTCCCGTGTGACTGAGAGGAATGAAAATGAAAAAAATATTGAATGAGATACGCCATTCGCTCGTCAGCGTGTTTCGGAGGCGTGGGGTCTATAAGCGCCAGCGTCTATCGAACGTGGGAAAAATATATGCTCGTAAACCTGAGGCGTGCGCGCTGGACGGCCCAGAAAGGACAGCGACGCCACAGATCAAGCGACCATATGGTTGCTCGTATTTGCATCATTCTTCATTTATGGACGCTTACTTTCCCCATGAATAACAGTTTTACTGCGGTTTCCCCCTGTCCAGTTAATCAGTTGTGGAATTTTATGGGAAACCTGCTTCTATCTCACCATCTTCCTGGATCAAAAATAATTTTTTTTTGTTTCAATCCTTCCGGTAATTCATTCGGTTTAAATTACCGGGTGAATTTAAAGTATGTATAGTTCAATTATGAATAGAAACATACGCAGCTATACTGAATTCCAACTATATACGGGAGTTATAAAGTACGCATACTTATGCATTAATTTATATGCATTCGCTAGGCCCGTTACATATTCATATTCATATTAATTATCAGATAAGTTGTTTTCTCTTTGGACCCTTCCTGTTACTTTCGTGATCTAAACATCTCTATCAGCCATTTCTGGGCAGTCACCAGGTTTTTCATAAACTTTTAACATGCTATTTCTTTTACAGCTAAACGTAGCCAAGAATAGGTTATTATTGATAAACTAGTTACGTTTGATTATTGGAACACTGAGAAATATGTATATTGCATCAAATAATCCTTGAAACTCAATAATTGAAACTGGAACGTTATTTGAATAAAAATGGTCGGTGTCTAGAGAAAAATCATCTGATACCAGTAAAATTACACAGCTTGTCCGAAGGTGCGGGTGCACATGAGAATCACCCACATTTGATCCTTGCGGGATTTGAGTCGTCTGATCAGTGGTGAAACTTCCCGTCCTTTAGACTACCACAGACTCGTTGATCCGAGGACGCATAAAATTCAACCCCATATTGGTGTTCCATTTTTGGATAAAATTCTCAAATCTCACTCAAGTAACAAAATCTGTTTTTCATAAAAGATTGCGTAGCACACCGTGAATATCTTCAACCAGTTTTGTGTAGCCCCTGCGTCGATGGCGGAATCCTGGTACGCCGAAGGTAGAGAAGTTAGGAAAAAGAGGATGAATGACCGCAGATCTCTCCCTTCCCCAACCTGCCCTCAAATGGAACGCATGCATCACGTTAACCGTAGCAGTCCTATGCGCAACAAAATGGCTTAAAGTAATGACGTACTCGAGAGGACCCAGGGATTTAATTCTATTAAAGCATGATCCATGTTCACCTGTTTGGAAATCCTCTCAATTCAACATTTAATATGACAAAATATTTAAATGACACCGAAAAATAGTCACTTTGAGGGCCGCTTAAATTTAAAACGTTCTATTTGTAATGAAATAAAAACATACTTTTGAATCAATCATATTTCAAACCTTTAAAATTTCATTTGGTTGACATTTTTTGATTGTTCTACAGGTCATATGATCACAAGTAATAATGGTTTAAGCTATGTTAAATCAAACTTATATAACAAACCTGAAAAATGTATGCATCACATTAATAGAATCTAATTGATTAACTTAATTACCGAGTTAATATTTAGCATTACGTTTCTTTCGAGCACTTGAACGTATAAACGTGTGTGTTTATATATGTGTATGTGTATATGTGTATATATATATATATATATGTATATATATATATATATATATATATATATATATATATATATATATATATATATATATATATATATATATATATATATATATATATATATATATATATATATATATATATATATATATATATATACGAGGGTCATCCGGAAAGTAGTACCCGTTCGTGAAATAAAAAGACAAAAGTAAATATTAACAAACATAAAAAATTTTATTTGAAAGAGGATACTTTAAACTACTTCTCAACATAATCTCCAAGCAAATTAAGGCATTTGTCATAACGTGTGACAAGTTTCTGTATTCCTGCTGCATAGTCCTTCGCCGCCAGCTCATTGAGATACGCGAGGGACCCATCTTGCACAAATTTTTGCATAATGCAGATGGTGTTTAACAATTTCATGAACAATTGTTCGAGAAACATTGGGAAAATGCTCACAGATGTCATCAATTGTGACGCGCCGATCGTTCCTCACGAATTCGTCAACTGAGCTCACCAGTTGGTCTGTAATGACAGACGGTCTCTCCGAACGCTCATCGTCGTGTGTGTTCCCCCTCCCCATGTTGAAGTTGCGACACCACCGCCGAACAGACGACTCGTCCATTACATTGTCTCCATACACCTCCTTTAATTGGCGATGAATATCACATGGGCGAACTTTTCTTGCATTGAGGAATTTAATCACTGCCCTCACTTCACAACTGGCGGCGTTCTCAATTTTTTTAAACATTGTAAACAATCACAGAAACAACACAGGCAATGCTAGCGTCACGCAACTTGGCTCAGAGAAGGCAGACAAGCCACTGAAGCTATCTGACCTCGTCCAGCGGCTACTCGCGTCGTCAGCACTTCATGCGGCACGAACGGGTACTACTTTCCGGATGACCCTCGTATATATGTTATATATATATATATATATATATATATATATATATATATATATATATATATATATATATATATATATATATATATATATATATATATATACACATTCATACATGTATATACAGGGAGCGTTCCGAAAGCAATGCAACTAAATGCAAAAAAATTAAGTGGGATCAAACCACTTGGAATAGGTGGGGGGGGGGTCGCAAAGCTTTGCCACAAAACTAGTATTAGTGCTCTTCAAGCTGTGGAATCGGCAGGACGTCAGTTATTGTAAACCTCGTAGCTTGTTGGAGAACCGACGGACTTTTATTTTCTCAGGAAGATTGGGGGGAAAAGTTGGAATCCCATATTGCTCTTACCTTAATGCGGTTTGAGGGTACAAATTTTCTCCTAACTGTTTAACCAGCAGACCGTTTCATCGTGATAGTTAGTTAACTATTTCCATATCCGTTCATTCTCTGAGGAAAATTACACGATTTGAACAGTTTTTGTTGCATCAGTATGAGCATCTCTTGCAAATGATCTTGATCCCTTTTAAATGCCGTGAGCGTCCTCGAGCTCCAATGATTTGTCATGGTCCGGGTGAATGACAGCGGTGACAAGGATGGAAGAGGATCTCTACATGTACTGCATTAATAATCATTTTATTTTCAAACACATGGAATATCATCCGACACTCTCCGTTATAGATTGTTAGGGTTAGAACAGTAAACTTCAGAACAGTTTTCATGGTACTGTTCATCGCTACACTTAAAGTCTAATGTTAATATTACCCCTCTGACACAACCTCTTTTAAAAAGATTTTTTCATTGCTTTACGTTTCATTTCGTTAAAATTAGGTAAAAGACATTGACTCCTTAGTCACTACTAAGATACGTGTATTTGCCGACGATGTAATGGTTTACCGTGATATTAATATTACCGTGATCCTGAGGACACAGCAAACTTTGTCAGATGACCTGAATGGTATTAAACGCTGATACGACACTTGGGAATTAGAATTACACTTAAAAATGGGAATAGCTATACATTTTTGGAAATGGAGTAATTCCCACCCGAACGCCTACTGGAATGGGGACACCGAAATGAAATATGTAGATTCAATTAAATAACCAGGCGTTCCACTCACTCACGATCTCTCCTGGGTGAAACACATACGGGGAATATGTGGACAAGCTAACAAAATATTGGAATTTATTAAAAACGTAATAGGCTAATGTGATGAAAAGGTCAAGGAGAAATGTTATATTTCGTTGGTTAGGCCTCATTTAGAATATGCTGCAAGAATACGGGATACTCAAGAAACTGGATTGATTACCGAAAGGGATTGCCTGCCACGTAGAGGAGCTAGATATGTTAAACGTTATTATGGCAAACTTATTAGCGTATCGAAAATATTAGAGCAGCAAGGTTGGGAATCATTAACGGAGCGAAGGTTAAATTACTGGGTGAAGCTCTTGCACAGATTAGAAGGAGAACCTTTTAGCAGTGATGCTAAAAATGTATTATTACCCCCATCGCACTACAGTAGAAGACACCATGCTTATAAAATTTGAAAGATCAAGTGTAGAACAGATAGATTTAAGATGTCATTTATTCCACGAACGATAGGGGATCATAATTAATTTGTTCGACCGCGGCAGAGCCATTTTAGGTTAAAATTATTCTGTTGTGTTTTCACCCCCTGCCACGTATCCTGACGGTGGCTTCCAGGGTGCATGAATAAATAAAATAAAATTATGTGAATTGAACAATTTTAATTTTGGCAAACTATAACTTTAGCCCAGGTCGTGTTTAAGTTGAAATCATTGAAGAACTGCATAAAATTTCTTCGTATCCTTCACTGCCGTCACAGAAGCTTCCACGCATACCCTTAAGGACCTTCCAGAATCCACCTAACAGGGAGCCCTCGAGTCGTGGAAAAGCGGCTGGTAAAAGTGTGTCGACGTTCAAGAGAAGTGCTTTGAAGAATTTTGAGGCACTGTAGCAATATCTGAAATAAATCAATTTTTTTTAACCTCTCTTCAATACTTTTTATACACACCTTGCATATTCTAAAGAAGAAAGGGGAAGAAAACTCCAATGGCCGTAAGAATTAGTTGCCAATCTCTCGTCAGACCAATTGTTGTGTTGGTGTGACGGGAATCACGTCAGGGACCAACCACAACCTCTCTACCAGAATACCCTCTGTGGTGGTTTACGGGAAATTAATCCGCGTCAGGGACCAACACACAGCCACACGCACACTATCCTGACTGAAATCCTTCACGAGGCTGTGAGACCCTGTTAAAGAATTTCAGATGGAGATGGAATCCTTCACGAGGCTGTAGAGTAGACCCCGTTAAAGATTCCAGGATATTCTCAAGCACACACTCTGTGGCTGGCACAGACCAATCACACACACAAGCACTCAAGAAACGCACACACACTCAAAAGGGCCCAACTTCTGGGAGAATCTGGACACAGGTAAAGAGCAACTAGGAAATGCGTCGAACACGCGTGTTTCGGCCACAAAGTGGCCCTCTTCAGCGAACCGAAGGGAAAACACCTCCAACACAAGGTTGAAAGCCACTTTCAACCTTGTTTCAGTCTCAACCTTGTTTCAGTCAATTTCAGTCAGGATAGTGTGCGTGTGGCTGTGTGTTGGTCCCTGACGCGGATTAATTTCCCGTAAACCACCACAGAGGGTATTCTGGTAGAGAGGTTGTGGTTGGTCCCTGACGTGATTCCCGTCACACCAACACAACAATTGGTCTGACGAGAGATTGGCAACTAATTCTTACGGCCATTGGAGTTTTCTTCCCCTTTCTTCTTTAATTGAGAGGCCGTAGAGCTCATTATTTCTTGCTTGCATATTCTGATAACGTTCGTAAACCTAATGTCATGAAATAAAAGTAATTAAAATTCGAACGGGTAAACGCGAGGGAAAGGTAACTAAAAAGAGTGGTTTGTGGAAGCGATTCATATCGGAAAAGAAAATACTTGGTTCTTCCACATACATTTTCTTAGGCACGACCTAGGTTTTGACTTACAAATTTATCATCAGGAAGGACTGCAGATGTAGCTTTTGTGGTTCCCCTTGGGGGAACCACATCCCATTATGTCTACAAGGGCTCTCTACAGCTGGGGCTATGAGCGCCTAGAGCCGGCGCTGAGGGCTCGCGGAACGCCAGGGCGTTGTGCGATGGGTCGATCTGGGTACCTCTCAAGAAATTGAAATAAAATTACCTCATAATGAAACAGTGGTCATATATATACAATAATTATCAGGTGAAGTACAGAGAACACACAGCTGTATATGTATACTAGTGTATTGGTAGAGTGGGGGGAGGGGAAAGAGAAGGGAAATTGGTGATTGTGTAAGATATTGGGGGTAGGGGGAGAGGGTGCTTGGGTATGACGTCAGGGGGGGAGGGGGGCTGTGGAACAGAGGGAGGTCCAAGAGTGGGGACCGGGAGGAACATATCAAGCCATTAACCAATATACCCTTATACGAGTACGAGTGTTTTTGGAAATTTGCAAACGTTCCAAGGCATCTAATCTTCAATCCTTCTTAAAATGTAAAATCTCAGGAACAAAGTCACTTGTGTGGTTATTGTAGAGTTGGTGCTGGGTGAAATGGAAAGAAGGATTGCCATTTTTTTTAATCAGACGTAATGTTCTTTCACGCGTTCGTGGAACTTCCTTCTGGACTGGACTGCGGAAATGTTGAGTAAAATAAGATACCAAAATATATGTGTCGAGATTTTAGCTCACGTTCTATTTTGAGGGATGGACTTAGTTAATCTTTTTGAATTACTTCCACGTGTAAATATGTATTTTCACATATTTCGGATATGGCAGGTATGACAACACAAGTTCTTTCAGGGAGACCTTAAAAGTGATATAATTATTATAGCGGAAGATTTTGATGCTGATTTTCATCGACGTGACGGAAAAGTTATTGTTATTTTAGGTTTGTAGTCGAATTGTTATTTTTATTATTAGTAAAAAGTAAATTATTTGTTAGTCTACCTTTTGAATTATGTTTTCAATGGACACAAATTTAAACCTCTGTATTTCCTTGCGTCGCCGAGATAAACTGATATCACGCCCAAATTCAACTCTTCTTCTGTTCTGGATATATTCCACCTCCCTTCCCACATTCCTATTCCTTACTTGCCTAACGACTTCTCGTCTCTCTTCCTCTTAAACTTTCCATCACCCATCAAAATGGCCTGATTCCTTGTTTGAATTTCTCCCAATGACAACCCTCTCTTTTCCTCCACCATGATAAGGCCTTTCTCGATTGGTTTCCTTTCTATCTATTTCAACTTTTCCATCCTTCGCCGCATTCATGTTTCAAAAACCTCCAATATACATGTATTTTGTTTTAACAACATTTTTTCCGCCACGTATTTTCTTAAAATCGTTACTCAACGTCACTGTCAACAATTCCCGACTATTTTCACCATAGTTGTTCAAAAAATTACCAAGTTTAAGCTTTTAGCCAACTATAAAACTTAATCTAGGGTTTTTCCTTAGATTTCAACATTTATCTTAGCCGTCCTCTTCTCAAAAACTTCATAACATTTGTTTTGTTAACATATGATCTCAAATCATGCAAGTTGCGCTGGTTTTTTAATGAACTCAGCAGTGATTGTAATCCCCCAGTTGACTCGCTAACTAAAGTTTGATCATTCACAAATCTAATTGATTTTATGGATTCATCACCTGCTTTCACTTCTTCCACTAGTACTTTCCATGTCTCTCTTACCATTACCCCCGCATAGACATTGAGAAGAACAGGTGATATTGGGCATCCCTGTCTTACTCCTATCCTTGGCACTTCTTATCTCGACACCATCCATCCATGATGTACTTGTCATTTTACCATCAGCCACACGGGACCGTTGTGTCTGAGAAATTTATGAGCTACAGTTAAGCCGTCTCTCTCCCCAATCTGCTCCTATTTCTTTAAATTCATGCATTAATTCAACTTCATTTATTCAAACAAATACCTCAAAATCTTCGGAACAAATTGTCACATTCTGATTTTCCTATTATCTTCATTATGATTTTGTTGATGATCCCAGGTATCACCATAGCTTCGTGTGAAAACAACCTTGGTGCTCTATAGTCCTCACATACTGGCTCGGTTCCTTATTTTGGATGTGATCTAACATTAATTTTACGAAACCTTCCGGCCAAATTCCTTTCGCAGATATACTACGACTTAGCCCATAACAATTACATCATTCATTAACACGTATTTCTAGTCCCATTAAGTACGAGGGTGGTCAGAAAAGAATTCTACCTAACAAAAATACAAGACATTTTTTCTGAAATTTTCTGAAGTCGGAAACTTTTCAGACTACCATAGTATTAAGCGAGGATGTTGTCCATCCCCAGAACCTTATTTGAGTTCACTTCCCTTAATGTTCTTTCCATCTTGCAATCAAATATGTTTGGACTTAAGTTATCCCTCATCTACGTCATATGCTCTTTTTTTTGTCTGAACAACCTGGCCAATTATGCTTATCATATTGATCCGCAATGTATCCTTTCCAAAGCTCTTGAATCTCTTCCGCGGCATTTAATAACTTTGTCTCCTTATCTATGATAGCGTGAACTGATTTTTGCTTCCTAGTGATAGTGATTCAACCTTCATGTACATAGTACCCATATGTAAACTCCCACGCTGTAATCCATATCGTCGTACTTCCTCTTCCACCACGATTCTTTACCCTATTGATACCGTCTCAGTTTGTACGAGGCATGTTCATAAAGTAAGGGCCGTTTGGTCACAGGAAAAAATATACTCATATGAAACACATTTTATTGGCACTTTTAGTTAGCCACAGACCTACTTCACTTCTCTACATAACTGCCGTTCACTTCTAAGCATTTTTCGTACCATTGCACCAGCTTCTTTAACCCCTCTGCGTAGAAGCTTGCCACCTGAGAGTGGAACCAATTGACCACGCCGTTCTTGAGTTGCTCTTCGATTTCAAAACGTTGTCCACCGAGCCACTGTTTCAAGTGTAAGAAGAGGAAGTAGTCGCTAGGTGCAAGGTCAGGACTGTACGGTGGGTGGTCAGAGAGTTCACAACGAAAATCTTGCATTTTCTTATTGGTTTTGTCAGTAGTGTTTCGATACCCACCTTGCACACAATTTGTAGTATCCGAGGTTTTCCGTGACAATATTGTGGACAGTAGTGCGTCCAAGTTGAGGAAATTTTTCAGCCAGGCCATTAATCATCAATCGACAATCACATCGTAGTTTTTGTTCCACTTGCGAAACAATTTCATCGGTCAGAATACTCGGCCTGTCACTTCGCTCTTCGTCATGGACATTTGTCCGTCCATTTTTAAAATCACGGCACCATTGTCTAACCTTTCCGTCACTCATAATTGTAGGTCCATAAACTAGGCATGACTCCCGATGAATTACAGCAGCCGACAATCCTTTTGCATGCTAGAATCGTGTGACAGAACGCACTTCACAGCTGGCGGGATGAACGATTATCGCGGACATAGTAGTTTGCATGCACGGGCAAGCAAGCGACTTCTGAAGCAAAACAAATGCTACTATAGCTTCTCAATTAATCAGTAGATGGCGCTGCAGGAGTAAAACTGTGTTCTGAAGCGCCAATATTTAAATATAAGCAAACGGCTCTTACCCTATGAATATGCCTCGTATTTTAACTATTCTTACGTCCTTATACCTAATTGTGTGGTTGCATTCTCTTAGCTCCTTCTCTCACTTATAATCTTAATGCTCTCTCTCTCCGTCTCTACTCCATGATGTACTTGTAATTTCTCTGTTTAATGTTTCTTTCATTTGGCTGGCGGTTTTCAATTTTCCTTTTCTGAGATATCTCTATGTAATATCCCATTTTGTCCATTCTCAGCCCCTTCATAGGACCCGCCACTACAGCTCTAGGTCCTATAGGAACGCACCAGCCCTTCTTCCACTTCAAGACTATAGTCCACGGGGAAAGGAAATTAAATTGTTTCATTAATATCTTTTATGCATCGCACTGCGCACTTTTAATTTTAAAACGTTTGAACCCTGTAAATATTTAGTTTCTTTTGATTTAAAATAATTAGAGATATGATGCTAATAGATAACAGTTTTATTGGAAATGAAGCCTGGGAACACGTTTTCGTTGCTCGTTGCTATGAAACCTTTCATTCAAATATGTTTATGCATGCTAATTGAAAATAGTATATTTATGAAGATGCCATAAAGAACTGGTGAGCTCATGAAAAATCATGTTAAACATTTTCAAACAGAAAGTGAATGGATGTTTGATGAAAAATGCCATTGCAGTTAGCGGGCGTAATTATGATCACCTGCGCTTTGCACTGCACTACATGCACTTTGTGAAAAGAAATACATTAAAAGGCCATAGGATTCTCGACTGTTGATGTCTATTAATGAATACCATCATGGTGCGTTCCGAAAGAAATGCAATTAAATTTCCCGCGCCGCTTCTTTCGTTGGAGAGGGATCAAACTGTTTGAAGTAGGTGAAAAGGTCGTTGTGCCTCGACAAAAAACCGGTTTTAGTGCTCTCCAAGCTGTGAAAGCGGCAGGACATCAGTTATTGTAAACCTCTGCGTTCCAACCGTGTCGCGAAAGACCAACTGAGCGGAAATTTCAAGTGAGCTTTGCAACGTATAGAAAATGAACCTGGTTATTTGGACACCGCCATCACCAGTGATAAAACCTGTGTTTTGAATACGACCCAGAAACAAAACGCCAAAGCTCTGAGTGGCACACCTACCAGTCCCTCAAACCCAAAAATGCCAGAATGAGCAAATCAAAAGCAAAAACAATGCCCATTGTCTTTTTCGATAATGTAGGAGTGGCCCATAAGAAGTTTTTTCCTCAAGGATAGATAGTAAACGCTGCCTACTACGTGGATGTGCTGGAAAGACTCCGAAAAAGGGCATTAGGAGGAGAAAAGACATCTCCGCTACCAGGCAACTCCATCACGACAACACGCCTTACCACAATGCGCTACGAGTCCGCGAGTTCGAGGCCAAAAACCAGGTGCCAACGCTACCCCACTCCCCTATAGTCCATAAGTTGCCCTAGCACACTTCCTTTTGTTCCCTCGGATGAAGGCAGTCCTGAAGTGAGCCAGTTTTTCGTCCATAGACGAGATCCAATCAGTCGTGACGAAGACCTTGCGAGAGGTCCCCGAAGACGCCTTCTAGGGAGCGTACCGGTCACGGCAGAGTCGCTGGAAAAAATTTGTAGAGGCCCAAGGACAGTACTTTGAAGAATTTAAAGTGTTTCTGTAAATCTGTTCAACAAATTACTTTAAAAAAACATAAAAGCAATATTTTTGGAGCACTCCCTGTATTGTGAAGCATGTAAACTTTGTGGAAAGAAAAACAACAATTATCCATCGGTGATTAGGATAATAATATTTCTTGTTTGCTATGGTATTAGGTTTGCGAGAACGTTTGGAAACTGTATTGTTGATTCATTACGCTAAATGTGATTAGCTAACTAATAGGAACTGTTTTGACAGGTTTCAAACACAATCCTCTCAAGTGTATGTTCCTGCGTGTGTCCCATAACACCATCCAAGAACGGCTCCAGGTTTTTCTACAAACAAATAATCGGGATATTTCGCCAGAGGGGGTTGTGCAAGTGAATCAGATTCACTTTTTTCTTCCTCATAACTAACCCCAGCATTTTTACCCCTTTAAAAAAATGTTTAGCTAATTCTATTCGATAAACAATCATGAAATTGAAAAATTGACGTTATTTTGATTTTGGTTGACGCGTTTACGCATTCACTACTCAAATTCACTATTGAAAGTTTACTTAAGTTTATTTCAACCTAACTCTGTTGCAATTAAATTTTTTCTACCAGTATCAAAGCAATTTGTTGTTTAATTGTAATTTGTTGAGTGATTTTTGTCGAGGAAGAATCCTCCTGATTAAGGCCTAAGTAAGCGCCTAACGATGATTAGCATACATTTGCATTGAAGACCGATGTTATTATATGATCCGAACTTTATGATAACAATACTGCAGAGGTAAAGTTTTGAAATTTTATTTTGGTAAATGTATAAAGACAGGCCTTTTGCACCACTTTATTTCGGAAAAGGGACATGCTTTCCCTATATAACGCAATATCAGTCATGAGGGGATGTGTGGCGTGAGATGTTAGTGAACCTTTTATGTATACAGGGTTCGTCCGGAAAATAAGTGTACTGATTTTTTCCCGCCGCTCCAGGCGCGCCCAGCACCGCTCTGACGGGCTGCGATTGGAGGGGGGTATGTTGGCAAGCGACGCTGAAAAAGGCAGTCGGCTCTGAGCTGTGGTGTAGTGAGGAGCTCTGTTAACGTGAACCTCCACGCTCGACCCACGTCACGGAACGCGATGCCGAAGTTTTTGGAGCAGCGTTATTCCATCAAATTTGCGGTAAAGCTTGGGAAATCGTCTACCGAAACTGTCGGTATGATTAACCAGGCTTACAGGGAGTCAGCCATGTCCAGAAACATGATCTTTCGGTGGCACAAGATGTTCGTGGAGGGCAGAGAAGAGGTCGACGACGAGTCTTCGAGAGGTTCCCGATGATGCCTTCGCGGGAGCGTTCCAGGAATGGGAACGCCGCTGGAACAAGTGTATCGACTCACAAGGGTCCTATTTTGAGGAATATTAGCTTAAGATATGTAAAAGTGTAATACATTTTTTTTTCCTGAGCTCAGTACACTTATTTTCCGGACGAACCCTGTAAATACTCAGACAGATGAATGAAATTTATGTGTGCACCTGCATATAAACACACTTAAACTTAAGCATATGCGTATCTTACCGCGTCATGAGATTATAGGTGACTTATTAAAACGTTTCAAGTAGGTTTTTGAATAAAAAAAATGTATGGTTAAGTTTGATGTCATCGAGATGGTGCGGGGGCTTACGTATTGGCTTCCCACCCTGAGGACGCGGGTTCAAATCCCGGCGGTGTTGAATATTTTTCAGAGGTATCTCGATCCCTACTTGAGGTGCTTTGTGGAGGGCACTTTGAGTGAGTTCGCCGTCCGTTGGATGGGACGTTAAACTGCGGACCCCTTGGCGCCTTTCGTAAAGAGTAGGCTAATGCCGACGCTGGGTTTCTCTCCACCCTTCATCCTTTCCTGCCCATCCCCTATGGCGCAAATGACCTTAGCTGTCGGTCGCCTCCCCTAAAAACCACTACTACTACTCTGGATATTCATGTATCGTATAAGGGGTACGAGGCACCGTTAAGAAAAACCCCACCTTTAAGCAGAAAACATAACCAATACCTGGTTTTTTTAACACCAAGATAAGTATAGGAGTGCATGGAAAAAGCCAGGGGTTTACAAAATATATTAGTTGGACCATATTATGGTTAGGCTAAGATTTGGGAACAGCGTAATAAATTTGCACAGTTCCGTGGGAGCGAATGTGAACTCATAAGACAATTTGGTACTAATGAAGCTGAACGTCAAACTGAAAAGAGTAAAAATTGAAAAGATGGTTGAGGAAATAGAAATCAGAAACATTAACGGATCGATAACAGTGAGTACTGGCAGGCTATAAGAGAATATTATAAATGACGAAAAGAAGATAGGTGAAACAAAAAAAAGGAAAAATGTCAAAAAAGAGATATCGAAAGGTGCAAACAAAACTACAGGAAAATAGCACATAAAACTTGACTTATGAACGGCATAATTAGAAATATAGACGAGAGAAGTAAATGAAAGGATGGCAGCTGAGTTACGTAGAGGGAATCATGAAGAGTTCAATAATAAACGAAATGAGGAAACAAACAGAACTAAAGAAGCGTGATGGAAGAAAGTGCGGGTATATGGAAATTTTTTAGAGGAAGGGTGAAATTAGTTCGCAATACAGGAAGGTGGAAGGATTTTCAGGAAGCAAGAAGGGAAAATTGTAGCAATAATCTAAGTTAAGTCTAGAAAATTATTAATGGAACTGGAGATTATTCAATAAAAAAGGGAGTAGATGTAAATAAACTATATGATAAAAATATCTAGACCAGTAAGCATAGACATAGAAAATGAATATGACATAGAAGAAGATAACTTAGGTCTAGATTAACTTGAAAAAAGGACAGAAAGAAAATTTAAATCAAATAAAACCGTGGGGGTACATTACATTCATATGTAAGTACCAGCTAGAAATCCGTGGTAGAAAGGGGTTTCATGGATTAACTCGTGGCATTTATGAGAGATGAACTTGGTCGGAAGATTTCTTCAGATCAGTCCTAGTTCCTCTCCTATAAACCTTAACGCCAGCCCTAGACCATGAAGACATTAGAATAATAAGTTTAATTTCCCACGCAGCTAAAGTGACTCTCAGGATAATCAATAGATCAACAGAGGATGGAGAGCAGGGCCGATGATTACTTTGGGGATGATCAGCTTAAATTCAAAAAGGGGAGACACAGGTGTGATGTCATTGCAGTAAATATGCAGCTAATAGTGAGAAAAATTCATGTGAAATAGAATCAGGAGGTATTTTTCTCTTTCGTAGATTTCAAAAAGGCGAATGAAAGGGTCGCATGAGTAGAATTAATGGACGTATTGCAGAAAATAGGAGTAGAATAGAGAGAGAGGAGACATACAGGCATTTTGGATTAATTAACGTCGATAGAAAGTATGCATAGCTAAACAATGATTTATGTATATATATATGTATAAAATATATATATATATATATATATATATATATATATATATATATATATATATATATATATGTATATATATATTTATTCTATCGATGCCATTCAAAGCATTGGATTCCTGTTGACTTTTCAACTAAACTATGGGGATAGTTAGAAAAGAGAAATTTTAAGGAGATACCGTAGCCTAATCACAAACATTTTAAATATTTAGAAATTCTCTTCTCTCCAAATGATATTGAATAGGAATAGAATAATTGGGTGCATTCAAAGGAAATTGTAACCCAGTCGCTTCTGGAACGATTCCCTGTCCCAATCACACGGTGCCACGTAACATCCAATATGATATGATATGAAATAACAATATGAACTTCCAATATGAATCTCTGAATACGTACCTAGACCTCATTCAATACAAAACATGCAACTCAAGTAAAGTAGGAAATGAATTGCACTGTGGGAAATAAAAGCATATGAGCGCGGAGTGTACAGGAATGAGCGACGGAGTGAAGAGTTGGAGAGTGGGCGTTTGAATGCGCGTTTGGAGCGGGAGTGCTTCGTGTTTTCTTTTGGGGGAAACCTTGCGTGATTCTCGGATTCCATTAAGCTGATATCGTGCATTCCCCGCCCATGCCAAATACGAGGGAATATCAACAACAGATGTACCAATTTAACAAAAAAACAGAACTCAAATCGGAACGATGGGAGCGCCACACGGTGGTTATTCCGGGAACTTTTTGATCAAGGTAGTATTTTAACTCTGTTGAACACGAGTTAGCGCAAAAAACACCAAGCCAAAAATTAATTCACCCAGAAATAATATTATATCACGGTACTTACAATATAACAGCCATCATAACTTTTCGAGATCTCGTTTCTGTCATTAAAATATTATGCACAATCGAATTAAGCATGGGATTATGGCAGGGAATGTGAGGGAAATATATAGTTATTTAACATGGCTGTGCAAATGGATCTTTTTCTTGGCATAATTTTCAATTCTTGGAAGCGCACTTCTCCTCATTCAAAACACTTAGCGTTCTTTATGTTTTACAAGCTAAGAAGACTGTAAGGCTTAAAAGTAAATAATAACTTTCCATATTTTTATAAGTGAGTAAGATTTTCTTCTTTTATCAATGCAGTGTTAATAGCGACCCAATTCAAATATATTTAATGGAAAGTGTTGTATATGAGGAATTTGGATAAATCAAGATACAGGTAGGCTTGGGAATCTGAAAGACCCAATAATATCCGTTAAAAGAATTGAATGCTTATTTTGAAAAAGGAGATTGCTGATTAAATGTTTGCAACACCTTAAAGCACCCACCATATGGTTCATTCAGATAGCTATTGTACCTTAAGAAGCTTTTAGATAAACCGTTCATAGCTATTTTTAAAAAGTAAAACTAATGCGTGGGACCTCTATTTAAAATCTGTCAAAAAATAGAATGAAAAATAGTTTAAAAATAGACAAAAAGCGCAAAGTTGGTTATTTCCATTGATTAAAATCAAATGATGAGGATAATATGGGCTTTAGCCTTGTTAAACGGATCCAAAACTTTTAAAATGGTATAAAGCGTGAATGAATTTCTTGAGTTGGATTGAATTTCCGGTAAGTCGTTAATAGTTAGTGAAACTTTCATTAAAGTATTTTTTTTAAGCCGGAATATTTCCAAATTTCTTCTTCGGTTGGAAATCAAGGATTCTACTATAACCCTGAGGCCTTCAAATTCTCTTTGAGTACCAGCTAACGGTTACCATAGGATTTAATTTCATATTTAAAAAAATAGTGTTTGGAAAAGAGAAGGTACTTAGATCGAGCTTACGCTAACAAAACCTCGATGAAAAAATATAACTTCAAAAGTAAATGCGTCCTCGAAAATTTATTGTTTATCGTCTAAAGAGGTTTGTAAAATGAAATAAACCCCTGAAAAAGTGTCAAGGTCCTCGCAAAAGACGCTTAACCTGAATATTTTCGATTCAGAAATGCCTAGAACAGCACTAATTTCGTACAAGATCACCCAAGCCGCCCGAAAGCATAGACGCCAATACGGAATCGAAAAAATCGAGGAAAAAACCGATAATTGCAATCTGCCAAGCTAGGGTGACACATACGGGATGGAGGGGACTGAAGGTTAAGGTGATAGGCCTACTGGATCTAGGGGAAACTCCGCTCAGGGAATCCAAATTAACTTCTATTCCTAGCATTTGCTATTACTTGCAAAAAATTGGCACACGTCAACCCTAGCTCCAGATCTCATTCAATAGGAGCTGTGTCTAAGATGAACTCACTGTTTCCGTGTAATAGAATGAATGGAGCCCCGAATCGATAGAGCCTGATTTCGACATGGGCATCCCACGAAAACGAGATATAGTGAGTATTCGGTGCGATTTCCGACAAACCTTTTAATGGTGCAACGTTCTGAGTGAAGTATGGTGGATGAATACGATACACATTGATGCTTATCCTTCTCTCCAAATAATAAAAAAAATAATTTTGTGATTTTTTGTTGGTGAAAAATCGTACCTAATTAATATCATTTAGATTACGCGCAGTAGTTCCCTGACATTATTGAACAAGGAACACAGGTCATTAATATAAGAAAATAGAAACTAATGACTATGCTTCATCACCATCTTTTTAAGGCAGAGCCTTTTCGTTGCAGCCATTTATCTCTCCCCTTTGCTGTCCTTTCAAATCCGTGAGTGTGGTGACTCTCACAGTGCCTTTTATATCATCTAAAAAATTCTTTCTTGGCCTTTCTCTTCCTTTTTTTCCCTGTACTTTCCCCTCCATTATATTGTCCAAGAAATAGTGTTGTCGCAGAACATGGCAAACAAATTAAATTTTCCCTTTTTCTATCTCTTTCATTAAATTCCTTTCCTCTTTAATTTCTTGCTGTCAATACTCAATGTTGATTTTCTTGCTTGTTCATCTTGTCATTTTTATCCTCCTAATTCACATTTTCATTGATACCAACCGAGACTTGCCCATCTTTACCATTGCCCCAGTTCCAAATCCGTATCGTATAGCACTGTACTCAAATAAATGTTTTTGCAAAATATTTTCTAATTTACAACTGTATACATTTGTTTTCTAAAAGATTTTTTTTTTATTTTCATATGCTCTCTTTGGCAAGGCTATCCTTATGTTCCCTGCAGAGGTGCTTCTATTTTCTCTTGTAATAATGTTCACAAGGTAGCGACCTCTTCTACTTGGCTTACCCTTCAATCCCTCTTCATTAAATTGACAATGAGTTCTGTTCTCGATCTAGAAACTATCATATGCGTATTTATTTTCAGTGCACGTATGCATATATACATTTAACGTGTCATATTTTCTTTACATTTATTTTCACTTTCCATTTTGCCAAAGCTGTAGAGATAATTTTGATCTTTCATTTCAAATCATTGGCTGATTCTGCCAGGATCACAATATCCGCTTTAAACCTAACGCAGTGTATCGTTCTTCGAATTATTAATAAATCATTAGTATTCTCCTTTATTGCCTCTATTGCCTCGTCAATATATAATGTGAATAGATATGGTGAAAATAGACATCCTTGTCATACTCCTTTTCTAGGCTTGACTTCTTTGCCAGTGTTTTCTCAGAATGTGCTGCATCATTACGAATCAATAATCGTAAGGACAGATTGGAGCGTATAGGCTGCGTTCCAAAAGAAATGCTTATATATTTTTAAGTATTTGTTGAACTTATTTGCCCAAACACTTTAAATTTTTCAAAGTGCTGTCCTAAAGCCTCAACACATTTTTTCCAGCGACAATGCAATGGCCGGTACGCGCCCTGGATGGCGTCTTCGGAGACCTCTCGCAAGGTCTTCGTCACGACTGATTGGATTAGTAGGCAGCGTTTACTGTCTGTTCATGTGGAACAAACTCCTTATGGACCACTCCTTTACGGCCGAAAAAGATAATGAGCATTGTTTTCACTTTTGGTTTGCTCATTCCTGCCTTTTTGGGCTTGGGGGACTGGTCGGTGTGCTACTCAGAGCTTAGGCGTTTTGTTTCTTGGTCGCATTCAAAAACGTTGCTCAAAGAACCAGGTTCATTTTCAATACGTTGAAAAAGTACACTCGCAATATCCGCTCGGATGGTCTTTCGTGACACGGTCGGCGTACAGAGGTTTACAATAACTGACGTCCTGACGCATCCAAAGCTTGGAGAGCCCTCACACTGGTTTAGCGGCAAATCTTAGCCTCCCCCTCACCTACTGCAAGTGGTTTGATCCCACTCTAATCAATAGGAGCGGCTCGGAAATTTATTTGCATTGCTTCTGGAACGCACCCTGTGTGATATCTTAGGATCTCATTTCCTATAGGTACACATTTAAGGGCTTACCGTTCCAAAAATTAGTCTCCGAGAAAATCTAAGCTCCAATCAATGTCTCTTTAAAGCCAGGTAGAAGATGAAGTGTTAGGTTCGAAAGGGCAGAGGGATGAAGTTATTGGGCGAAATTCGTAGAAGGCAGAGAATGTGAAGGAGATTTGGAGAGGTAACGAGGAATGGCTGCGATAGAAGTGAAGACGTTAGGGAAGTATCGAAGAGGTTGCATATAAGGTCGTACATTAGAGTAAAGAACGTGTGTTAAGCTGAATTTGTGCATGCGGTATTTAAGGAAGTGTTTTTGTGCTGAGTAAATAGATGTAATAAGTGTCATGTTATGAAAGAATAAGAGAATGTTATGAAATTTAGGTCGATGAAGTAATGAGCAATCCAGCAAAGTAAGTTGAATAAGCAAGTAATAGTAATACGCGTATTTGAAGCTGTGTTCCTACGTTTTGATCATCATGAGTGGTTATTGCATTTAAAGTCGTGAATGGGTAAACAGCAGGCCTGGGGTGAAGCTAGACAGCAAGGAAGACTGAGCCCTGTAAACAAAGATGGCTTTTCTTTGTCACAACTCTATTTATTTGTGAACATTTTTGCCTTCGTTTTCCTCCTGTGGACTTGCTCTTCTGGAACCCCTTCATTTATGCTCCAATTAATCTTCCATTGTTCCTCAGTTGGTGCTCCTCCTGTTCTTCTCCTCTCAAATTTAATTTAACTTCTCTGCTGTTCTGTATCCTTCCGAATTTCTCGCTAAATCTATTTATTTAATTTGCCATTCGAAACAAACCTTTCTTCTATGGTTTACTTTTCCTGCTTTGCAAATTTCTCTGATGCGTATGGAGCTACTACACCCAATCCAAATGTTTTCTCATGCTCCAAAGTTAATTTCAGTGTCAAATTTAAGTATTGTGATATTGAACTTCCCATTTTTCCCATTCCCTCACTTGATTTATGCTTCGGTTGTTTTCAATCACACTTCTTATGCATCATTTTATTCGCTAGATAATTGGATATCTCTTATCGGTCTAATTTATCTCTTAGCCTTTAATTTCAACTCCACTTTCCGTATTTAAGGATTTCAGTTCATATTGTTTGTTTTGTGTTTCTTCCTGTTGATTTCTATGTTTTATTGAGCAAACAAATATATTGATGCATCAAAGGTTCTGAGCTCTTTACCCGACCTAATTCTGCCTTCCCTTGGTCATATAATTGCGTCTCTTCCTACAGAATTAGGTTCTGTGCTGCAAGGTCCCAGAAAGTTCGCCTAAAATCAACTTGATGTGCTTTCTTTAGAACTATCATTATAAAATATATTTTATTTCACTAAATTTCGTTTTCTTGTATATTCCTTGCATCCCGCATAAAAAGGTTTTGAAGCGAATCTTTTGTTGTAATGCAAAGCTTTTAATAATCCTGCTTTTGGCTTAGTTGAGTAATGGTTGACTAGTAACGTACTATTTTACAATTATTATTATCGTACGATATGTAGTCAGCCGCTGGAGCACTTTAAAAAAATATCTTCCAATAATCGGGCTTGAAGCATTATGTTTATGTATGTATTTTCATGTTATAGCTTAAAAATTATAAGACAGTATCCGTCATAAATAGAGGTAAACACGCTACTCTTTCCACGAAAGAGTCATTACTGAGAATTTAATATGGAATTTGCTACAATTCCCTTACCTGACCATCCCCACTGCTTACGCAATGTTTCCTTTCTCGAAAGATAGCTCTTATTTGTGTGTCGTTGATTTTTTCCTCCAGCGAGTGAAAAAGGCAATATCTTTTCCGGCAACTTCGTAGATTTCTTCTGGGGAAAAAGCCTGTTTGCTCGCGAAAATACGAGTGATTCAATCTTCTCTCATTCTAAACTAAAATGCCTTTGATAAAAAGAGTTATTTACATCGCAAAGAAATTTCTAAGGTAGGGAAATGGCGAGCGTTATTTCATTTAGCAAAATAGGTCAATACTATTCGTCAAAAACTATTTTGCTTCTTGAAAATTATACATTAGTAAGGATTGCGACCCATTTCGATGCGGCATTCCCTTCATTAGCATCAGAATATGTTGACGATAGTTTATATGATAAGAAAAAACGAAAAAAATACAAGTGTTTAGCTCGTGGCAGTAGCTTTATTTTGTTCTTTTGCTTAAAAAATAGAGAGGATAGACTTACTTTCAAGTCAAACTAATTAGAGTTTACAGAAAAAGATAAGCATTTGTGAAGAATTATTTTTACTTTGTTATGCGTAATAGTAGTTTTGAGGGGAGGCGACCGACAGCTAAGGTCATTTGCGCCATAGGGGATGGACAGGAAAGGATGAAGGGTGGAGAGAAACCTGTCGTCGGCATTAGCCTACACTTTACGAAAGGCGCCAAGGGGTCCGAAGTTAACGTCCCATCCGACGGACGACGTACTCACTTAAAGTGCCCTCCACAAAGCACCACAAGTAGGGATCGAGATACCTCTGAAAATATTCAACACCGCCGGGATTTGAACCCGCGCCCTCAGGATTGGAAGCCAGTACGTTAGCCCCCGTACCATCTTGATCCCCCCTTTGTTACGTTTTAGCTTAATATTCTATTTGCAGCAGCCGTTGCAATTAGAACCGCTATCAGTTCGTCGACGGCAACGGTGGCGGTAACAAACGACGCTGCTACAAACTTCTGCCTTTGCCTGTTAAAATTGTCAGCCCCAAGTATTCTCATAGAGTGTTTTATTGTCTTGTAGGACCTCTTAAAGATTGTTTCTATTGTTTTCAGTCGGGAGACAATCAATTTCAAATGAAAGTGCTCCAGTTACTTCTCTCACGTGAGTAAACATTTGAACCCTTGCTGCTATTGTGAGAAAAGATCGCCGAATAACGCAAATAACACAACCAGCAATGTTAAGCATTTGATACACTTGCAAAAATTGAACATGCGACGTTTTTATTCGCGGCAGGTTTCCTCAAACCCACTTCAAAATCGCAATAATCTCGCTAAAATAAATGTGAAATGTATTTTCCTTCCTCCTCCCAGCAGTCCAGGCCTAGCGCTTATACAGTCTCGTAAATGACTCGTATAAGCATTTTTCTCTCTGAAATTGGAATTCCTCGTTTAGAGTGTATGATTTATCTTATCACTCTTGTCCATTACCTCAACACGACCGAACAACAGAAGGACCTTGGCTACTCTTTCATTACCATAGGATTCCATCATCATAGTTTCCTTACTCTTGAAAGACAACTTGAATATTGTATTTCTTTCCTTTCAAGTTCCACGTATCTCCCACATTTCATACCGCAAGCAACTCTCCAGCAACCATACCTGCTTTATATTTGCCGGGTGTGTCTAGCTAAGACCAGTTCCATAGTATTTCGTTAAAACCAATCTGTAGATAATGTGGTAGTTTACGTGGACACTACAGAAAAGTCAAATTTTATAAAAAAATAGATTGCTCTTAGGGAATATAAGAATTCTTACTGTATTAGCATTTACTTTCAGTTATTGATCAATTCAATAGTCGGGGTTGAAAGTAACTTTTGATCATAAAACTGAGTTTTCGATTTACCTGAAGGTTAAAGGTACCTTTCAATTTATCGAGATTTGATGAAACCCGGCCTAAAAAGCAAGGGAGAATTTAGCTCGCCGTCATTTTTGTGTCTTGCATCAAATATTAATTTACATACTCTAACCCATACTACTAACACATTATATTCGAAAATTCACATGGCTATAATTCCCACATGTAATTGACAAATAATTGCAAATTCGCACAATATACGCGATAAGTTTTTAGAAGTCAGTTAATTCGGTCATGAAATGCCAAAATATCACCTTGTTCAATTCTGCAATGGTTTAAATTATCTATGGTATTATTCTACTCCTGTGAATCATGTAGAGTGGTGAATGCGTATGCATCTCCTTACGTTGCACCTCATCTCATCCGAGTGTATTTCTCTCATATTAAGCCAGGACCTACTGGATAACAAGGTGACAATGCGCCTCTTATTTTTCCCATGCTTTATTTTTCGTTTACTTCTGACTCAAACTCTCCATCACAGTGTAAATTCCGTCACTCTTCTCATTAATCGCTTTTATAGCATTTATTGACAGCTCATGATCCGTCCTCTCCATATTTTTCGTGTTACCTTCTTCATAAATTTAATCAAAACTTCATCAATCCTTCTTTGGCGACGTTCAAAATGAAAATTTATCTGTAATTTTTAAATTCTGCCGTGCCTAGTATATTTATTGAATTTATAACAATGATTAAATTATTAAAATAATATTGCAAAAAATATTGCACACACAGACCATCTACATCTGCATCTACATAATAGCCCGCAAGCCGCCGCAAGGGCGTGTGGTGGGGGGGGAGACCATAAGTAACAAGCATCCCCACTTCAATATTTTCACCGAAATTCAAGCACGCTGACATCCATTTCATTTTTTTAATTTTTTAAGCCGTTAAAATCACATTTTTTAGGTATTCATTTTTTGTTCATGTTCACATTTTGATTTGGACTAAAATTTATCACCATACTCTGCAATAATAATATCCTCGGCGCAGTCTTTTAACAGCACTCACTGATTTTTCAACAGCCCGAAAAATCACATCAGTCCTATTTTGGGCTACGTCAATGCCTTTGTTCTCTTCTTGTCCTTGCTCTATGCACTCACTTCAAGAAAATCAGTCTTCTCTTCTCGTTTCCTTCAAAAGAATACTATATTGTCTCCGTTTCGGACCCTTGTATTTTTTTTGTTTTTGTTTTCCCCGTAACTTCGTCATGATTTTTATTTCGTTCATAAATATTACATCCCATACTCAACTTTCTATTTCCTTAAGCTGCAATCACACTCTTTTATGTTCTTCTTTTTTCAAACACAATGTTTTCATTTTCTCTCTCTCTTAACCAAAACATATCCTCTTCCGACCTCTCACTTTCAATATATATTCCAATAATCATTCCTTTCGTTGTTCTTTCAAGCTTCCAAGCTTCCGATAACTGTATTGTATGCTTTGGGAAGAATTCATCGACCACTCTGATATACCGCGACTTTACCCGTGTCTTCTATGACTTTTATTTTCATTTGAATACGCCTTTCACTCATCCTTGCTGCTACCCTTCGCCTTTCAGATCCAATATTGAAGTTAGCTACACACAGAAATTTCAATAGTTAAGGCGAGGCGATCATATTTTTACGCATGCTAGCATATGCCTTGCATCATACAATACAGGTATCATCTTCAGCGATTAATTCACTGACACTTCACGGACATGGTTTGAAAGCATGTGAAGAATTATCATCGGAAAGAATGTCCAGAATGATAAAATTGTCAGGAAAGTTTGAGATTATTTTTTTCATTAATTTTTATTCATTTTTTGCTTCTCTATCACCTCAAACTTGATTTCATTTACCGTGCATAAAATAAAGAGAAAAGTCCTGCATAAAAGGTTAAACAAATAAGGTATGGATTTGAGGTTGACAAATAAATTTTGAAGGTAGTTTAAGATCAGTATCACACCAAATGTTTACCAATCACATGAAAAAGCAGATAAGTACCATATCAGGAGAATATTGTATCTAAGTTTCAGGGATACCTGGTCGGATGACAACAAATTCTCTAATCTGAAGTCATTGGGGTTGGCCTAGTGGTACAATTGATACAAAGCTCGTACTTGAAAAAATGCATTGAATGTAATGACTGATAAATACTCACAGTAAATTTTTATAGCAGATAAGATGCACGTCGATCATTTCGTGTGGTCGTAAAACTAATAATTCATTCAAATTTCATGGAATTAAACTCTTAATTCACTCCAAGGTTAAAATCAGTATAGGGGCACGTTATTTGTGCTTAGCGACCAAGAAAACCTTTTGCTTACCACAAATTCATGTGAGAATATAGCTAAGTTAAACCATTCGCATGGATCGGAATATGAACCCAGAACCATCGCTTTCCCGTTAAGTGGTTCTACTCTGAATCCTTAAACTTGCACTAGGAACTAAATACGCTTTAGTCCCTAGTGCAAGATTTATTCGTGAGTTGGCTTCTTCTCAGCGTAGTAAATACTTTTATCACCGATTAATGTTGATTTGAATCTGTTCCTCGATGTAATGCTTTTATTTTCTGAGTGTACAATTCCACCAAATTACTGTAAATACGTATTACAGATTTTCCATCACTATTTCGTTCCAGTTTATTTGAATGTCTCGCATGCAATTTGATGCATTTGCTTTGAATAAATTGCATTGAATCGCACAATTAAAGTCTTCTAAGTTAGCAATGTTAACATTGCATAGATAATGCAAATATATATAGAAATCGATCAGTTTCAGCTAGGATAAAGATATTTTAGTAATTAAATACAAATAACTGTAACCAGATGATAGGAAATGCTCCCTGCTCTAAGTTTTTTGAATTCTAAATCCACGGAAAGGCTGTGGCTAATGGGAAAGATTTACCTGGAATCAAACCAGAGAAATTTTGAAATGTCAGAAGTTAAACCCGGGGAATTATTCTCTACATTGATATGTTAATCCTACTAAATACCCGAAGGTTCCAATTCGATTGCAATGGCAGTTTTGCAAAAATGTTCAATATTTTCCATTGTAACATGTGCCTTGAAAGGCATTATCGGGATTTTTAGTATAAAACACAGGAAACCCATGGACGGTGTCTCAATTTTTACTATGATTACAAAATATCTTCAGTGGTCTCCTAAAATCGTGTCATCACACATCTTACCAGTGTGTAGCTCATGAATAATTACCCTTAAATCGTGAATTCTCTTTTTGGAAGGAAATTTTACGTATCATACTTGAGGTTAACGAAAGTAATTACCTGTTTTCTTCGAAACAGCCGGAAATTGGTCGCAAAGAGTTTATGAAGAGATTTTATGAGCTGTTCTTCAGCCATAAGAACATACTTGTGTACAACATTTGGGTGAGTAGCAGCCTGGGTTAGTTCACCGGCCATGGAAATTTAGTGAAAAAATCTATGATAGTAGATTTTAAATCTACTATCATAGATTGAAATCTACAAACATAGACATGAAAATGTTAATAGTAACTAATTTTTTCCCTTCTTCGGATGCGTCTTCAATTTTCTGACGATCCAACAACATGCATTCAAAAAAGGTATTCCTTTCAATCTTTTCCTATTATAACATTTTCCATTTTTTTTCTTTCTACGTACGTCAACTATAGTTCATTCTCAAGTATACATCTTCGTTCGTACTGTTATGTTCTAATTTACTTCCCACGTACTTTTTTCTCTTCATGTCAGATAGTTTTAGGGTAAACTAGATCTGTAATCTATTCGGTAGAAAAACAAACAGTTAATTTATATGTTTGATATCTCTCCTTTTATACAATACTCTCTGATCTTCTGATGAAGTGGTGAGCACAACGCATTTTCTAATTGTAATGAGTAAAATTAAACGATTTGATAATTTTTTTACAACCCCGTCTAGATTCTTTAAAAAATCAATCACATATAGGGGTTTGTATTCATGATACGATGACTTTTATTCAATTGTGATGGTTTCAGATGAACTAGAGAGTTTCTGTATACGTTTTTAAATTATTTAAATCATTTTTCTGGTGTTAAAAAATATACAAGGACCACCCCCAAACACAGTATTAAAACATTACGTGACTTTTTTAGAAAGTGCACATAACCACATTCTCTAATAAATTTACGAAAAAAAACGCACATAACTCCGTGACATTTGTAATGTGTACTTTTGTACGCGCTGGAAACATGTTCAGAGCAGTGGGACAAGGAAAGCTCATCCCTTGATAATGTTTCTAAAGGATGCAGTTAATTAAAAATATACATTGCATTACTTGACATTCTATTTTGAAATTAAAGCCATTACAATTTTGTGAAATATTTCGGGGAGTCGCAAATAATATATTCTTTATTGCGTAAAGCGAAATTCTGATATAGTTCTCGATATCTGTCCAAGGAACAAAGGATAAGTTCTTATGTGACCTATGGATTTTTAATAATAATATAAAATATTCAGTCTGAGTTATAGCTAAAAAGCAAGTTAATGTGATCGAAGTTATCTTTTCTTTAGGTAATTTAAAATGGTTCATCTTTGAAAATGAGTTTTCGGGAATCTATTGAAGGATGTTACACAACTTAAGAAATATAAATGGTTATCTGAATCGTTGGCTTGCTACAGTATATTGAAGAAAAAGAACAGTAAAACTAGGATGGTGTCAAACGGAGTGACGTAATCTATTTTGAGTTTATTTGAACGAAAAACTAAAAAAATATACTCCCAAAAGAGTAAAGGTTATAGGTAAATATCACAAATAGCCTTTTGATTAAATTGAATGTTCTTGGACATATCATAGTTAAAATAAATGGTTTGGAAAATAACCTAGCATGAAATAAAATAATAAGAAATTTGAAACTTGAACAAAACTCTCTAATTGTTTTAATTTTTTTAAAATTTAAAGTTAGCTTTGATAAAATTTTCTTTTTTAATGTCTCGTTTGATTGGTCAAAAATATTGAATTGACAGCGCTATTGTAAGATTAACAAACGTAATCTATTGAGATATTGGTATTAAATTCAAAAGCAACTAACAACCTCATTTAAGGTGGCAATTTTGTTGAAAGAGTGTGCGGTACTACTTGATAAAAATTAAACCGTGGACTCCTTGATTACATCAATGTTTTACTAATCATACATTTTATTTATTTATTTATTTATTCATTTATTTAAAAATTACGTTGCAATTAGGCGATTTTCCTGTTGGCAATTGTCAAGTTTGATCACGCACTAGAAAAACAGATAAGAGACAAAATATTCTTACATACAATGGCACTTCCAAATCACATACAAACAAACTTCCAAATCACATACAAAATGCCGTCCACATCACATAAAACAATATTTTAATAACTACAATGAAGTTTATCACCCAGTGGCTGTTTTACATTTATTCTTAAAACTTCTAAAATTGGATGGAAAGGGCTCAAACAAACCTCCTGGCAGCTAGTTCCAATAAACAATAATTTTATTTAAAAATTAGTATTTTTTCTTATTTGTTTTTTGCGTTCTTATTTTTATTTTGAAACTATGGTCATTTTTTTCCTTAAAGTAATGCTTTTCTATCTCTTTCCATAAATCTTCCCACGCTATATATTTTTACATTGGGTAAATAAAAGCGTCCTTTGAATTTATTTTCCTTTTTTCAATATACAGTTACCTTGATGCTCAATAATGCTTCAGTACAATCTAGATTGGTTGGATGAATCTTTAATAAGAATTTTTGAATGAGTTAATGTGTTCACAAATCTAGAAAAATAGGATTAGGTTATGTCAGCTATTCATCATTTCTTCGTTCACCTTTCCTCTTAGCTACTGTACGAAAGAGCTAATGGACTCATTTAAGGTTAGTACTGGTGTTACGCTTTCTATTTTGATGGTGCCTGGCCGTGGTCTCTGAATTGGCCAAAATTGTTTGGGAGTGTTCCTTTTGTGGTGACGTGAGGATTTGCGGGAACGTTCAACTTTGGCATGCTGGTGTGCAAACACAGTCGGCTTAGTTTGCTCTGGTGGTTGATGCGATAAGCGTTATTTTCGGGAGTTCGAATATATGATAAGGTGGAATGTGAACATGAGGGGTCTACCGCAAGAGGAAAATTAGCACAGAAATTGATCCCCTGCGAAAGTATATATACGTAACCACGCACGAAAACCGACGATTGAATTTCGGAGGGTCTATTTGTCTCAAATGAAAACTATTATTTCACTTGAAATTTATGCCGTAAGTTAGGGAATAATTTTAGTGTTTTTCAATACTATCGTAGTTAGCAAAGTTACGTGTTCAGAATATGCCCAGCATATGCCTTACATTGGATTACATTGAAATTTATCGTCACTATAAAGAAAATTATAACGACGATTAAGCATATATATGGTGCACTCATCTCACGCAATCACGTGTCATCAATTAATTTTGACTCTAATTTTGACTGTTTAGAACTTAATTTTCTAGAACCTCACCAGGTAAAGCATTCATATTTTTCCAAATGATTCCATTGTAAAAATTCTGATTCTTACCAATGTATACGAGAAAAGAACGTGCGCTGTTTTCTAATATTTCCACAGTTTCATGAAATTATCAATTTTAGATGATTATATTGGCTCACATATTACATATTAATTCCTCCTATTCCGAACCTTTCATTCGTTCTTACTGTTGTCCCATAAAATATTAGAAGAGTCATGAAACACAAAGAGTGCGTTTTCAAATTATTTTATGAGGAGTTTTATGCCACAGTATAGGGAACCATAAAACAAATTTTTTCAATGTACATTAATATTATAGAGATTTTCGAAAAATACAGTTGAGTGACATATTTTGCTTATTTAAAGCAAATAACAAACTTTTTGTAATTTAACAAAAAACAAGGTTCACCTGGTAGGATATGTCCTGGTCTAAATCATATTATTCATCTTGTCTAATTTTAATTTGAAACGCCTTGGTATTTATGACATGAAAAAGGTCTCCCAATATATTTCAGTAGCAAGTTGTGTTTAATCAGTATAAAAAATTAAATTAGATATTATATTTGCACCACAATACAACGATTCTCGACCATAAGTTTGATAATCACGGTCATACACGTATATCATTAAAGTCAAGGGTTTCAATATAAATTTAAATCAAACACCAGTAGTACTTTTGAGCACTAATATAATTTTTAACCTATTCAATGTTTTAAACAGGTTCATAAACATTAGGATTCAAATAATATTTATATTATTTTTATGTTAAGTGCAAATATCAGTTCAGTGCAAAAATGATTAATTTCGGCTTTGCAAAAATGATTAATTTCGGCTTTGGAAGTCGGTACATTAAACGATAGAAAACCCTTGCAATATATGTGTATTATCAGCTATCCAAAATATAAGAATAAATGAATAGGAATTCGAGTAAAATATCTTCCTATCGGGATCGTTTATCACAATTAGTGAAGAGCTCCGGGGAAATTCTTTCAAAATTAATCCCCGAGAATATTTGGATGGGCGCTTAGGGCGGTGGGGTACGGTTATTGGCATCAAATCAGTGGCAGCCTTTGGAGAGGGTGTGAGGAGATGGGCGAAAAATTGAAAGTGCGCGGGCGAACACATAAAGATTTCCCAATAAAACGGGAAAGGTTTTAGAGGGAGGGAAATGGGAGAGACGTAAGCGAGGTTGAGCGCAGGAAAGATGCGAGAGCAACGACGAAGAGAAAGAAAAGGAATTGGATTTACCACCTGCGCTCCCTTTTCTCATTTTCGCAATCCGTCGCGTCGTTGATGCGAGAACGCTCTTCGGCCAAAGTGAGAAGCGCAGTACACCCGCACTCCCATTCCTATCTATTTCTATTTTCACACTTTTTGCACTCCAAAAAATTATCTTACTCCATTCATTTGTGCTCTTAATACTTGGTTAGTCCTATAACTTAAGGTGTGAGCATGGAATTTAGAATTTTAATTTGAAAAAGTTTGAGATTTTAGGATGCTTGCTGGTTAAATTATTCAACGAACTTTTACCTCGGAAAGTTATACTCATTGGAAACGCAAAGCAGAGGGAGAGGGAGATACCCTTGTGAAGTAATGTGCCTGCTACCTAATAGTTTTTAAAATCTGATAAAAGTAATTTTATCCTTACATCTAGTGTAAATGGTGGATTGGATCAGTTAAAAATATGACACTTTATGTAGGAAACAGTTCGGAGTTTTCGTTAAAGTTAAATGACATACTCTATTTTATATATTCGATAAAATCCAATCAATAATATGAAATATAATTAAAAGATTTTAAGGCGAACAAATGTAATTTATAATAATAAGTTACAAATTGTTTTTTCCTTTGGTGACTTCTCAGTTTGCTTCACCGTTAATTTGATTGGAATTACTAAGCACGGAAATTTGCACACATGTATGTACGTACTTACTTTCTTTTAGGATTCGATAAGGAAAATGAAAACTTTAACTTCCCAAAACCTCAACAGCTACCCCAGTACACATGATAAGTATATTTTATGCAATAGCAAAATATCCCCGATAATACCAGAATTTATTTTAGGTAGAAATAGGGTCAATCATATCTGGAATACCTTTCTAATTCTTTAATTTTTAAATAATGGCCCACAAAAAAATGAAAATCCGCTATTGGATTTACAATAGTTTCATTTCTTGAGAATTACTTTCTAAATGAATCGTCTTGTTGAAACTGGCAAGGTGTAGCAATTTAATTTCTTACCGGAACTAGTGCCTGGTTTTGAACTCTTATCTGCGACAAATTTTGAAGATTATTTTGATATTTAGAGAGCTGTATCTTGGAGAATACTCTCTTCAGCAACCAAGTCGGTCCAATGGACGACGCTGAAGTATATTCTCATTTTTGGAATCTCACTCATTCACCTCAATTCTGATTCAGGAGAACTATTGAGAGAGACCTTAAATGAGGCACTCAAAAAAGCAAATCAAAGGTCATCAATATTGGTAATAAATTCGAGGAATTTTGTGTTGTAACTATCCAAGTTACTTTTATTCCTTCATAACTCCTTTCTCTGAGATCCTGCAAAACCTGCCTCTTGTAGTTTATCCGTGTCCTCCCTCGGAAATTCTTCCTTTCTAAGTCTTACATAATGTTTGCTTTCCTTTATTTAATCTCTTAAGTACTATTTTGGCTAAGAATACGCCCAATTTGTTCCCCCCTTAATCTGGTAAGTCTTTTATTAATGGAAGATATGAAAGCTAAAAAATATCTGGAGCTGTAGAATATGGGTAAAACAATTATTGGGTACGCCAATGAGTTTTGTCGATAATAATGAATGTTAGAGGATCTCAGCATTTTTTCACTTATTAAAATCTTAATCTTAGTTAGAAAGTAATAACCATTAGATTTTTTTGCAGCAGATGATTGTTTAATTTATAGTTCTGCTTATCTCTTTATTATTAAATATTTCCTTCCTCTATATTACTTCTCCAAGTCATAGCTACTTTTCATTTAGTCTTAACCTTCACTTGATGAGTTCTTCCCTTCGTGATTCTTTTCAGCATTATTATTATTGAACCACTTGCATCAAAATGCATCTTTTCCTCTTCTTGTTGGCATCTACCTTAAACTTCTCTGTTCGCTCACACTCTCCTCAAAGGGTGCTTCTCCGCTTGTCACTAGAAGTTTTTTCCTCTCTCCATTATACTCCCTTTGAATCACGTATTCAAATAAATATTTTAAAACCGCACACAATATATCTCGCATCACATTCTTCTTTCACCCACGTCTCATAGCTTCGGCAAAGCAGTCATGCATTAGAACTCCCAACCTATACTTAATATACCAGATAATCTAGGCAGTCCATTCCTTCCTCCAATCTCTTCGTAGTAAATTCCAAAGAAACTGCGGGAGATGCCACAACAGTCACTTTTAACGGAGTCATCCGCTAATATGCATTTCAATGGAACGATTTCAGGGTGTAAAAATCATTCGCCTTGACCGGGATTCGAAACCGGATCCCTCATTATTCGATCAAGTACTCTTCTAGGTATTTAACTTCCAATTTAAATCTACACGAACTGCTTCCTGATATGTATCACACTGTAATTTCTCAATGTCCTCCAGTAGTTCCTACCAACGAATAACCACCTTTACTCGCACTTCTCTTTCTTCCCTCGTTCCCCTTATTTTTTCCATAGGTGCCCTAAAATCGTTACGGGCATAAAAATACCCACCTCTTCCTAATGGTGAGGATGACCTCTGTCTTCCTTCCCATCCTCGCATTCTCAGCCCCCATTTGGCCCTGAAATTAACGACGTCACCTTCGAGTGTGGATTCATCCCCATACGTTACTATCTTCCCCGAGAAACCGGTGCGGTTGTATGATATTCTCGTCGCCCGCGTGGGCGTGCGGACCCTATACCCCCTTGTCTCTCCGTCTGAGTGAAATCTAAGACACTTAACCCCCCCCGAGTCTTCCCACATCTCATTCCCTATCCCAGGTCACCCTATTCCCATCGGAGATTCTCCCAACCCCATTTTTGTTTTCTCCACGTATCGCCAGTTTCGGGGCGAGAATATGGAGTACGAGGGGGTGTGCCGAGCGGGTGCGCCGAGAAGGATCCAACGAAGTCGCGTCGCCGCCGTTTGTATATGGTTACCCCGCATCTTCTCTCCCCGAGTTCCCTCCCCACTCTCGGGAGGCGAGCCCCCTCCCCAGAAAAAAAGAAAGAAAGGCTCTCAAATCGAAAGCTCTGGTCCAATAATGTACGGGAGACGCGCGGAACGGGGACGCGCTCACTAGAATTTATCCAAGGGCGACCTTCCCTTAGGGTTGTGAGGACGGAGTTTTCAGCGTCATGAACTAAAGATGAGGGTTTATCGCGAAACTTATGTTAAGCAAATGAAATGATAAGAAAGGATGGGGTGACCAGAATAAATCCCACCCTAATATCTATTTCAGTATTGAACGTATTGTCATAGAATTACGCTCGTATTATCATTGCGAACGTATATTAAACATTTATTTAGAAAAAAGCTATAAATGAAAAAAAAACATTCGTAGTCGAAATTATTTTCAAATATTTCACTACCCAATAAATGAGTTGCGCTCTTCATAATTTTGACGAATAAATGCCCGTCAAAGCGATAGACATTTGTCACACTGTAAAAGAACATTTGTCCGTATTGAAAAATGGAAATATGAAATATAGGAACAATATATAAATGTGCGGAAAAATTATTCGCCTTTTCCGCTATACCGGTCTAGGCGATTGAAATTTCTGCATTTTAATGCATATTAGCGAATAAATCTCTGCTAAATCTACTGTCTCGGCATCTCCCGTAGTTAATTGAATTTATTATTGTGCTAAAATTGCAGTTACGCGTATGAAAATAGTTTTTACAAAATTGCTTCATGTCGAATAAATGTTTTTGTTTTAAGTTCACTTTGACGGAAAATATGAAAGATCTCCAAAGGTGATATTAAGCTCGTAATACTGGAAAACTTGAAATAATGAACGCATGAGAGTGCATTACAATAGAATTTAAATATCATCGAATAATAAATCCAATTACTGTCAATAAAGGGACCCATATTGCTTTGTAACATCAAACAGAGTAACGTTATTTGTTTTTAATGAAATAGATTTTATAAAAGGTTATTTTGGTATGCAACCATTTTAACGAAAGCGTGATTATTTTAGATTAGCAACTGGAAAGTACTCCAATCGGGGTCATTCGCATAACCCCGAAATCATCTAAGGGGAGCGAGTTTACATATCTAAATCCCTACACGACTTTTATATAACCCTAACCTACGCCTTTGCACATTTCTCCCAGGCATTACCTTTGTAGCCTTTTCTGCATCTTCTCAGCTTGTTGGGAGAAAAATTCTCGAGCCGTGTGTTTGTGCAGTTTTAAAAAAGAAGGGCATCATCAGAAGAGCAATGGCGTTCTATGAATCGAACATTAGTCTCAAGGAATACAATTATTTTGCGTGGGCAGAAAGCTAAAAATAATGATGTGGATGTAAAGGAATGAGTAATTTGATGGCTGCTCCAGATTTAATTAAGTCTTTCCAATGCTCGGAAGGAATAGTGTTGAATGCTAATTGATTTGGCCATCCATTTGAAGCCGCCCGAAAAGAGCCATTTTCTTTAATTTTTAACTATCATGGAAACCATTATGTACCATGCGGTCGCAATTATTTTTGTTTTCATTCATTATTTTATTTGTTTTATTCTTGGTATGAATGTGAAAATGGGAACTTGTTTGTGGTAGACTTCTGAAATTCCTTCATGATGAGAAAAGCTGATGCGCATTTTGTATCGGTCATAAAACAAACTAAACCACATCTCTTCAGTGACAACGGTAGTTGACTAATTAGTGGAGGTGGTTCCGTACTGTTCTCCATTAATTCTATATTAACTTCAAATTCTAAACGACTTTCGTTTGTTGCATTCACTAATGTCAAGATGGCCGAAGAGGAAATTCTGATCCATAGGTATCATTGAATTTTCAGGTGTTTCCTTTTTACCAAGGAAATATAATAACCTAACTTTATATAAGAGTAATTGAAAGTGAATAGCATTTCGTACGGTTATCTTCAGTGGTAGAGATAGTGAATTTAACAAATCAACTCTGAAATTCGCTTTGGACTTTGTGAACTTCTTCATTAACAGATGTACTCACTCCGTTGAACTCAGGTGAAATTTAAAAAAAATCGGACGGAAATTTGTTTTAAGTGAATATATACATGAGTACTTTTGCCAGGAATGAGCACCCAATTGAAATCAGTGGGATACTTACGATTTTATAGTATCTTAAACTCATATTTCGGCGAAAACGTTGACTGGAAGAGTGAGTACCTAAGGTCTGTCGCAGAAATAAGTAGAATAAATCTGAGGAAAAAATGTATTGCAGATATAAGTAAAAATTGCTAAAAATCTTCATAAGAGCACCCTTATTTATCGACATTCCAATGCCAGTGCCTCCACCAGTTGTGGTATGCTTCCAGTAAGGAATTAAAAGGACCCTCGTTCAGGCATTTCGTCATGACCTCTTTGACATTACTCATCGGTCCAAAATGGTAACCAAAGGGGTTGTTGTACTTGGGTCGTACTCGAAGACCCATGTCTCGTCACCAACCATCACCTATTCTAAAATATTCGGGTCAATTTCGCCATGGTCCAAGAGCTCCAAGGCAAGATTGTCACACAAACAGTTCTGACAGCACCTTAGGGACCATCTTGGCACGCCTTACTCATGACTAAATCTTCCATATGAATGCAATGTACTGTGGTTTCTGAAAATTGCACTCCTCTGCCTACATTCTGACCCATGAGGGTCAATCAGAATTGAGCGTAAGTCTCACTTTTTGCACTTTTTCAGATCACTTTTTTGTTGAGGGATGTCCAGGGTATTCCTCATCGTTAATCTCATCTCTACCCTCCCAGCCGAAAACCATCCCATGGAACATTGCTATATCTCCCGAACCCAATTTACCGGGGTTAACACAAATTTTCATCACGTATCGTTGCTCCATGTAACGTGGCATCATGAATTCGCGATGTGACCCTAAAACAGGGGTCCAGTTTTGTAATGATCAGCACATTGTAACGGTCCACAGACAACTAACGCAGGTTGCGTTGCTTTTCCAAGATATGATTGCACCTATCCCGCTACAAATTGTTACACTTTAGCCGTCCACGTTGGCAGAAAAAAATCATCCCACATTTTTTTGGAGAAATAAGGTACTTTAAAAAATTGCATTCACCCTGAGGTTACATTGTATGTGTCTAAAATAAAGCCCTAAATTACTGATAAAAGTAACGGAGGAATACACTGTTCTTTTCTCTATGCTCATAAAAACTATGTTAATAAAATATTTAGCAGATTCTATGGAATCTCTGAAACAAGTCATGTATAACTGTGGGTTTTTAAACTCTTCTTCTTTGCCTAAGCTCGTGTTTTTCCTGTTGTATTCAAATCGTGAGATATTTATGTTCTAAAACATTTCCATGCAGTCTATACTGCATATTCTCTTTCAAATTTCGTTCTTATGATCAAAATTTTCCATTTAATTACCTCCTTCATTATCTCCGCTATCCCTCAATATCTCCTCAATTCACTCGTTCATCCTACCTTCCTTCAAACTTTAACTTGCTAGTAGGTTACACTATGGGTTAATTTCGTTCTATTAAACCATTATTTGAATGAATGAGCTAAATAAAACGAAATGATTTGGAACACAGTTGAAATGTTGCGGCTTAATTCCAGTTAGGAATCATTTTATGAATAAAATACCTTTATTACCCCAGGGAATACGGACTTTTCTTCAAATAGGGATTTCCTCTCTGTTATCCGGTTTTTTATACAACATTCCTCCCTCCTAAACATTGTTAACTTTTCGACCGAAATACTTTTCTTTTATTTTTTAAAAACTATATTAGTCAATAGTTTAAACTATATCCACTGAGGATATTTTTCTAACAACTCAATAAGAAAAGCACGTATCTGCATTTTAATAAACAATCCTTGATTATACGCTTACAGGAATTCATACTTAAATAATGCAACGTGATGAGGTTAATAAGTACAGTAATTCTTGCGTAGAATAAAGTCAGCTGTGATCTCCTTGCAGCCTTCCTTGATGGATAACTAACATGAACACTATGTGTATTCCGGACCCAAGATCCTCTCAAGGTTTCCTCTGCCCTTAGAAGAAAAGGATAACCTCTCCTCCTCTCGAGCCTGGATTCCGACCACCAATCCTTGAATATGATGTGTTTTGCATGGCGCCGGACTTATTACGAGGCGATATCTAATTTAGCACCCGTCAAACCAACCCAAGGGTTGATGGCGATGAATAATAGAACTTAACTCAGTTCATCTCTCTCTATCTCTCTCTGCCATTCACGCCACCCTGCCTCCCTACCAATTTGACCTACCAAGTTTTCCTGCCAATCTCGCATGCCATCATGACTTCCGTTGACTCGATTACGCTGTAGCACTCGATTTCCATTTATTTTACACGAGCCCTTCTAGGTTTCGCTGCCATTATCTCCTTTAGTTGAGTTATGTTGCCTCTTAGTTATTGCGTTTATTTTAATTGTGTGAATTCAATTGGAAGGAAAGCCTGCAACTTACAAGCTTCAAGGTAGTTTGAAAATAATAGTGTCGATTTTATGAGTACACCGGTGAGAAATTTGAACTATAAATAATAAACTACGTTGCGTAGTTAATGTGAGCCCGAGAATCTTAGCTTAAATATAAATATAAGTTTATGCTTTAGTAGATATTTTGATAGTTTTGTGAATACTTTTACAAATGCTTTCCCAGTGCCGTAGTATATCGGCTGTAAATCTGGCTTTGAATGCGTCAACAAGGAGAAATTATCAAACACCCTTAAATACCACAAAAAGTGAGTTGATACAGTGCCAAAATCGAAATTTCATCCCCTCTCAAAAGTTTCAAGGCTCTGTGAACGTTGGCATAACTGTTCGTTGTATTAACCTCAGTTAATGTGGCTTTCGGATGTCAGCATCACTAATGACTTGTAATTTCGTCTAATTTAGAGGGTATGGTGACTGAAAAAGAAGCAGTTTATAGTTGTTGACAGTTGTGTAGCAAGCATCCCTGTGATTTAAGACTGAAAGACCTTTTCGCTAAGAAAATAAATCGAAGTCCCGAATATTGTGATAGCAATGAGATTGAAAAATGAGGCCAGAATCGACAATGCGCAGTGTCGAATTCTAGATGTAAGAAGCCGCACACGATGATTCCTGATTTAATTTTCAATTGATTTCGGATTCCAATTCACTCTAAAAATGTTTCCTCGACCGGGACTTGAACCACAGATATTTTGACTATATGGGTCGAAGCTTCAATCACTTAAGATAACGGTAAAAGCATTGGCTCAGTAAGTCAAAACATCCGTGGTTCAAGCCCCGGTCAAGGAAATGTTTTTCCACTTGTGATCTGCTCGATTCCGCCTTTCCCACCTCTCCTGTGTTTTTCCTTTATATGTGTTCCTATCCATTTCCCTTACGCCTGTATCCATGTGAATGAATACTTATAATATATGTGTATACAGAATATATATGTATTATATTTAGACATTTATTTGGAAAAAGAACCACATATGGCAGAAACTTGTTCTAATTTTAATTTATTTATCATATAACATATGTTTCAATATATATATATATATATGTATATATATATGTACATATATATATATATATATATGTATATATATATATATGTATATATATATATATATATATATGTATATATATATATATGCATATCTATATTTTGGACGACACAATAGAGCACAAAATAAAATAGATAATACGTAGAAGGACACTAACATTGTAGATTGTATCAGCTATCGTCCTTCTCTGAGGTCTTCTTCAGGTCAGACTGGAAGTTCTCATAGGGAAACTGTGGAGTCTGGGAGGGGTGCAGGGAATGCTGGGAAGGGAATTAAAGATGACGGTTAAGGGGGAGAATTTTAAAAGATCGGAAAGCTAGAATATATGCAGATTCGCGAGTGCTCACCTGGTCTGGAAAACTGGTCGAAGAAAAGATAGTGGATATTTGTGCGTGGATGGATAGCAAGAAAAGAGTGTTAGGCAGAATTACAGGAGTAGCGGTGACTGTCATTCGAATGGATAAGGAGGTGATTCATTCGCTTATGTAAAATGAAGTGCATTGTTTGCATGAAAAAATATTGGTAATGTGTTTCGAGAGGTAATTACCATGGGAACGATTAGGGGGGCAATGAGGGAATGTGGGGAGAATGAAGCAGATCTGATAAGCAGACATTTTTTATATTGGGGGCGGTTGCAAGTAGGGAAAATATTAGGGAATTTGTCAGGGGGGGCGCCAAAAGGTGCGGTGGATCTCAGAAGGTTTTTGAGATTAGCGGGTCGTCTGTAAGCGAGAGAGGGGCATTGGGCCTGAAAGGTTTACGTCGCGTCATAGTCGTATAACATAGGAAACGGCTATTTGAGAAAGGTTTTCAGTATATGAGATCCAGGGAAATAGGTGTTGCAAAGGCATATATGAAAAGTATTTATATAAGTGTATGAGTACAAATATATGTGTGTGTGTATATATATATATATATGTATATGTATATATGTATGTATATATATATATATATATATATATATATATATATATATATATATATATATATATATATATATATATATATATATATATATATATATAGTTTGACCTTTGGGCCTTCTCCGAGGCCTTTTTCTTCCGAAGCTCAAACAATCTATAATGTGAGTGTCCTCTATACGCTACTTGTTTTATTTAGTGTTCTACTCTGTCGTTATATTGCTCTCATGAGTGCTTCTGTATCATTGATATATATATATATATATATATATATATATATATATATATAATTATTTTACTTATATTAGGGTCAAACGCTGAAAAACTTCACCTAACCCTATGGGTTAAAACCCGTTAGCATCTTCGACGGCGTGCAAGCCAAATGAAGCGGAACTCGATCCTGCGCTCCGGGATTAGAGTGTGAAAGGTTTTTCGTGCGTAGTGCTCACGAAGTTAAATGAACTTTACCGTCAGAGACATGCAGCCCAGCACATCCAATCACGGTCAACATTGCGCGGCACGTTGCCCATGTTATCACTAGACCTTTTAGCATAGCAGAAATTCCATTCCTATAGCTTAATTAGTTGCCCCTTAAAAGTTCCTAAGTTAACGTTTCTTTAAAACTCGCAAACCAGCGGTTGATATTTATTCTTACAACATCTCGTAAAGTAATTATTTTTGGACGTAATTTCATAAAACTTTGATTTTATGATTTTTTATTCCACAAGTTTTTCATTTTAAAGACTTTGGTAATAAACTCAAGCATCTTTTTGACGGTGTGACTGACATGAATAAGAAATCTCGTTAATAAATAAAAAACGCATTTTTAATCAGTCTCTTTTGAAATGTTGAGGTAGCTTAGTACGTATCCCGCGAAAATTCAAAATTTGCGATACTTTTTGAACAGACCTCATATATTTTAATATTATTAAAGGTAATCTACCGGTTAAGGTAGGTTTTTGGAAGAGCACAACTACCAAATTAATACTCTGTCACTCCTAACAAAACAAAACACAATCCAGCAACCTACTTTACATGAAGTCCCTCTTCATTTCTGAGTACTTCCTTCCTCCTTTCATCCCATCCAAAATCCCTATCCTGTTCCTCCCCTGTCCTCATTTGCCTAGCATTCTCCCTTCTATTACAGTCTTCAACATCCCACTATCGATTAATACACCCTTCATGCATTTTTCCTGCCTCCATAATTTTTCTCCCAACATTAGCTTAAATTGATTTGTACATTTTAATTTTTTTTAATTTCCACTTTCAAGGCCAATGTTAAGATCCATTACAATATATTTATTTAGAGGAGAATAGGAAACCAAACTTGAAGAATCAGCGACGTTAATCAATGCAATCAAGCAATGCAAGATCCTTAATGATGGACACTAAAGACCTCGTATATATAGGCCAAAATGAGTACTTCTGTTCGTAATTGTGAATACTGTGAAGTATCTGAGAAAAAAACGTATTTCTGTTTCCTCTCAGGTTACTCATTCTATGAGAGGAAAGAAAGGATCTTGCATGCCATTTAACCTCGCTGATTCTTTAAGTTTGCGTTTTTTATTGGACGTTGAATGGAATCGTGTTGTTCCCAATATTCGAAGGAGCGGGGTTTCCTATTCTCCTCTAAATTAATATATTGTTATGGATCTTAACAGTTGCCTTAAAAGTGGAAATTTAAAAAAATTAAAATGTACAAATCAATTTCAGCTAATGATGGGAGAAAAAGTATTGTACCATTTTCACTAGTTCTAATGACTTCACTGCATCCAATCAAGTACTAATTCTCTGATATGTAAAGATTAAAAGATTTTGAGTCATTTTAAATCCAAATAAAAATTTAATGACTAGGTTAAATTACATGATTAATTGTTACTCTCTTTGAGAAAATGTCTGCCCGTAATGCTTATTAGTAATATTTTTCACAAGAGTAAAAGTCTGCATCTACTACTTTTTTTAGCTTTCCTGGACATCCTTCAGAGCTACTTTAACCATACCAATCATGGACTTTTTTTTATGAGATCAGTACAGATTACTTATCCATAAGTATTTATTAGTGGCTTTTCCTTATGTATTATTGAAACGACTTACAATACCAAGTTAAAAATTTTCCCTGAATTCTATATACCATGCATAATTTGAATAAATTTTCTCACTAAACCTCTTCTATCTAAAAAAAATACAAATATGGTAACCATTTCAGCCTTACCATTCCATCATAATAAGATTTAATCAACCTTTGGCAATTACAAGCATTGGAAACGTTTTTCAAAAGCTTTGTATACGAGAACTGAACAGCAGAGAATAAGTAGCAAAAATATTCTCAATCATTCCGATGAACGATATCTATTTACGTATTTTATCATATAAACATATATAAATACATATTTTAAGGTCTTTTGTCATAAAAAAGAAAAATTATATGATTGGCGATGTATTATGTGAGATTAGACGGTAAGTAATTGCTTTTTAGAGATAAGTTTTCGATCTAACTCAATAGTTAATCATTTCCTTAGATCTTGGAAGACCGTTAAACATCCCACGCACACCTGGTTCAATGACTAGAATTCCGCTTTCGTAGTAGACACTGTGCTTTCTTATAACGTGAACATATGCGCCTTAGTATTGTGAATTGAAATTTGCTTATGTAGCGAATGTTGCATGGGGAAGTGGTATTCGTCCCCGAGGAACCTATGGAACCTATGGAACAAGGTCAACTATTTATGCTGTGAGCCAACACCTTACGGGTAGACGAGGTCTGATTTAACCGTTTTAATTGAAAATCAAACATGATTAATCTGGACTGTGAAATGATTCAAATGAACTCATTCAAACATAAAGTTCGTCTGCGAGCCACGAGCAGATTCGTTTCATCCGTCTCGCACTTTATTAGACGCTTATTCGAATTCGATTAGGGTATTTAGATTTAAATCGAAAACATGGGAATGGAATTACGGTAGAACATGAAGAATTCGTCATCCAATACTGAGTAACCCCTCTAAATCACTGAATTCATACAATTTGGAAAAGAATGCTGTATTTTTTTACACCATATTGGATCGATGGAATAATTTAAGTAATGCAAAAAGTTATTTTATTTATTTCAGATTGTTCAATTCCAAGAAAAATAATTACCATTTTAAGATCGTATTCGCACTATGAAAGCTCACAAGAGAATCTATGAAATGGTGCATTCGGGAAAAAAATTTATCGTTTCAAAGTGACAACTTGATCACAATATCCCATATCATTCGCTATTTAGTTTCAAATGAATGACTGGCGTAGCGCATGTTTAATTTCAATGACTGATTTTTCTTTGTAGCCTTAACCTAATTGAAACAAACCTGAAAAAATCGTAACAACAGAGTGCTGTATGGATTTTCATATTCTCTGTCAAAGCCGTTATATACCTTCCATCATATTTTTTCATTTAACTAGTAACAGCGCTAATATGGCCTTATAGCTATGAGTAGTGAATCATATTTCCTAAACATCACTTCTTTGACTTAATAAAAGACAAAAGAGCTACTTTATGCGAATTCACGTCATTTTAATACAACCATGACAACCTTACGTAATACTGAAGAAGTTATGAATCATATTAATCAATCAATATCTCTGAATGACAAGTGATAATAGTTATCATACCTCCGAATCATGAACAGAGCCATTGGATGCAGTGGTTGACTAATCAGATAATCATACTCCTTATGCACATTACCATCATGGAACATGAATGGTTCTTCTCCGAATTCTGGCCGAAAATTCAAGGAACGTAGCTCAGCATCCCGAATTATATTTGCAAATTAAAGTTCAATTTATCCTTGGACTCATGATTTAATTGGACGAATTTCATGACACCGTCAGTTTTAACAGCGTGGTTAGTTTATGAGATTTCTCATTAAAGAGTTTATTGGCACAAAAATGTAGTCGGTCAAGATTTTTCGCAGAACTACAGGTAATTCTAATTTAGACATTCGTGGTAACAGTACATGTGTATCCACATTTGAAGGGATATTTTAACCCTAGCCTTAGGGATTCAATAGCTGGATCCCGTTTCTTATGAAATACCAGTTCCGTTGCAAAGGAAAACTGCCGCCTACATTGTTTTTGGATAAGATAACATGGGACCATGAAACTTTGGGCGTTTCCATCAATACGCAAGAGGGGTCAAAGAGGGCAACGGAGCACACATGTGGAGAGAATGTTGAAAGACGAAAGAAGCCGGGGAGAAGAAGAAGAAAAATAACGCACTCAAAGGCGTTATCTCCCGGCAACACAGTTCAGAGCAGAGGCGAGGAACAATGCTGGAAATGAGATTTAGGATGAAATGGGATGCTTCGATCTTCCCTACCCCACCAATTCCTATGGGAATCAATGGGAGAGAAGGAGAAGAAGAAGAAAGAGGCGGACTTCACCCGGGCAGAAGTCTTCTTGCATTCAGTCCGATGAAGAAAGTGGGTGAAAAGTTTCTGACGGGCTTAGGACAGGCTTATTACCTTATCCAGTCCGTAAATTATGAACCGGCGTAGGATTATGGTCAAGTCATACCTCCTTCCAAAAACCCCCGTCTATTCCTGGAAGTTCACGGCTTATTCTTTCCTTAAGTCTTTCCACTTATGCGGGGAAAATTTTTAAAGATGAATGAGTGAGAGAGTTCTTCGGGCGTTTTTGACTCCATAACTCCGGTTGATGGAAAGCGTTTTCATCCATCATAAATTTCTCTCCGCTGCATATCCTAGCCAAAATATTCCCCTTGCGTGGTAAAAATAATTAATTTTCGGTACAAGAGCTTCCCTTTCTTTTATGCGGGCGGTTTCTGTTCTAGTTTTCCATTCGCTCTGGAAAAATGAGTTTTCGTCAAATCATGACATTTTCTCGCAAGAATGGACGTGGAATTCGCTGAATGTATGAATGAATTCACCGTAAGTCAATTAATAACCTTTCGGGTAATGTTAATGTTCACCTCAGGAAGAGGACCCAGTGACTATGTTACGAGGTTGCTATCCAGAAAGTAACTTACGTTTTGAATTAAAATATGAACCTAGCGGCAGGACAAATTTTTATCATATTCTTTTTAAAACTACGTTCTTAAACTATTTTTCTACATAGTTGCCATTCAAATTTAGGCGTTTATCACAACGATACACAAGTTTTTCAATTCTTTCTCTGAAGAAATCTGCCGCCTCAAATTTTAACCACTTGTTTACACCGGCATACAAGTCTGCGTCACTGTCAAAGCGCATTTTTTGAATGCATATTTCTCCATTCTGTACGTCATCTTAATTTATGGACGAAAATTGGGTTTGCCGAATATTTAAAGTACAGAGTGATAAAACTGTGGCTAACACTTTGCATTAGGTGTAAACCAAAAGTTTTACAAAACCTTTTCCGGCCTTTTACGGAGTTGAGCTCATCAAAATAATCTGTCTAGTGGATCTGAAACAAATACTGTAAAATGACGACGAAATTGAAAAGAATTGAGCCTATTTTAAATTGGCAAATAAAATAATTTAAATAAAAATATAAAAATTAGAATTATTATATTTTTTAATTAAAAAGTGATGCCTGCCTATCGTAAAGCTAATGAGTAGTTGCCAGTAATCATTCTTTATTTTTATTAGTCTCATTCCTTCTCCCCTTATGACTAACATTTAACTATTTTCCTTCCGAAAAGTTCAAGCGTTTATATCAAATCTAAATATTATTCTGATTTTATGCCCTTTTTAATTAATGAAAGTAAGTGTAATTCGCACTTAAAGTAAACAATTTATGTTGAATTATAACGGGAACCGGAATAGGGAAGCCTAGGAGATGTAGATACGAAAAATCGCTCATTATTCAGAGAAACGGAATAAATATGCACCGCGATCATCTTATAGAGTTACATGTAAAAGATCTGGACTTTACAATATATATTTATGATTCACTTGGATGAAGAACGTATACAAGATATGTAAAATTAAAGTAATGATAACCTGCTTACGAAAGCCATATCCAGTTGTTTCTCGCCAGAATATTGGAAGAAGCCCTCAGATTTGACTGTGTACTTACAGGCTGTATTGCTCGTCAGAATGTAAAGGAAAGTACCAATTTATCATGCAGCCGGAATAATGAGTGGCAAAAAAATGCGAGAGATTGGCTATATTACGAGTCGGTATATGATAAATTATTGTTTTATTTAGGATACATTGCTGTTAGGCGATAAGCCGGGTGGCAATGACATGATATAACAAGAGCTATAAACTATGCAGTAGTCAGTCTTAAAACATATCATAGCGTCATTTAGTCATATAGTAGACTTACAAAATAAAAAAATAAGAAAAAACAATATATTGTCATACAGCCATACACCTTCTGCCGTATTGCATTGAACAATCCCATCATGTATACCTTTTACATTCACGCCTAAATGATTTAATGCGTATCCATTGCAATGTTAAATAATAATGCATAAAAATAACAAATGTTTCAATTTTGTAAATTTTTATTATATACATGGGCTAAAATCTGCACATATATTAGTTAAAAAAATAGTAGATTTTAAAAGTTCGAACATATCAAACGCCACCTTCTGCTTTATTTACGGCTCAATTTTATTTATTTTATATTCACGACTCGATTCGACGAAATAAAGCATACTGAAAAAAACTTGAAACTGGAACGTGACTGATATTTTACTTAATTTAGCGGCCTTTAAAATTGAACAATTGGAGTATTTCTCAACCGAAATGGATAATCTGAAAAATTAAGTATATTGATTTTTCTTTGATTTTCAGACTTCTGAAAGAAATAAATAAGTTGCACTACTCTTTTCTTTGAGTTCAAGCAACATTTTAAAAAAGAGCATAAATGGCTGTGCAGGACAAATTTCTATCTAGGCGTCAGTTGGCGTGTCTTTTTATCCAAGGATGGATATCTGGGAGTCCACACCCTTGCCCGGGAGTTTTGGTCCTCCAAAGTGGTTCCTAGTCCTTATGCTTAAGTTTTATGGGGACGCGGAGAGGATGAAAGTTCTCACTTCACGCCTCTAGGCTCTGTAATTACCCTATCTCGCCGAGGGTGGAAGGAAAGATTAGACGGGAAAGAGTGAACCTCATGGGGATTATCCAAGCTTCACATTATCAGTCTAGACCCTGAGGGATGCATTGAGAGGAATAAAATGCTGAATGGCTTTGTCCATGCAAAAAATCATTGTCTTCACGTGCAAATTTCGACACGGATAGAGAAAGGGAGAAAGTAATGACGAAAAGGAAGCAAAATCACCACAGGTTAATGATTTTTATGACCGTATTTTCTATCATTTATATTCATTTCACATTAATTTTTCGTACTCATGTGTCGTCGCCCTTCTATAAATTATTCATGATATACTTTTACTATTCATTATTTCCTAAAGGTGATTATGGCGACCCTCCAAATACGTGGTGGGTTCCAGTGCGAGGGTCACTTAGTTTATTCTCAAGTTTGGGATTTGCCATAATAATTCAGTTGATATAAATGACACCGTGCAGTGCCTAGGCTTTTAAATGGCTGCCATTTGAGTGAGAGAGGTTATCAGTAATAAAAGCAGTGTCGTTTAGTGCATAAGTGCAACAACTCATTATCTATTTTCTCCACTTGCGTGGTTGAATACCCGCTGAAATTCATCATTAGCATGAGTGAGACACTCTTTGATGGTGTTATTGATGAGAAAAATGCACGTTTATGACTAAAATAAAATCAGTAGAGACAACGATAAAAAATTACGGGACAAATTGACGGAAGAAAAAGTTTTAATGAATTTCAGAGCGAAGCGCGTCTTTACAAGCTGTTCGACCTTCAAAAACCACTGTGGAGAAGATTACGAAGCCAAACAACACTCGGTTAAGCCTTTGGATGCCCAGAGATAGTTATATCCCTGAGAAGAACCATCTGCTCGACCGATAAACTTTTAAATTCAATATTTTAGAAATTTAAGGCGCGTATAATAAAAGTTTTAGGGGTTTCAGGAGAAGGCATGATGACACACAGACTAAGTTATATATATATATATATATATATATATATATATATATATATATATATATATATATATATATATATATATATATATATTTTTCCATGGAATAAATACAAAATACTTCGGAAAATCGTCACCTCGCTTTTAAGGTTAAAATTGAAACAAATTGACATTGGTTATATGTTGCAAAAAGGAGAAAGGAATGCTATAGGTTATGCTTACAAGATCTGTCCCAATGGTAGTACACGTAGAACTTATTTTTTCCTGGGTAGACGGAGAGACGGGCGACAGTTCCTTATCTAGGCTCGAAGGAAGGAAGTCTTAGGAAAGGCTTTAGACTGGTTTGAGCTGGCCTCTAGCCTTTTCGAAGTGCGGATTGCTTGTTTGCCAAACCTCTATAACATGACCTCGCTACGCTCTGTCATGAATCGGTTATTGGGAAGCGCTACGACATTAAATTTTGTGTGAAACAGGGCAAAACAGGGAAAGAAACTCATGACATGCATGAATACTCAAGGCAGCCTACGGTGATAACGACATGGACATATGGCATATTTTTGAGTGGCACAAGTTGTGTCGGGAGGGTAGAGAAGATGTTGAAGACGCCGAACGTTTAGGACTCCCTTCAACCTCCACAAGCTACGAATTTCTTGCAACAGTGAAGGCCTTTTTGGATAGGAATCGCAGAGCGAAACTCGCACGCGGATCTGACGATATCTTCTCGGCCATGTGACTGAGGATCTAATTTTTTCAGAAAATTCCACACCAGACTACTTCCTCTTTCCCTGTCTCAAATTCGAGCTTAAAAGACGTCACCGCGGCTGGGTGGAATCGTTACAATAGGCCATGGTGAGGGCACTTAGTATGTAACACTCCTGGCGCCGCCCTTCAGAAGGAGTACGAGGCCTGAAGAACCCGCTGGCATGTGATGTGTGGATGCTACTTTGAAAATTTTGAGGGAATTTATTGATTGTAGAAGTACATTTTTTTAAATCGACCCAGACCTACTACTTTTGGGACAGACCATGTATGTTACAACACACCATTGGGGATCGGGAATATCTAGCTAAATTTTGTAGCAGAGTTGGTGGTTAGACAAGACAACTAGGTACTGGTACTTCGTTATCAATACTAAATGGCGAATCGTAGGCACCGGTAGCTCTATCCTGGCATCTAGGGCAGTTATCCTATTTATTTCTTTATACTTAGGTACCAATACCTATCCCTGCTACTTATTGATATTACAAAAGGATTCAAGTGTCGTTTGTATGGCAAAAATGAATTCCCTGTATCTCGGTAACCAATGTCAGTCTTCAGTATCTTGCTAAGGATGCTTTGAAATGAACAACAAACACAGAAGAATAATTCATCAACTCTTTAAGAATGAGGAGGCAGCCATGTAAATAAAAAGCGAAAGGAATGAAAAAGCTAAAATAAACAAAGATAGACAAAGATGCAACCTCTCGCCAGCACTATTCAGAGTATATCCAAAAGTGGAAATAAAAAAGGACTAGAATTGGACATCAAAGGGTCAACGGCAATGGCGAAGAAATTAACATGCTTCAGTTTCCAGATGACATCGCAGTAGTTGCAGAAATGCAAATCTGAAAAACCTGGAAACAAATCTGAACTTTATGGTCCAATTATTGCGGGTGCATAATGCACGCATTAACAAGGTTAATATCTGGTGGAAAGAAACTTATCGTAATTTAAGGAATTAAACTAGAGCAAGTGGAGCCCTTCATCTACCTGGGTAGCAGTATAAACTGGGATGGAAGCAGGTCTATTGACATCAAGGAATGAACAGCTCAAGCTAAGAAGGTGTTCATGAAGAGAAGGAGACAACCTCTAATTTTTAATCATTTGAGGTTTATTAATTATTAATTTAGTTATTTAACGACTTTATTGGGGCGATATTGAGGCTTTACAGCCCTTTATTCCGCCTAAATCCTTATCATACGTACTTGATAGACAATTACAAACACCCAAGCCCCCTGTGGAAGAAAACCCACCTAGGCAGGTATCGAAAGCGCGATCTCTGGGTTGGCAGACGAGGTTGTTACTCCGCCACCATCGATGTTGCAAGCAAGTAAGCAGTTCATCAAAAGTTTTTTGTAATTTATTGTACTCTATGAGTCAGAGACATGGAGTGTTGGAATAGGACCAGAGAGGAATGGAAGATTTCGAAACATTTTGCTGAAGGAGAATGCCGAAGCTTAAATGGACATACAAAATGAGGAACGAGGAAGAACATAGAAGAGTAGAAGATGAAATTACCATACGGAGAACTCTAGGGCAAAGAAATAGATGGATTGGCAACATTTAACACCCAGTAGATTAGTTAGAAACATAATAGAGGGTAAAATTGAAGGGAAGATCACCGTAGAAAGACCAGAAGACAAATATTATAATCAAATAAAAATGGACGTAGCATAGAGGAAATATCAAAGAGTTAAGTAATGTAGGGATAGAGTAAATCTAGTAGAGTAGGAGGGCTAGAGTAATAGGGCTAAAATATTGATAATGATGGCATTTATGTTCCGCAAGTATTGCAATAGAAGCAGATAGCAAAAAGTATATTTATTTTAATTACAAAGTATCCAAGGCGCAAAACTGAATTGTAAATCTGCTGACTTCGACCTCTATTATAAAATGTGTGCATTCGATTCCTAAATGAGTCAAAATCAAGTGGAAAATTTGGAAATTTCTCTTTTTAAATGGCATGGTAATGAGAATATTGGGTTTTTGAGAAATCAAATAACCGCGTGACAAAACCCCATATTGTTTTTTGGATAATTAATTGCTGCCTTTTTCAGTCTTTATCCCTGCACATTTTGTTTAGATTTACATCATTTTAATTGCAGGGAAGTGCTTTTAAATGAAATTCTACGCAACCTAAAATGAAAGACTATATTTAAGAATTTCTGCAAATTATTCGGCATTGGTTTACAGCCTAATCTAAACCCGATCTGGTTACGCTCCCATTCCGTGTGGAGTATCCATCTATCATACCACCCTCAGATGGCTTTCTGCTTCAACGTGTCGGAAGTTTAATGTGATAATTGGATACTGCTAACTTTCTAGAGGCTAATATTTCACATGAACCCGTCATCAAGAGTTACCAATTCCCCAGCTCTCATATTATCTGTTGCGTAATTACCACGTCTCGTATTTCGTGAAATTTGTATCGTAATTGGGGGTAGTTACAGACAGGGAAAAAATTTACCATGATCCAATGTCTCATGGAATATTAGAAAAATTGAATAAATGCAACAATTTGGCAGTTGTACCATAGAAAGAATGAAAACCTTTGATTTCACTCTCTACCCATTTTAAGGCCATAACTTTTGTGCGTTTCATCTTATACTGTTTTCTCGGGGAGCAAAATGGAAACCGTATTTTAAGTAAAAGCATGGAGGGGTATAAATGTAACCTCGTAATTGTTAGGGAAGAAATTTACATGAGGTAATCACAGTGGATATTTGTTAGTTAGAGCAAATGGCATAATTTTAAGGCTGGAAAAAATTAAAACAACTGAATGTGCTCAAAAGTCAAATGAAAAAAATGTTGTAAGGCTTATGTATATCTTTGATAAAATATAACTTGTTAATTAACCACATTTTATTAGACACTGGCACCACCCCTTTTACATGCTGAAGCGTATACATAATACTTACCATCAGTGAAATTCATTTGTGGAGATACTCACATTTGGGAAAATATTGACTTTTTCAAAGATCGGGTAAACAATTTTCATCTGAAAAATTTATTGGGAAATTAAGTGTAATATTTTATGTAAAAATTTCCTTTTACGTGGGTAGTTTTGTGGCTCATTTTTTACCCAGAAATCTATGAATGTTAATCAGGATTATGGTTTAAAATTCTGCGATGAATGTTGCTTTAAAAGTTTTTTGCAACACTTAAGACTCCACGTAATGATGTGTTATATGTTACGTGCTACGTTTTACGCTTGATAATTGTTCATATCTAATTTCATTTATTTTCTATTATTGTGTCTTACAGGTTAACCATGTGTTATTATGGATATTTTGAGATTTTAAGACCGATATATGGCATGGATACATGTAGTTTATAATTTATAAAAGAGTCGAAAATTTTGAATTTGAGAAAGTGAAATTCTCATGTTATATATTTTGGGCTTGTTCGTAGTTTACCCAGTTCGCAGATGAGTGCGCTAAATCGTATTAAAACGAGCCGCAACCGCGTGCCGTTGCCCAATAAAATTGGGGAAATCACTTGGTTTTCCTTAGTCATGCATTTGCTTAATTAATAACATTCCTTTAACGCTTCCGTTATATGCACCACATTTTCGCTTATGCGTCGGATTGCTACCAGAATCTCATCGCTCCCACTGCTCTTACGTTTTGTCACGGGCTACGGTTCTACTTCTACTTCTACTTGATACCCCGCAAGCCGCCGCAAGGGCGTGTGGCGGGGGGTGTTAGGACACCACCCGTAATTTAGCAAAGAAAAAAAAACCGCATGCCATACGGTTGGAGAATTTCATGCCGGTCACGAGATATCATTATTCCTAAAAGTCTGTCTGCTCTCACCGGTGCGCAGAGAATTGGGAAAAGTTGTAGGCGTTGGTATTCGGTAACTATCAAGCACTTGGGATGGTCTGTTTTGGTCTGCTCTGATTGATCGGTATGGTGCCGTGCCTTGTGTACTTACATGTCACTCCGAAATCCCAGGTTTGTGGAATGTTTCAGAGGTATCCCGATTCCTAAATCGTTGCCATATCGAGGGAACCTCGAGTATACTACATCGACGGTAGAATGGAACCTTAAATTAAGTGACTCCTTGACACCTTCGTTTAAGGTGATTAATGCCGACGCCGGGTTTCTCTCAACTCTGCATACTTTCTCGGAAAATCTTATTTTTATCAAATTAGCAACCTATCCTCAAGGGCGCAAATAATTTCACCTGTAGGTCACCTCTCGTAATAACTACTGCTACGTAGCTCTATTTTGATTATCAATGGGATGTTGAAGACTGTGATACAAGTAGAGAGGAGAGCATTAGGCAAGTATGAATGGGGTACCAAAAGTACAGGGATGTTGAGCGAAATGAATGGAGAAAGTAAGTATGCGGAATGGAACAAAGATTGTATTTTAGCGTCGGATGTCCGATCATTTCTTAGGGTACACAAATAAATTCCATTATATTTCAGTCTTTGTCCATCTAAAACCCAATTTATACCGTATAATGATAAAAAATAATATTGTTTTGAAAGTATGGACTATTTATCAGTTATTAACTGTCAAACGACTTCGAGTTTTTTTTCAATTTACGGCGCGCCGGTGAATACTGAGGGATAGTACGTGAATCGCACGGCGAGTGGATTCAGTGTTCCGTGCACAACAGACGTGACCTCCGCTGTTGAACCCGGGATTCTGCCGTCCTCTGAGACTTTTTATGGTAGAGAGGACACCTTCAAGACCTCCAAAAGATGTGACATGTAGTCTCCTTCTACGGAATTACGACTTACTTTGTCCTGCGAGTGACCAAGGGATCACGAGCGAACCCCGCAGTACGTGATCGAAAGGATTTTTCGCAGAGAGGACTGGGACGATAGACCCCCGTGGCCCTGACGTCAACACGCGGGGTGGAGTTGGATGCGACTGCGCCATTCCATTGGCCTGCGTGCGGCGTGTGGGAGTTTTGGGCCGGTGCGGAGGCGTTTTTGTCCGGAGGAAGGAGGGTGAGGAGGTAGGGAGGGACGACAGAGAGAAAGCTGAACGGGAAAAAGGGGTTGAATCCGGGAGACCCCGTGGTGGGATGGGTCCCTCGCGGAGATATGAATGAGGTTTTTCGAGGGAGGGGAAGTTGGAGTGGAGGAATGGGATGAGGATCCGTGAATGAGGAGTGTGAGAGGATATACATTCACGCTTAAGCCGAAATTATGGGATGGGAATACGACCTGGGATCCGAAATTTAAGGGGCTGGTGGAAGGGACTGCCTAACGGGAGAGGTCGGGAGGTTTGGGTAGGCGTGAATCGCTGTGGGATCCCTCAAGACGGATGAAGAGGATTCCCAGAAGTGACAGCTCCCGGCATGTTTATCTCGATAGCATTCCTGGAGCACGGGAGATGGGAGTTGGGTCGGTGAGACTTCCATGAACTCACGGGAGATTGGGGACGGGGGTTGATTTGCGGTTTTTAACTGCCCGAGGGAGCCTAGGCAGAAATGCGTCACAGTTTTCAGAAATAAAGAAGACCTAACAAATCAAATGGATCCACTGTATATTATTAAATAATCTCATGACGGGGGCGCTTGAGGTAGGAGGTAATCTTTTTCGCAACGCTAATTCACCATTTTTCTGGCCGTTAAATTTTTAATCTTCTTATTTTTTGGAAATCACATTCACACACACCTGGTAACAAAGGGAATATGGTACTTCTCCACATAATTTTACTGTTTTGTGCGACACAGTTCACCCTTTATACGTCATAATCAGGTACAAAGTAAATTATGGTTGGGACCCGTACATTTGCATTTCCTACACCGTATAACGCCGGTTGCCGCTGGAACGCATTACACCATCATCATTGGTCGTTCAATCATACGATTGGTTGGCTTCAGACCTACATCCTACCCTATCTGATGCTTATTGGCTGACTTCCTGGTATTTTTTGCAATGCACTTTCTTATTTATTTTTCTTATGTATTTATGCCTTGCTCTTCCTCTTGAGACTTTTCCCTCAATTTTCCCTCTATTATAGTCTTCACGAATCCTTTGTGCCTCAGGGTGTGACCATTCCATCTGATGCTTGGATGATTGAATCGTGATTTGGATTATATAATCACCATAGTCAATATTATACCGATTAAATGTCATTAGGTTTATGAACCCCAGAAGTTCTTGAAAATTTTGGAATGGTGAGATGTGGTGAACAATTGAAACATATGTCTTAAAATGCTTTTGCAATGACAAGCTAATAATTTATTATGGTATTTTAATTGCCTGCATCAAGGAATACCTCATGTGTCATGGGCGAATACTAAATACGACACTTGTCCCTAAGATAAGAATATATTCAATCTGTGCATGTCCATCGCATTATATATTCGTATCAGGATTGATTTCACAGCTTTCCATTCTGTGAAAGACCAAGTAATTAATGAAACTTAAATGTAATATGAAATTATTAATGAAATTTCATGGATTGGATAATATGGCAATATATTTTTACACAGTTAAAATTCCACGGAATATCGTCTAATGAAGAACACATGTGGCCATCGAAGGTATTTGATTCATTAGCCATGAACCTGAGACGTTACTTAGATCGATATTTAGCGAGTGAGCCTTAGAGTTGTGGCATATGGTAGGCTCTCTGAGCTGAGGTTAAGCTGAGGGTCGGCCAGTGGATCTACATTCACACGTATCTTCCGATAACTCCGAAAGCCTATGCCAGAGGGCGGCCGTTTGAGTCACCTTCTCCCATTATGGAGGACGATGCGGATTGGAAGGTAGCAGAATTGAGACACCATTACTGCCATTTGAAAGCAACGGAAAATCATCAAATTATCTCTAAAAAGCGATTGAGAATTGATCCTGGAGTATCAAAATCACTTGTAAGCAGGGGGTGACGGTAATTATTACAATTGAAAATGTGAGAAATGGACGTTTCTAGCCGAGTTGAGAATTGAGAAAAGAGTTGAATAAAGATAGCCAGAAAAAATATCTAAGGAGCGGTTTATTTCATGTGCACACTTCCGAAAAATACCGCTGTCAATATTATGTTTGTGAAGAGCGCTCTTTTGTGTCCACATAAAAGGAGTATAATGAATGTATTTTCTTGTTGAGAAAACGAAATAGGAATCGAAGGTTTTTTTCTCACTTTTGTACCAAAGATCATGATGAAGAGAAAGTGATAGCTTGAGCGATTGCGATATTTAACTATTTTAGAGATAAATGAAGACGATACTTCGTGGAATTCCATTATGATAAAAAGAAAGAAACAAATAACGTTGTGTTTCCACATAATATCATTTTTATTGCCTAATAGTTGCGCTACACTGTAGCATCATCTGAAATAGTGGTAGGTGTATAACGTATATTGTACCACTACTCCAGATGATGCTACAGTATATCGAAATTAACTGGCAATAAAAATTCTATTCTCTGGAGAGGCGAATTTATTGGACATTTGATTAATATAGTACAAAAATTCTTTTTGCAAATCAAACCCAACATTTGCAACAAAATAATTTTGAGAATCATCAATTCTCCAAAGGTGTTTGGCAGATCAGTAATATTTTGATACAATGTCCGTACAATACGTATCGGGACTGGTTCAGAAAATCAAAATGTATTTCAGTTATCATCACAATCACTTAATGATCTTCAAAACACATTCCTCCTGCATCGATACATGGTTAGTTCGGCGTGTCTGCCACTCGGCAAAAGCCCCCTGGAAGTCGGTTACAGGAATACAGTTGAGAGCCTTTGTCGTCTTCGCTTGAACCGCCTCGGTGGATTCGAACCGATATCCTTTGAGCTCCTTTTGAGCTATCCTTTGAGGTAATAAAGTTGTCGTGAAAATCTTCATCTTCCTGGACCCAGTCCAAAATTTCTTGCACCAGCTTTGCGCACACTTTCCCCATCGAAATATCCTCTGTTACAATGGTGTGGACGGTTCCGACTGATAGGCCGGTTTCCTCACTGATAAGGGCGGTGGTTGAACGCCTGTCAGAGTCCAAAACCTTTTTCACTTTGGCCATCTGAGCATCGGTTCGAGTGGTCGTCGGGCGTCCGAGGCGGTCTTCGTCTTCGACGAGCTCCCAGCCTTCCTTAAACATTTTGTGCACCTCAAAAACTCTTGTGCGGCTTAAAGCATCTTCCCCATAAGCCTGTTAAATGAGTTTAAGGGTCTCTGACGCGGATTTCCCGACTTTACCGCAAAACTTCACAGCGTAGCGTGCTCGACGGTGCGCTCCATGCTGGTGAGACGACACCACAAACAATCACACGTCACAAAAATCCATCTCCTGTCTCAACGCATGCCCTGAGGCAACTGAACTAAAGTGCGCCTGAGTGGTGGGGGATGCCGCTACCGAGCCGACCGGTCGGACCCCCATCCACCGCTCCGTTGAGGTTACAGCGAACCAGTCCCTATACTTAGTGTACGGACCGTGCATATCTAGAAAATTTGGTATTGGGTTTTGATGACCAAAGAGGCAGAAATTATTTGCAAAAATATTTTCTGAATAATGACTTTTCGTATTCTCGTGGTTCCACTAATGACGAGAATCGATCACTGAAAAATGGTACCTTGAAATGGATGGAAGGAAATGCACCTCACGTTTTCGGAGAAGATAAAATTGCAATTCTCCGTGACTAACTAATTGTTGGATTGATAACTGGCCACGATATAGTATAGAGACATACTTATATGGCTGGAAGAAGCGTTTCGCCTATTAACGCTCTAGTAGTAGTAAGTACAGCAGAAATTATAACTTTTAGCATACGAATCCCATTCAAAATATTTCTCAGAAATGCGACGCGCTATTGCAAATTAATTCGTATCCCTTATCTCAAATCAAGAAAAATGATGACTGATTATTTCATATAAATCTTTGTTTCAGTTATCAACATAGGTCAGGTTTATTATAGATACAAGAAGGGCCTGCTTAAAAAAAAATTCTAATTTTTAAAAATTAATCTTACAAAGTAATTATCTTAATACTATATGCCTTTGTGCACGATAAGGCCATCCCTATGAAACTTTCTGTGCTTCGGAATTATATATTAAATAGATATAAATAAAAGATGACCAAAGTGACCTTTCGATCTCACTTCTTTCCTACATTAACATAAATCGATCACTGCAAAAGTTCAATCTGTCGTTGATAACGATTGGGTTTTAAAATTCAAATTAACAAAGGGATTTCACGTGCCTTTAATTGAGTAGTAAAGGTCAATATGTCATGCTAAGGGAAAAATTACGTTCCAGAATCTATTCGGGAACCTTGTCGAAGATAATTACCTCCAGCCCACTTGAAAGCTTATTCAACTCGACAGCCATTCATCGCAAGTGAAAACGCAGACAAAAAGTTGAAATGCAAAAAATATTTTATCGGGTGCTTCAAATGCATGCACGTCTTTAGCAAATAGTTTTTTTCATTGCAGAATTTTATAATTAATTTTCCATGATGTGGAAAAGTTCATTGACGGAGTGGATGTAATAAGAATTTGGAATATCGAGGAGACAGGCAGGTACTCAATGCGTTATGAAAAAAAGTGCGACAGGTTTATAAGTGGGGGAAAATTTTATATTGAGTGACTATTATGGAATAAAGCATTATTTAAGACATAGAATACAGTTACCGCAATTTTTCATCATATCTGTACATTGTATTTATGGATAAATCTGTCACAGATGGACTAATCAATAGCATAGTTGGAAGAATTGAGGATGTTGATGTTCCCGTTCTTCCCTATGCCGATGATTCAATTTTACACTGCATTGTTTCCTGAAAGCAACCTTTAGAAGATATGGCTGGGTGTGATCCAAAATGAAGAATGTAACATCAAAAATAAAGTTTTTCCTAATTGACAGTAACAGTAAATATGTAAAATAATCTAAATAACGTAGATATTGATAAATACAGATCTATGTACCTCAGTACCTAAGTACGCGTCGTATAAATAATTCTCTACGCTTGTAAGACGAGCTGTTAGTAACAACAGAGAGAATAAACTAAAGCTAGATGAAGTAATTACATCATACTTGGCTACTTAGAATGGAAAAAAATACTTTTTTCTCCTAGCATAAAGTCAGTTCAATCCCTTATCGGTCGTGGAAAAATGACATACTACCTTGATCAAAAATTTCCCGGAATTTATTCAGAAAATTAAAAATACAAGTTTATTCATCTAAATCTATATTGTCCCCTTCAAAGTAATCCCCATCGACTGCAACACACTTATGCCAGCGCTTGATCCAATCCTCGAAACATTTTTTATATTCGGTTTTCGGTATGTCCATCAGTGCTTCCTGCGATTTTTCCATTACTTCCTCTCGGCTGCTAAAACGCGTTCCCCGTAATGGTTTTTTAACTCGATTGAACAGAAAGAAGTCACAGGGAGCCAAATCAGGTGAATTCGGTGGCTGTTGGATGGTATTTGTTGCATTTTTCGTCAAAAAATTACGAATAATGATAGCACTGTGCGACGGTGCGTTATCATGGTGCAAAATCCACGAGTTTTCTGCCCACATTTCTGGTCTCTTTCGGCGAATTGCTTCACGCAAACGTCTCATAACGCCCAAATAATACTCTTTGTTTACTGTCTGGCCTTCTGGCAAAAATTCATGATGCACTACACCGTTGTAATCCATGAAAACCGTCAGCATTGCCTTCTTTTTTGACTGAAAACGACGTGGTTTTTTTGGTCTCGGCTCATTTGGTGAACGCCATTCACTTGCCTGATGTCTGGATTGCGTGTCGTACTCATAAACCCACGTCTCGTCTCCAGTAATGATCCTTTTGATGAATGTGGGATGGGATTCAGCCTCGCAAATCATGTCTTTTGCGACGTCAACACGGTCTCTTTTTTGCATGAAATTGAGGTCTTTTGGCACCAACTTTGCTGCTACACGACGGAAACCCAAATCATTAACCACAATGTCTTGGGCGGATCCATAGGCAATGTTCAAGTCCTCCGCTATTTCTCTGATGGTTAATTTGCGGTTATTGACCAACATTTCTTTTACTTTATCAATTTTTTCACCGACTTTCGATGTCGATGGTCTGCCACTGCGTTCATCATCTTTGATTGACTCACGACCACTTCTGAACCGCTCGTGCCACTGGTAAACGACCGTTTTTTTTAGAGAATCGTTGCCGAAACACTTTTCCAACATTTCCAACGTCCGTGCGCCACTAAATCCGTTTTTTACGCAAAATTTAATACAAGTTCGTTGTTGCAAATTTAAATCCATTTCTGAAATTGTAAAAAATCGCCAACACACACAGAGATAGATGTACTCTTGGCTACGTAACTTTTGCAAATGTCAAGTTATGACACTAAGATTTAAAGGGAATATCAACAACAGATGTACCAATTTAACAAAAAAAAACAGAACTCAAATCGGAACGATGGGAGCGCCACACGGTGGTTATTCCGGGAACTTTTTGATCAAGGTAGTATCAAATCTTTCGGTTCTACACATGATCTCTCTGGTGTCTTTTCATATGATATATCACACCGTAGTACGATGGTGCCAATAATAACTTTACTTTCCCCATCGTCACTATTGAAGCCTGTATCCAATTTATGCTAGATATTTAATCTATAACATAACCTCGTTAACAATGGATGAACATAACGAAGTAGAAATAAGTGTGCAGGGAAAGGGAGTATATAGAAGAAATCAGTTCAATGGAGACATTATATCGTAATAAATTCAATCAAGGTTTTTTACTCAGCATTTCTAGAAGTTGTAAAGGATATGCATGAAGTGGTAATCAGTTTTTGCCGCGCATTACCATTGAATATTAATTTTACAGGCATATTGTTGTCCCTAAACATTGAAAACTTTATTCGGGATAATTCTGCGTCCTATGTTCGGGACGTACACAGTTGGCGCAGGCTAAGCATTGCTTTTTACCGGCAAGTCCGAATTTTCATTCAACCGGTCTTTCCCTTCGAATCGAAGTAGCTTCAAATGAGACGAGAGATTTGGTTTCGTATTTGCAAATACAATGTTACAGCCATCACCTAAATATACATCCACGCGAGAACCCACATACCTCAGTAAGGGCGTGTAAGGGGGAGAGCGTTCGACGGTAAGCCTTTAATGCTTGTTTATTCACCTATACATAAATATGCGTACGTGTATAAAAACACACGTGCACATATATGTATCTTATGGAATAATGGGTGTGTTAGTTGAAGTAAAGAAAATCATAGTTTAAATTGTGGTTAAAATTACGTTACGTCTGATTTGTTTTAGTTATGAATCATGTAAAGGAAGAAGGAGCACTCAAATCTATACGTGTTTTTATCTATTAATCTCTCTTTTTTTATCCTGATGGTCCATTTCTTCAGCGTAATGTACGGTCGTATTTGTTCTCTCGGCGTCACCCATAAACATGGTCGTTCCGTAACTCTCTACCACTCTTAGTGTCATTCATTAATGATCCCTGAACAAGAGCTCTCCAATTAGCGATGGATGCACTAATAAATAACTTTTCGTCACCATTTTCCGGCCAAAGTTTGAGAAACGGTTGCGAAAATGGCATTCAAAGCACACGTTACGCTCAACTCGCTTCCAGATCCATTATCGCCTAACTCTTATCTCATTTAAAACTCCTTCCGACGCAGTTCGTAACGGCATCAACACCACTTCAAACCCTGCGGGCCCAAGCGAGGAATAAGGACTTGAAAATATAAAGCCTCCGAGTTGTCGGCAGGGAGGTAGCGCGCGTACGTGATTCGGGACTCGAAATTGAGTGCTCGCGAAATCTTCGCTCATGACAGAGCTCTTTTCACCGATGTGCTAAGGGGACCGCGATGGCCCGAAACCACGACAGCTACATCAGTTTGCGCCTCGTTATGTGCTACGGGGATATCGCGCGGAACACGGGCGAAGGAGAACATGTCGCAGCGAAAGGAGTCCTCCCCTAAGGAGCTTATGATTGTTTTCCTGCCTTGGCTTTCAGTCGGGGAAGAGAGCACGTCGTGGCTTATGCCTTGCTCGTCTAAAGGGTACAAACGCTGACAGCGGAATATTCTCGCGAGACTTTAAAGCAAAAAGGGACTGAAAGAATATACATGTATGAACCCTTTTAGGACGGCACCCTACTGCAAAGCTTGTGTTTTTGAGGACATTATTTCCAAGCTCTTTGTTCAATAGGCATCACTTTATGTTTTTGTCGGGTTTTCGTTATTTTTTAAAATTCAAGTTCACAATTCCACGACTGCTTTTTTAGATTGACACGCCCATGGGTCCAGACTAATGAATAATGGAGTGGACATTGATTCAATTTAATAATGTAGAGTGTTCAATGAACTGCGAAATATGTAACGACAGTACCTGTATACTTAACGGAGTCATCCGTTGATGTGCATTAAAATGCAAAAAATTTCAAAGAGATCAAATCATTTGCTTGGACCGGGGGTACCAGTAAATTTTAAAATAATGTTACTTTTCCCAGTCTTTGAACCAGGAATATCTAATTGAGGTGCCTCCGAAAATTGATAGATTGAACATCTGGGTTCAAATCATTATCAATTGTAATGATTTTTTCGCGGGTAATCATTACTTAGTACTTTGAAAAGTATTGCTTTTGAGGTTCTCCTTCGATTCTGTCCCAAAAAGAAGTAGAGTGAATCCGGGGAAAAAAGTATTAATTAGTACAAATTACTATAATTCTTCAAAAAATATCACCCTTGTGCGTCGACTCACTAAATCTAGCACCTCTCCCAGTCGATGTACGCTTCCTGGAAGGTATCGACGGGAACTTCGTTCAGGTACCTCGCCACGTCCTCTTTGACGTTATTCAGCGCTACAAAATGCTTTCCTTTCAAGTTCCTCTTTATTTTTGGAAAAAAATGGAAATCTGGAGATGCTACATTGGACCGTAGGGCGGCTGGGGTGGCGTCTTCACCTCCTGGTTGACCAGGTAATCGGTCATGAGAAAGAAGGTGTGGAACGGCGCGTTGTCTTGATGCAGCCGTCAGTTAGCAAACAAACTTTTCCTGACACGTTGCACTCCTTTCCGCAGCCTCTCGAGGACTTTCACTTAATGTTCACTGTCTGTCCCTGAGGCATAAAATTTTAGTGGATGATGTATTTAAGTCGAAAAAGAGGACGAAAAGAAGACTACTTATATTTGAGAAAGAACCTGAGTATGTATTCCTTATTCAAATTTCTTAATTTAACGCTATTATTAAGTTACAAACTTATATAAAACAACATGATTTGAAATTTTTAGGTAGCCCTCTTGCTTGACGGAAGTAGAGAAATTTCAAGAAACTGCGGGAGAGGCCTCAACAGTAACTTTTAACGGAGTGATCTGCTAATATGTATTTCAATGCAACAATTTCTGAGTGTAAAAATCATCATCAGACCATCCCGGTCAAGGTGAATTAAATGTAATGAAGCGCTCATGGAAGATAACACTATTGGAAACACTGCATACAATTCAATTAAATTATTATATTTTGAAATTTTTCTTCCATTTACGCGTCCAGACAAAGAAGTTATAATCTTATATTCAATCAAGATTTTTAAAGTGCATATAATAGCATACTTGTTATTGCAAATAATGTAATATACAATGAAAAGTATATACTAAATTATAATATCACCGAATCGATGTGGAGAACTAGTCATTCTTTCGCTAAACTGTCCTCAGGTAAAAGTAGTTTCTACCTCCAGGCGTAATCTTCATATATCTGATTACTTAAAGAAAATAATGGTCGGTCCTCAAGGGTAACGGATATGCGTTGAAACTTGTTTTAGCATAGTACAGTTTTTGTGAAATATTACATAATATTCTTCATTCTTTGAACAAAAACTTCCAGTTTGTTAGTCTGTAACCAAAGATATCAATTCTTGATGTTTAAGAGAGACAAATCTCTAATACGCTCGTCACTTGAATAATTTTTAATAAATAGTGTTTGAATTTCCCGTTAAAATTATTTGATGGACTTAGGTCAGTGGCTTAATTGTTACCTGAAGCCAAACTTTTTTCTTGAATGAATGCTTAGAAAGGATGAGTGATCGCATGACCTAAAATAACGAAGAGTGAATAAGGTACTGTAATAACGTTATTTAATTTAACAAAGACAATAATCAATGAGGACAAATGTTCTGAGGGGCGCAGGGCGCCGATGTGTCACTTTGGAAGCACAGCCCACGGTAAAGATTGGTAAAAAAGGCAATTGGAAGTAAAATTGACCGTAGAAAGTACATTTACCACTCTAAAGCACTCTATTTTCCCTAAGAGAGACGTTTAAAAACAATTCCGCATAGAAATATTAAAATTGAGACATTTCATATGGCAGATTGCATAAAAATTGCAACAAAGTTCGAAAGTTTATCAATTAAATTATTCTCTGTTCTTTTTTCCTCTATTTGCATTGAGTTACGCCCATTGATTGAAATACTGCAAGCCACAATCACAAACTAGGAGCAAAGGAAGGGAGTCAAGGGTGTCCAAGCTTTCGAGATTTTCATGCCGTTCGCCTGATATCTGCTCCACTCGTGGAAAGAGACTCGTTGGGAAGGATTAAGTGTGGACGTGATTTTTCTCTTAGCTGAGGTTAAAAACTTGGGACGGATTATAGAGATAAATCTCCCCCTATATGCTAGTACCATCATACCTGCTTTTAGATGAAACCTAGAGAGGGTACTTTCTATTCTATAGTTAGAATTCTTTCACTTATTTTGGGGGAAAACGTTATTTGGATATCTGAGGGGAGGGAATTAGTACGTAGGGCAAAACACTTCTTGGTCAAACCCACGGGGGATGGTATTACAATCACGCATTGGATACTAAATTTGTGCTTCTTGTTTAAATTACTTGGTACGAGTAATACGTAAGCGAAAAGGCGTGGTATACCTGCGATAAAGTTTTATATAGTGCGAAATATTTTTTAGATTCGCAGTAACTTGAAAAAACTTACTGTCACTACAAAATATAGGTACGTTTTTGCGTTGAAAACTCATATCACATTTCCGATGACATTTGAGTCATTCCATGGTCTCATCTCTTTCTCAATACAACTATCAGAAAGAAACTTTCCTGTCGACGTGAGTTTTCAAGTTTAAAATATAAATTTTTGATTATTATCGAAATTTCCAATACCTTTCTAAAATATAATACCAAAAATATGCCATTTTCCATGCCCGTTATAATGCCCTCGCTCGTCGATTTCGTTATTTTTCTGGCGGTAATTGTTTTGCGTTTCATGTATTCTACAAAGGTTTGGCATCACTATTTAGACAGAGTTAATATTTTCTGTGATTATTGAGCAATCACAGGTGATGGGAAACCAAATATATTCGTTTTGCAGCATATTATTGTTATAATTATCATATATTTCAACTGTAAAATGCTCTATACTGATTAACTGTTAGGTTTAATGAAATATTTTTCCATTGCGTCATCGTGTATGCTTTACAATTTTCAGAAAATTTTTTAATAGATTTGAAATAGTTTTTTATGGTAATTTTATCCTTACGGTTTTTTTAGTTCTTTCTTGATTTTCCCTCTTAAGAATTCCATGCTCATACCAAACAAATTTATGATACGACCGAGCGTAAAAATAGCATAAAAATAACTACGAAAATTAGTTTGGTATGTGAGGAGAGAGTTCACATAATATTACTAAATTAAATGAAGCACATGGCTGGATTCGGTTGATTAATAAAAACGTAGGTGAACTGCTTTGTTCCTCGTCAGTTAGTTATCGCTAAATACTTTGTGAAGCTGAGTCAATATTTTGCTGTGCGAATTTACGTGTGACGTAGATTTAGCATTGCGTAGTAATGGTAAAATCAATTTTGTTGGCTTCGGTGTTAATAATCACCCAAACAGCTTTCAAAGAGTTAAATTCATAATCTATGAAGTACTAGGCTATTACACCAGCGCATTAGGCCACAAAACTGACAATCACCGGGTATAAATTATTGAGCTGCAGTTATTCAACGAGTAAGCTTCAGCTAGCTTTATTGGAGTTAAAATAACAAAGCATATCGTTAAATTAATTCTCTTTAAAGAGTTTTGTGGTCTCTTCAAATATGATCCCTGTATCAAAAAAATTTGAACTATTATCTTTTGAGGCTGAACGTATTCAAAAACGAATTGTTTCACATTTTTGAAAAAGAAGTTCCTGAATAGAACATCTTTTCCCGTTAAAATTGCAGTCATTGACCGAGGTTTAAGCTAAAGGTCGGATAAGGTAGGCATATTTCCGTGATTTATTTATAGTATGTCTATATGACTCTGCTTTAGCTGAGTGATCTAAAAAGGAAAAACGGTCCTCGAAAGTAAATTAAAAACCTCGCAACAATGCAAGCTCGTGAGGGCCATTACAATGGTTCCCTTCCCACCCGTTATTTCAGTCGATAGAAAAAAATTGGATCGAATCAAAATATATGATTCTTTGCTTAAAACAATATATTACGATGTGTGTTACCGCGGAAAATTTCATTCACTCAGTGAAAACGGCGTTCAAACATTCCTTCCTACATTTGAACCGTCGACCGTTCCCATACATACACAAACGCAAACGTACGGTGATCTGATGAAAGGAGACGCGGACACACGCGGGCCAACCGAAGCGCGAAGCACAAAAGGCCCCCTTTTTGATTCTCAAAGAGGATCAAACTCTCTCTTAGACCCTTTTATGCGTGGGAGAGGATCCCCTTCCCCTCATCCCTTGAATTTTCCCCTCGCCATCCGTCATTGTGTCTGCAGCGGCGTCTCTCTCCCTACCTTCCGCCTTAATTTTTACACCACGACCAAACAGGCAGGCCCTTCCTCTGTCTCACACAGATCCTAACAGCCTCCACTCAAATCCTTGTCCCCCTTCGTAAAGGATCAGACAAAAGTTTTACGGCTTCGCCCGAGGGCGACGGTTTGGGCTAGCTTCCGTAGACGGCCACCGACCTCTCTCTCCGACGCGAACCACAAAGTATCTCAGGCTACATTTTCACGCATCCGATCGAGGAGTGTTAGATAATATGAGTGCTAAAGGGAAAGGAAAAATTCGAGATGGATTCTACTTCAAGGGAGTACATATCATGAGTCCAGGCAGATCTGAATATGGGATCCATTTATTCCATATCGTAATATTCTGCGATTTTTATTGCATTGATTGGAGGCCGTTGCAACTGATAAGTTAGAAAGCCGCATCAACCTTGCAAAGATGCAAGGAAAATTCATAATGCAATCTTTTTCTGGCGGTAAAAGGTCCATATCCTGGCCCCAAAACATGTATCATGTGTGAGTTTTACGACGATCTTTGCCTAAACCTATTGGTTCCTCAAGGCAACAATTTCAGACATCATTCGTCTTGACTGGGATAACCACCATGAACCCAGATCACTGGATTCACGGTGGTTATTGATTCTAATATAAATAATTTTTATACAAACCTTATATAAAAGACTGAAATGTGAGACTGAAATAAATTAGACGGATTTGTCTTTATAACTACATTAATATCATCATATACATTTATTCAGAATTCATTGTGGGACTCGAGTTGCATTTATTTCGTTTGGCTATAATACTATTTAATATGTTTTTAATGAATCACATGTGCGTAAAATATAATTCGTAAAGTATGCGAAATTAATTCTTCCTCTTTGTACTTATCCTGCCCATGAGATTGGTCATTACGTTGCGCTGTAGCAGCATCGTACTACATCACCCTTACGACTGTGAAAAGGGGGAACAGAAGACACCGATGACCCCGCGCTGGGTGTACGTATTTTGACGAGAGGTGAACGGCTGACAGACGGTGAGATTCGGTTTTCTCTATCCGCCGCGACCACCCCAACGCTGATTGCGCTTGAAGTTGAGTGACGGACAACTCTTGTGGCAGCGCATCCTTCATCTTAGTTATAAAGTTAAAGCTTCAGCATCAAGAATGACGATCATCTTCAAATACTGAAACACGTTTTCTGCTAAAATATGTCTGTAAATTTCACCAAGCTGCAGGATCTATTCATTTATTAATTCCATCAATGTAATGATTTCGTGCAATTTGATTTCCTATGTCTATCTAAAATGCCAAAAATAAACACGAGTGAACAATATGTTTAAAATCTCTATTTGCCCTATATTTTAGAATGGGAATTAAATTTGACATTTTCGCTCTTTCTCTATGAAAATTTAAATTGTAGAAAAAAACAGAGTTCTGTTATTCCAGCCAGATATGCGGGTTCAAAGCGGGTGTTTTTTCTACTTAATTGAACAATTAGCCTTCTTCAACTGAAGTGGATATCAGAAAAATTCATTTGCACCAAATAGCATTAAGGATTAATTTTTATAAAACATATATATATATATATATATATATATATATATATATATATATATATATATATATATATATATATATATATATATATATATATATATATACATTCAAACACGAAATCCCGCCAAACGGTGAATAAATACTCATATATACAGAAACAGATATATGGAAAAGGGATAGGAACACATAGACCCACGGATCTCAGGGTAAATTACGTTTCCTCGATAGCTCAAGTGGTTAAGAGCATCCGCCCGGCAAGTGGAAAGATCCGAGGTTCGAGTCCCGGTCAAGGAAATATTTTTACTCTTGTGATCCGTTCGATTCCGCCTTCCCCACCTTTATTGTGTTCGTCCTTTATATGTGTTCCTATCCCTTTTCCATATATCTGTTTCTGTATATATGAGTATTTAATCGCCGTTTGGCGGGATTTCGTGTTTGAATGTGTATTTGGCCAATGTGGTTCATCTCTTTCTTCTGGCTATGCGTGCCACGAAACGCACTGTTCCTTTCCTGTATGATGTTGTATGAATTCTAAACCACTGTCCTTTCTCTTGTGTATTGTCTATTTCTCCTTTGGTGGGTGAAACAGTCCCCTGACGCCATCTCTTGGCTAAAGAATCGGGGCGCTTGGCGACATATTAGACCCACGGATCTCAGGGTAAATTACGTTTCCTCGATAGCTCAAGTGGTTAAGAGCATCCGCCCGGCAAGTGGAAAGATCCGAGGTTCGAGTCCCGGTCAAGGAAATATTTTTACTCTTGTGATCCGTTCGATTCCGCCTTCCCCACCTTTATTGTGTTCGTCCTTTATATGTGTTCCTATCCCTTTTCCATATATCTGTTTCTGTATATATATATATATATATATATATATATATATATATATATATATATAAATTGAAGGGCTTTCTGAATGTATCGGCTAACATTTTGAATGGTGATTGAAGTTGCACTTTTTCCATCTTTGTTAAGTAGTATAACTTACTTAGTCACCATATTTTGGCCGCATCAAAATTCAATCTAGCCCTTTTCACTTTGACCACAAAACTCTACTTTTCTACGAAAAAATTTTACCATGAAAATTTGAGATAAATAGTTAAGATGTTTCAATTTATCCATAGAACAAAATTCTAGATTAACAAAAAACAGTGGTGTTACTTAAGTTTCTCAATCATAGAAGATTTAATTCGTCAGACACTCTTTAAACTATACTTTTTCATCCATAATTTATCAAACTAAGGTAGTGGTAAGAGATAGTTAATAGGTTCCATAGAAATATTTAGAAAAATCTATTTCTCTAATACTATCTAAATTCTTCATATTTTTTTAAATTAGTTATACGAAAAAGGAAATAAGGCGGGGGGATTCAATAAAATACCCACTGACTGCGGGCTGGTTTATAGCCCACTATTGGCGCTAGTTGCCTGCGACCCAATGAGCCATCTGTGCTTGGCGGATCATCGAGCTGAGCGTATGGTGCCAGTAATGTTAGTTTCTGTTACCCTTGTTTTTAATATTTGTAAAAAAATTGAAATTGACGAAATCACGGAGCAACGAGTCAACACCAAGTTTTTGGTGAAGTGCGGTAAAAGTTATTTAGAAATTACAGAAATGTTGACAACTCTTTACAGCGATAATGCTCTGAAGAAAACTCTGTTTTCAAGTGGATTAAATCAAACCAAAAAATCAAGAAAAAGGAGATCGAAAATCCAAGCCATGCTCCTAGCTTTCTTTGATGTCGAAGGTGCTGTTCATCGTGAATTTATTTCTGAAGGACAAACAATAAAGGCTCTACGTTACAGTTCTCAAGCTTTGAGAGACCGCGTGCGTCTTGTGCGACCAAATTTGACTCAAGGCGATGGATGGATCCTTCACCGAGACAATGCGTCTGCATATTCAGCATTGATTGGTCGCCAGGTTCTGGCAAAAAATTCAATCACCATCCTTGATCATCCTCCTCATTCGCCAGATCTCACCCCCTGCGACTTTTTCCTATTCCCAAAATGGGAAAATGTGATGAGGGGACATCACTGGGAAGATGTGTACACAATAAAGGAAGAAACGACCGGACAACTAAAAAGCCTAAATACAATTGAATTCCAAGAGTGCTTTAAGCAGTGGATAAGGAAATGGAGTAAGTGCACAGCGACGAATGGAGAGTACGTTGAAGGGGACATAATCGATGAAGACTTAAGTTTTGCAAAATAAATTTATTATGGCCTCAGTTCGCGTACTTTTTGGACAGACCTCGTACAACGAATGAAATTGGAACAATATAGATTTTTACTCTCATGGAAAAATAAGTTGGATTGAAATATTTGTTTACACATTAGCATCAAAAAAATGTTGGAACAAGTACAAAAAGTGTTAAATTTGCTTAATATTGGAGTCACCTCATAAAGTATCTGTTTACCCATGACTTGGAGAATATCATATTCAATATTATATCAAACAATTAAACCAAATTTCTATCCATTTGCTTAAAAATGAACTGTTAGTAATTATTTCAATAGTATTTGTTCCTTTATTGCTAAATTTACAGGCTATTAAGAAATCATCTACTTCTTTTACTAAGAATTCTGTGAGACTTACACGTTCACCCATGCATAGCATAAATCAATTTCCTAACTTTAGAGAAACTTATCTTTTATATGGGTACAATTATTTCAAATTTTTCTCCAAAAGTTAATGCAATTGCGCTTTTCAGCCGCGCGTTTTAAAAAAAAACTACTTCTTCGACACATTTCGTGGTCGTCTGCAATGAAAAACGTTTAGCGTAATTTAACGCGACAAAGTATATAATATATTTATTTATTATTTTTATTTTAAAGCGTAGCTACCCAAAACGGAAATTTCGATAACTGTTTTACTATTATTGCCTCCTTCCCACCAACAGCCACACTAATAAAATAAAGGATTTTAGAGTTAACTTATATCTATATTTTAAATCCTGCCACTCCCCAGGACTAAATTTTTCTCATTTACTGACACCTTCCTCTAAACTACCAATCAATAATTAAATATGACTTTTTATTGAACCCCCTCCTCCTGTATTCCTTCACTTCCTTGCTTTCCCGTCAGTGACTCCCTATACCCTGATGAAGGTAGCCATCGATATTTCGAAGTGAGCTATGTTTATGTTATTCCTTTTTTAGTATTATTGATCGCTAGTATATAAAATTGATTAAGACATATACACACAGAAATATAAATATAAAGAAAAGAAACTCATATATGTAATTTCAACGTTTCGGCCACACGGCCATGATAATCAGAATCTATCTATTTATATATTTATTCATTTAAATAAATATAACTGTGTATTTTCGGAGTGTGTAGTTGAAAAAAAGTTTTTTAACAGATTGAAGTGAGTTGTTTTTGTTTTGGTTAATATTTTTAAAAAGTATTTTTTCTTTCAGCTGTATATATATATATATATATATATATATATATATATATATAGTTGAAATGAGATACACACATTCTATGTATGTGTGTGTGTATATATATATATATAGTTGAAATGAGATACACACATTCTATGTATGTGTGTGTGTATATATATATATATATATATTTATATATATATATATATATATATATATATATATATATATATGCATTTATTAGTATATATATTAACACGCAAATTGATATGAACTCACTTCTGATATATGACAATGTCATTTCATTTTGCTACTCCGGTTTTCATTTGTAGAATCGCAACGCTCACACGATCTCAAACCTCATGAAAGGGCTGGAGGGTTTGCTATTTCTGTTATGCTAAGAGAAGGGAGGAGAAGAGGTGTTCAGGACGAATCGGAGGTGGGATGTTCGAATTGGGGCAACTTTCTCTTCGATCTCTTTTAATGGCGGAACCCATTCCAATTTTTGTCTCGTTTCCCCGGTCTTTCTCTTTGTATTTATTCTTTATCCAACCTTTGCTTTTGTTTTATTTCTCATCCACCCAATTTGGTGTTCCTCAAATATTTTCTTTTTCGTTCGACCCCTGATTTCGTGTCTCCCATTTGAGCACCGAGCAGCATATCCAAAGAGTCTTGTGAATTGGGCCACCGTCGAATTGACAAATCATCGGAAAAGACGATCCAATATCCAAGTTTATATGTAAAAAAACGTGTGCTTTTCTGATTTATTTTTTTCTGGGGATATTTTCTCTGGAAGTACGCAATTATAGTGCAAAAAGTGGCAAGAAATTAATATCCAAGTTACAATTTAAGTATCATTAACTTTTGTAATACGAACAAATGCTTACATATTAAATATACAAAAGATACAACTATTCATATGTTAATATAGAATTGCGTATAATAGAATAATGGATTGTGATGGTATATTAGTTTCAAGTTACAATTTCAATAATCTTTTAAATATTCAAGACAACAGAACATACTCAAAGAGTACGGGCCTTTTTGATTGAAATCAGCACTAAAATAAAAAACCCAGATATATTCACCGCTGATTTCAAGATGAAATTCTCTTAAGTTATTGAGTTTCGTTAAAGTGCAAACCATGAAGTATGGATCCAGTTCCGCTCATTTTCTTTCTGATTTTTGATGAAATACGTATAGCATTTTGCATGCAAAATCCTTTTATATGCATGAGTAACGAACCCCAGATTTTGTCCGAATTATCTAAGTAGGATTTTGAATGGTCTCCTGAGAATTGAAATTTATTTAAAGTGATGTGAATACCAAAACCATTTCCAATCGATCTCACAATAAAGCACTTTAGTGTCAGAGTACAAAACTACACGCTTAAAACGAATGGAAAACATGAACTGCGGTTGGCCCGATATCTGTTATTTGGCTGCTGACATACTCACCACTTCAGTCATCAAGACTTGGCCTTTTCTAGCTAAGCTCAATGAACTGTGCACATACATCTATTTAAGTGATCCGAAATCAACAGAAGGGGTGAACTACGGGTAGTATGGGCCAAACGAAAACTTTAAACTCAAGTTAAATGAGTTTATGATTTTTGATTCTCAGTTGACCTTATATCACTGTCATCTTGCTCCTAGCAATATTGTACATGCTTTTGGCCAGCTAAGGCAACCTTCTTTTCTCACTACCCTCAAAACAGCTTCCCACTCCAACGCCTCTTCAAGAAAAGAGGAAATATGGAATTTAGGTGTCGAATTTTTTCTATGAAAATTTGGTTTCTAATCGCGGGTGAGAGCGTTATAGCCGACGTGTCTTTGACTTGGATTAAATGAAATAACTTAAAACCCTTTAAAATTCTCACGTTTTTCTGTCATTTATTTTAATGGAGATCACTGACAAAGAGATTTAAGCCCACTGAGACTGTGACAAAGTCGAAGTGGTTTATCATTATTTGCGAGCGCTGTAGATGTTTGTCAACATTATTCTTCAATTTCCTCTTATTATTTTAATTAATTGAGAATACTCTTTCCAACCTCCATGATGATTTTTTTGAAATTTTTTCCCCCATTACATTCTTTTGCGTGTATTGTCATATGTGCCAACCAAAATTGGACAGCAAAAGATTAGTATATTTTTTTGGAGTTTTCTTGCGGATGAATTTAATCCTTATTAAGTTTTTATTTTCTTTAGAGTATTATAAATATAGTAATTTATATCTTATTTTAGTGCCCTTACTGTACGTTCTCAAATCGAATTCTTGATTGTCCGGGGATATCTTTACAAAAAATGTTCTTGATCATAAGCATTCCTATTGATCACCAGACCACACAAATAACGAGCAACCTTTTTAGTTTCAGAAAGTATCCCGCATAAATTGGTTATTCCTACTATTGAATAATTTATTCCGTGCAAATTTTATAAGTGCAACTTTAAGCTTATATTTCCCCAATCGCTTCGTTAAAATAATATTTTCAGAAATAAACTGCTTTTTGGTGGTGTTGATACCTGCTCTAAATTTGTGTAAAAATATGTGTGTGTGTGTATGTACACACACATAAAGGAGTAACGGACCGAATACCAGGATTTAAACAGATTAATGGAATGAGAATTCCTTAAAAGGTCCATAGCTCTAATCTATGGCTGTAGGCATACGTTAATCATACTTCAGTGAATTCAAGCTTCGACAGTATCGTTTTTCTGGCGAACTACGTAAATATTTTGCCTGAATCTATCATCGTCATAAATACAGCACCGGTTTTCAATTTTATCCAGTGCAAAAGCTATTAGATAAATTCGAGCAAATGGAAGCCGACGAGGTTAAATTTCCTTCATAGTTTGAGAACATTTAATTAATCCCATTACTTCAAATTATTGCCCCTTAAGAACCATTTATAAATATTTTCTAGTCTTTAGTAATTTCAAAAAGTGCCATTTAATTAGGCAGGGCTAATTAACTTGATTCTTGCGGCATGTAAAAATTATTTTCTCATTCCAGGCTCTACCCAGCATGAAGATCACGCGAAAAAGAGTTGTAAAATTAAAAACCTTTCTCTTTATATTTATGTTGTACTTTAAACCACACATTGAGGCTGGAAATGCACTTCTTGCGGTTTCTTTCATAGAATGTTTGGGTTAGTCTCTTAATCCCCGGCATATAATCGCATGCCACAAAGTTGGAATCGGAGTGTATGGGTTTACTACCAAATCTGGAAATCGGGACCGCGGGCGAAGCCCATTATAACTTTAGTCCCTTTGGCCTGGGCTGTGAATCTATTTGTTCGGCTAGCTCGTTGGGGTGGCTGACAGAGACGGAAGTTTCCGGCCGGTGGGAACAACAAACGCGGACCTTGATCCTTGCATGTTATCGTCATACGTTATTCTTGCCAATTTTGAAGTGTTGAATGCGCATTTGCATTTCGGATGTATCAAATCAAATCGCTGCTATTCACCTGCAGCAGCATATCTGCAGAGCCCGTCACCACTGCCCATATTCGATTGCTTATTCCGGCGTGGGAATCATTATGTTTCATTATTTTTTTTCCGTGCAGGATTAGTTGCACTACTAAGCAGTTTCCAGAAAACTTCCATAGAATCTGTGGTAAAGGGTCTCAGGAAGCTCGCTATTAAAGTAAAGTGGCATTAGCTTGCAATTAGGTGATTTTCATTAATTTGTTAATGTGTTCTATTTTTAAAGAGCTCTTAACATTTTGAAAGTCATATTGGGCCTTTATAGCCATCTGTTAAGCGGCTGATGTCTGTATTCTTTCAATGCCCGATCTACGTAATTAGCCTAGAAATTCATGTTAGCTTCATCGAGGTACTGAAACTGGCATGGGAAATTTTTTTTAAATAAATTCAATTGTCATTTTATATTTGAGTGAAATTCTCGAAACTTCTATTCTGTGAGAAAAAAGAGGCAAACATCCATTTTATCTTTAGGTAGCTTTTAAATATGCACGAAGGCATTGTAACAAAATATAGAGAAAATTTATTCTGGCAAGTCTGGCAAATATTTCAAAACATTTTAAAAGAAAGGTGTTAAATTAAAACTATTCTGCTATTAAAAAAAATGGGCCTCACTTTTTTTGAAAGAATATAATAAGAATAAATATCGCTACTTTTGGAGAAAATTTTGTAGAAAGTGTGGCAATCTTCTTAGCTTATTCATTATATTTGCTATATGTCCATCGCAATTAATTCTATCTCAAGTACTTTTGAGCGAACATGCATTCCAAAATTTGAGAATTAAAGGTGAATCCTCTTTATCATTAAATTCAAAGAGCATTAAGGTTACCTTCTTCGTAATGAGTCTGGTGGCGATACTTCCAACTCTAAAATTTTCTATCATTCTGCATCTTGAGTGGGAATGTAGAAATTTCCCAGTAAATTTTTCATTCCAATCAAGAAATATTCAATGAAATTATTCTAATTTCATTGCATATTTCTTGAGTTTCATAGAGTAATATTCAGCTATAAAAACACAATGTAAAAATATAATATTTACCTCAAACATTTTTTGGAAACGATCTCATATTCACCCCTAAACCACGCCTTTTTCATTATATTGGTTTTATAATATTTTATGTTTTAATTCATTATATGCCACATTTTATGAAAGCATTTAGAATATAGACTCTATCATTGAGGTTTTGTCTCAATAAATAAGCTGTGCTCACGTTTTCCAAAGATATTTTGATCGAGCCTCGAACAGACGTTTTTTACCCAAAACTTGCCTCCCAGATAAAAACGTTCTTTCCCCTCAGCGCTCCTTTATTAATCCTATATGTAATATTTTTTAAAAGTGTAATTGGGTTGTTGATGATATTGAAAATGAATATACATGGAATAGGAAAAATTAGCAACTAACACTTTCATATTATTGCTGACATAGATCGATATTTTATACAAGTTTTACATCAATTAAAGATGATTTTAATGCAAAATATTGCATCCTTTTTCATAAGTTCTGGCATATATTTTGATTAACATCTGAAATGTTATTTTTATCCAATACCGCGAATAATAAAATTTAATTCCTCTGATAGCTTTATTATGTTGAGTCTTTTAGATTGGAATCACGCCGTACTATCAATTTGAGGAGAATTAATGGTTGACCGGAATACTGTAGGTGCAACAGTGTTTGTACAAACAGTGAAGGAATCTCAATGGTAAAAAAGTTCATCACTAAGATAAGGGTTTGGTAATTCCTTATTATTTTCAATTTTCTTCTGACCCTATTTACACGTGTATCATCGCCTGGATGACCGTTACTTGTGAAGAATGCGGGTTTGGAATGGAAAAATTGACGGCAGTTACTAGTAAGATTGGCCATAAGTCACAGGTACAATTTTTTTCTAATCTTCTCATTTCTTAGAAATTTTTTAGCACTGTCTATTAGGAATTTTCCGCTGATCAGAGTGCACGGTATTATTTGATACTCTGTTGTATGAAAAATATGAAATGGCAAGTCGTCGCCAGAGAGAGGGAGATGTACGATGTACCATCTTCCAACTGTACTTCCTTTATATTTTCGATTTAAGGAGAATATAAAAGCAAAATAGCACTGAATATTGAATTTTTTTACAGTTTAAACATCTGATGACTAATGGTCATTGGCGCGGAATATCAATCGATCTTGAATGTATCACGCAAACGGTGACTGCCAATGAATTTTTATTTCTATTTCAACTTTGTTTCCGGAAATCCGATTTAATTCAAGAACTTATGGAGTGAGGTGGGATCCTCTTATTTTCTGCCATCACCACAATAAAATTAAACTCGAACTGTGTAAGGAGAGATTTATAATAAAAGAGTGAAAATCAGAACCGAATTAAATGCTTTTTGCGAAACTAATATTTAAATAAAACCGCAAGGAAAGGAAGGAAGGAAAGGAAAAAATCCTTTATATATATATTTTTTTAACCTTGCATTACATCCAAAGGCTTTTTCGGAGAGCTTGAGGGGAATTATGACAATAAAATCTAAAGCTGCTTCCAGTACTCATCTGCTCAGGATAAATTCTGGAGAAGGGAGCACTCAAATTGTAGGCTAAATACATGCAACTGAAAAGAGGAATTTAAATGTTTGGATTTTTTACTTTGGTTGCAATGAGTGGCCTATAATATTTTAATTGTAATGCATTTGTTTTAATAAAAGGGTCAAATAAAAGTATGATTGACTCGTAAGTAGTGTTGTGTATGTACATATATTCTTACAAATGTTACTATCGCATTACTTGGTGTCAATTAAGTGTGGGTTTTTTATATTTAAATTAGTTGCAACTAGAAATCAGCTTCCCCACATTTTTTCTATCCGGTTAGGAATAGTTATTCATAAAAGTCATTGTAATTGGTGCAAAAATATCATTATATTTAGGATAAATGGAGAAAAGAACCTACCCTCTCACGGTATCTCCCCTCACGGTAACGAAATACTAAATATATAAAATTCTCCTTTCTCATTGGCTTGTCAACTTCATAGGTCTCAAAAAGTTTTTCTTTTCGGTATGATCTTACCGTAGTGCGAAGGGGGAAATAATACATAATAAAGATATCAGGAAAATAATATAAAAATAGATATTAGGAAATGGGAACATTTAAAAAGTGTATAAGGAACACAGTTAAAAAGCCGAAACTCAAGTAAAGGGAAAGGTGGAAGGATTGAATTTAATATTTGTAAGACTTATGGAAAACGGCCGACAATTACTGGGAGTACATTATATTAAACATTTATGTCTAGAGACCTTATTCGAGTTTCCATTAATGCTCATTGACACAATTCCTGAAGTTTGGTATCTTCTAAAAATAATGTGGTATTATTTATACGGATTCGAACAAATAATAGATGATTTATTCATCAAACATACTAAATTATTTGTAAACAGTCCAATCATTCTTAAAAAGCATCAAATCAAAACTACTGTTCTACTGCTGCTTACAAACAAAAACGCAAAAAAATAGCTGCGTGTTTCCAACCGTGTTGCCATTCGTTTCATTCAACAGTTTTGTTTCGAGTGTAGCTGCATCTGCGACAGTAAATTTGTAGCGCTCAGAGACAACTTCTTTGTTGAAACAAAACCGTTCACAAAATAAGATAGGAAGAATAGTGAAAATGTTTTTCGTTGAAATAAATCACGAAAGCGAGCAAACTCGTTTCAATAAGGAGCACGAAAGAGTTTGGTGGGAGGCACTTCACTCTTGAGACGATGCAATCCCGAAAACAAGAAATATCTGCATGTTTCTGTGGTACCAAGATGAATTTTGGCGGAGCGAAAATATCCTAGGAATGCGCGTCTTCTTCGGGAAAATATTACTTAGGGGTGAAGGAGCTGGGAGGGGGAAACAAAATAGAGAGGATTACTGGAGCGGGGGGGGAGAGAGCTTTTGTTATTGCGCAGAGAGAGAAGGAGGCAGTTGGGAGTGTTTCTTATCCGGGACCTCGCCTTTGGGAACTAACTTCCCCGCGCGGAGGTTGGGGCGTGGGCGGTGAGATCGGATTTTCGGAAGAAAAGGTATATTTGTTTTTGGGTGTATATTTCGGTGAGATTGGGAGGGAGGAGAATACGCGGTTAAAGGTGGGGGAACGTTGAAGGGGAAGTGGAGATTTGAGGAGGAACATTGTGAATTCCCGAAACGTAAAAGGGATTCGGAGTTTTGAAAGGTTGTTGCTAGTTGAGCGTAATTGCTCTAGCCTTGAGTTCTCATCGATATCAGACTATTCTAAAATTTTACCCGGCCCAAGTATTCCGAATTTGTTCCTACGAAATATAGTTTTTTGCGGCTGGACTTGGGAGCTCGAATTGCAAGAAGTCCTGGGTGTCTAATACGTACTAGGGTATAATTTCATCGTCAGATATACGCGAAGATAACGTCCATTGTGGCCGAATTTTGCCGAAGACACATGGATCCTTATATCATGGTTGTAAATATTTTATAGCAGTGTAAATCTATTTACTCGGAACGGATATATCAAGAAGTTCAACAATGGACAGCAGTATAAACGATATGACTTGGTAGATTGATCTTAGATCTTCACTCAAGGCATCTAATTCGATACTACCAGGTGATAACGTTCACTAAAGGGAATATTTACTCTTCAGTAAAATCTTTCCATCAAGATCGATAGTTTTTATTTTTTAAAGTTTGGTCTTCATTTGTATCTATGGTAATTTATTCTTACTTATTCGATATAAGCCGTGAATTCCAGTTATAAGCTGCATAAATGGTGACAATCAAAGGTAATTCTTTATTTCCACATGAATACTCATCGTTAGATTTACAGATGACCGTATTTACCAAACTGGTATACCCTCTGATCAATTTATCTTATAAATAATAATTTCTTAGTAAGCCGTCTGAGGAAAGCTACGAATTATGTTTTTGAATCTGATAATGCAATTTATTTTTATTTAAATAATGTTACATGTCCATGCAAGTGGATGAAGCACCTGCTAAAGTTAAGTAATTTAATAGAATGAATCCACCATTATGTGTGCTGAATTCAGCGCCATATTTGCAATTTCTGGTCCCCGTCACCCCCTATTACATGGTACGACTGACCAATTGGCATATAACAGGAGCATCCCTTGAATATAAATTAAGCTTTTGATGGAATATTGAAATATGCATCGATTGTTTTCCTCAGTAAAATCATATGATGCTACAAAAGAATAATTCCTGCTCATGCGTATTTTAAAGGGATGATTTTCTTTTTGCTGGATTTTCACTGTTTTTTGTGAAATTTACGACTTATTATATAAGGACTCATAGTCAATGTGTCTAAACGCTACAATATGCTTGTGCCTGAGAATGAATATATATTTTTTAAAGTAATAATGCCCACTTGTGAATTTTTAAATAGTACTAAACCCATTTGAAATATTAACCAGTACTTTGAATAAAAGTAAGTGTACTTTTTTAATATGAAAAATTAATTTATTACGATACATTAACGTCTAACTATAGTACATCATGTGATGTAATGGCGCTTCAGACATTTTTTAAAATTAGTAATATCTGAGGTGTATTAACTCATTTAAATTCATTGGAATCCATCGACCTTGAGCATTTGCTATACAATTACAAGGACACAATTTCAGAAAGTGGAAAGAGTAATGTGTAATTGGGAAAGAGTTTAGAATCAAGAACCATATTCCTCTGAAAGTCACATAGATCTGAATGAGCTTTAGTCATATTTGTTAATTTTATCCAAACTATGACTTTTTTCAGTTCAGTTTATGGCCAATATCAAATCATGTGATGACCACGTTATTGTTTTTTACGTTATCTCTATGGGTAGAGGAATTTTCTTCGGGTCGTGTAATGGCATGCCTGCTACAAGAACTCTTTGCTAGTGATTTCGGGCAAAATGTTTTACTGAGTTGATATACATTTTGTAACTTCCTATGATCAACTGTTTTAATGACGTAGCATAGGTACAGTATGCCGTACAAACTCGTTGCTATGTCGAATAAGTCAATAGACTCATAACTGGTGAAATGTATCGACGTGTTTCAATCATTTTTTACTAACTTCCTGTAATTATTTCAGTTCATCTTTTTTGATCATTTATTTCTACGAAGTGCTTAGATAAAATTCATCATTTTCATAAGTAATTATGCATAGAATGATATAGTTAAGAGGGTATGCTTCATTAATAGTTTGTCGTTCTCGGCCTACAATACGGGCTTATAATACGGGCAACACGTTATCTTCGTACGTTACGTTCTGCATCTACTGTTACATATAAAAGTGTTGAACTGTCGTTTTTAATGGATTCACTGTATATTGAGTGTAGGAAAAGGTGGAGAGCCTGACAAAAGTGCCACTACTCTGTCCTCCCACGCCGACAACCCAGTATCTCCCTGAGTGTAACGTGGTGTTCTGTAAGAAGCATATCAGTTTATAGTATATATAATTTGGAAATTAAGTCGAAATGAATTACCTTGCTCTTTAATTGAAAATCAAAGTGCATAAACAACGTTGGACTTCATCCTATCATCTTTCCTGTATTCATCCCATATCCGAAATACCTTTCAATCATTAAAGCCGCAAATTGTGCCATCGGTCGTGGAGTACCTTCTACTATCACGGCCATCTTATTTCCTTGAGTGCAGTGGGATTGGTACTTGATCTCACTTTGGTTACTATGTCTTTCGGTCCTACTCCTGAAGTGTCCATTAGAGACTCTACGTGGGTTCACGGCTAACTTATTCCCTCTACTCTTTTTACGACAACATTTTGGTGATTTTTCAGAGAAAGAAAGAAAGAAAGGATCTTTTTTCGTGCATACCGGTTCAAGACACGTAACTTTTCACTGAATTATTTTGTCACTTTAATTGATAAAGAGAATGTGGCCGGTTCGTTGTTTTTTTGACCCAGAAAGGTGCGGCAGGAAGTTGATGGGAAGAGGAGATGAGGCAAATGGTATTTTCGTGAGTGCAGGGAATATCCGTCTCAGCGGAAAAATTTCCAGTCTTCCAACCCAAAATTTGACCCTTGAGATAACAGCTTAAAGGCACGCTAGCATTCTTCCATGGCCTCTCTAAATACACCAGATGTTATGACTCCCTCAGAGTATTCCTGGGATAGCAGTGAACATAAAACGTAGGAATAGAAAGCGATGAAAATAAGGGGTAATGCGGAATAAGGCTGTTCACGCTGGTTTTTTTTAATAGGAAAGTTAATAAAGCCGAGAGAGGAAGTCAAAGTGTCTCAGTTTCTTAAACAATAATATGGGAAAGATGAAATTTGGTATTTGTGATAAAAATCCGAAGTCATAAAGTACTTATACAACATCTGATTCTAGGGATATCTATCTGGATGTTTTTATGGCTTTCGGGGATTTGAGCACCAGAATTAATTATTTTTTTATAACATTAAGCGTCCATCAAATGGATGGATGGAGAAGAGTAGTTTTTATTAATTTAGCATACAAGTTTTCTTTTATGTTTAAATGTGGTTCTTTATACACGGTGAAGCTATTTATTTTTATATTCATTGAGTGTGCCCGCTTGCCATTTTAATCTCAATCTCATATTTTTTTAATATACTTCAAATCCCTATAAAAATGCCATTTAGCTTTTTTTTAGCAAATTTAGCACTTAAACGAACCCCATCCTTTCTCATTTCTTTTGAGTTTACAAAGAGTGCATCCCAAACTGTGATACAGTCTCTGGTCAGTTATCTTAAAAAATCCAACTATGTTAAAAATACGCTAGCATTCTTTCAATTCCCCTAGTTTCTATGCAGCTCATTATCTTTAATCTTATCAAATTCTTAACTGCAGTCTTTAGAAACTAGTAAAATTTATACATGTATATTGCCTGGTAGATAATTGCCTGCGTCTTTTCGCGACAGTTGCAAGCGTCATCATGTGCATACTGTTTTTCTATTCCCGTTAGCTAAGTTGGATGTTCGTTCTTCGTCTTTACCGAAGTTGGCACATTTGAATAACTTGTGTTAACATATAATGGATATATTACAAACGGATTTACGGTGAAAAATCATCTTCTTGAAACCAAAACTCTGTAGGAATAATTGTAGCCCCCCATTACATTTGCTGGCCAGATACAGAGTGTAGTTGCATAGAAACTGATTGCCAAACTGACGGACTTAAGGTATCCTGTTTCCCTTTTAAAGTTCATGGACGTAAGCAGTGTAAAACATAATGCGCAGAGTTTCGCATGCCTGGAAACTAAATATCAATTTTTACCTATATTTAAGGTTATATTTTTTACAACGGGAGGTGGCCTAACACCTTCTGCCACTAGCCCTTGCCGTGGCTTGCAGGGTTAGATGTAGATGTTGGCGATTACTCTTCTGAATTAACCCCGAGTCCTGTCCTTAATTCTCCACAGCAACCTTTGCGTCCATAGGGACTCGCCCGGGGCATCACGTTCCCTATTCCATTACCTTTAAGGAGTGCCAGTAAGTGTCTTCTTTTCGGGAATGGCAAACTCTCTCATTTCATTCCCTCGGCCCTCAAAAGCTTATTATCCGCCAATAGATGAGCAGCGGAGGCTGTTCAGGGTCGCTTGTCTAACCTCGGACGTGTATTACGACGCAATTGAGGAGGGGCAGAGTGGTGGGAGTGAAGATTGAGGAAACGCGGGAAAGAGTGGGGTCAAAGAGACGAGAATCACGTGGTCTAGAGTTCGGCCAAGAGGAGCGATTGCCGTGCGGTAGGGCAGGAAGGGTCTTTGTCAGCGGACCATTTGGGAGTGGGGGTAGAGTTGGATAAGGTATGGAGAGAAAGGGGTTGAAACCCTAATTAACGTCTGATGACGCGGGGACCCAGGGTCAGGTGGGGAGACAGGAGGGAAATCGGGAATGGGAGAGGGTAAAAGGGGTGCTCCAAACAGGTGGTGCTTGGAGTATAAATGAAAAGTTTATTGTACTCAGAGATCAAAGTCCTCTTGTAACAGTACAAATATAGCTTGAGGCATGATCAAAAGAAGCTTATCACCAAATAAAACGTACAACACCCATGTGACTTAATTGTTTCCTTTCAAGGTAGCTATTCAATTTTGGATTTAAAAATGCATTAGTGACCCTGAATAGAAACATTATACAAAAAACTAAACGTTTTAACACGATATTTGGAATTATATAGCAACAAAACATTTTTTATTCTGATATTAACCTGTCATGTTGAATAAAAATGTGACTTGCATATAATTTCGCAAATATTTGTTTCCCTCACATTGTGATGAAATTTAAGTAATTAAAATTTGAGAGCTTTAAAAAAAATCTAACCCGTGTTGCGTAAATCCTGAATTATCGCAATTGGGCATTGATTGTGCATTTTCATGAGAATTCATTACAACATACACGTTAAGAAAAATAAAACTACTTAAATGGAGTAAAATAACCAAATTGAGTTTTCAAGAATTAATATCTTATGTTAATATTAAGACAATATCGTGAGTTGTTAAGCTGTTTTATTTTTGGTATTTTTGGCTGACCGTATTTTACTTCTCACTTGAGCCCTGTACTCGTTAGTCACTCACTGTTCGAAGTTGGAAAAACTTTTAGTTAATATTAGTCACAAATATAAATAGAACTGATTTGTATCTATATAGAACAAATGCTAATATAAATGCAATGTGAAAACCTTTTTCAATTAATTTGTAAATATGCTTTAATATGAGGTTTTACTTTAACACAGTAGTGGGGAATTACCTGAGTTTTGATGCCGTGGAGAGGCTTGAAAGACGTGAAAGCATTCGTTTAGTGTCTTAAAAGATTTAAATGTATTTTGTTTTTAAATTGTATTTTTCGTGAGAAATTCTTGTTAAATTTCAGCGATGGTTTCTGTAATGATTAGAGTTTTTTCTGCCTATACATTTTATATCGGCATTTCCTTCCATGTATCGGGAATATTTAAATAATACACGCGCGTTACGATATTGCTACTGATAGCGTTGTCAGCCACTGACTGAGTTCATTTTATTCCTTAACTTTAATAGTATTTCGCTGTGACGACCATTTACCACTATTGGTGATATTAAAAAAGTAAAAAAAAATATAAATAGGCCAATTTTGACGCATTGGTCGGTAGGTGTTTTTTTTACTTCTCAGAGATGAAACAATAAACACAATTCCTGTTGAATTTAAATATCCGTTATCCTGTTACAATCAACTTTTGATGACTTCCTCCGCAATTAGAAAAAAATGTGGAATCTTTTGAAATTATGCTACATGCATGACACCATCCATAACAAATTAAAAGCAAAACTTGTGTGCATTTTCCTGAATGTAAGTATTGAAAAATATGCACCTAATACCACGTCGTGTTGTATTAAAGAGAAGAGAGCTTGGAAGGATATGAGGGGGCGGGGAGAAGTTTTAAACGCGAGTCCCGGTCGGAAGAGGGAGCCTCAGGAGAGAGGCGGGCAGGGCCGGGCGTGCCGGCCCTGAGGCGGAAGTCGGGAGAGGAAAGCTCCCGCTTGCTCTGGAATTGGTTGGGGTGTGGGGCTGTGGAGGATGGAGGCAAATTGAGGAGGAAGCGAGTCGAGAGCGAGGATTGGGGTAAGATTAGGAGGGAGGCGAGCGAATTTTCCAACAAGGCTCTCGATCCCAGATCCCTAATTCTTAGCCAGCCAAAAGTCCTTGTATTTGGTCCTGAGACACAAAATTCCCTCGGCGCTAGTTCACATGATATACTTCCAACTCCGTGCAATCAAAAGCCAAAGGTGTCATGTTTGTTTTATGATCAACGGATGGAATTAATATATCAGGTAACACTGTGAATTTGCATAGAGCTGTCGAACGAAGAACATTAACAAAAACTGTGCCTAAGTTGGTGATTTCGAGACTAAATTCAGGTTACCCAATTTGCTAATTAAAAATAATATTGGTGATCCTTTTCGTTAATACCACCAGACTGAATGTCGCCGTTGCTTTTTTCTCAGGTACTCCTACCATTGAAGTCCTGCCACACCGAAAAAAATCATCCACGGGAAACCAATCTTGGGAAAGCCTGAGGCAACCGTATGGACAGCAGGATAGTGGGTCACACCCGGTGCTGAAGAGCTCAACTTCATAGGTAAGAAAATAGTCATCACTGCATGGTACAAATATATATTATGCCGTATACTGGTTTTGGTGCAGTTGTACCAGGGTGATTAAATTAGATTTGAAACAATCCACTGTTTAATTTATGAAGACGACTAGTTTTAATGTATTTCATCATGCATGTATTCAAATGAGCAGTCGGATAGCTGTTAAATTATGCATAATTTTCCAGAGGTTTCAAGGTAATTTTGTGCCAGCTGTCAATGGGTAAACAAAGAAACGCCTGCATTAGACAATTCTATTCAGAAGTCATCAGTGGAAGTCATTTTTTTTCTGGCTGGCACTTGAAAGTTATAAATACAGACCTTGCATTAGAATGTAAAAACTTCTTCAGAATTGCATGTCATTATTATCGTATGTTTGGCATATTTGTTAGGGAACTTCTACTCACGCTTAAAAATTATGGCCTTAATAGAACCTGGTTGCAGCATAATAAATGGAAAATTTCAAAAATATTTTCGTCACTACTGCGTGATGTGCTTAAATTGTTTGCAGAGTGCCATTGAATATTAGTTATCACAATTAATGTAACGCACTTAATATTTTTTCACTCGTAAGATTGGATACTAAATAAGGGAAGAGAATGGATGAAGGCTTGCGAGACGTTCATCAGGGATAGGATGGAAAATTAGACGGGGTGGAGAGGAGTGATTATTTATGGAATGACGGATTAGTGGAGGGGAAAAGGTTAGGCAGAGAGGCGGCTTTTCGTTGAATTAAGGAACGAAGGGAGAGATTGGATTGAGGATGAAGAAATTTATCCTCGAGAAATGTAATGGAAAGAGCTGGGGAATTTGAAGTGAAATAATTGACACTATTTATTTCCTCCCTCTCATTTTCATTTAACCAGTGAAATAGATTAATCATATAAGTTTAAATATTCATAGATGGAATACCGAAAACAAATATTTCTATTTTCCGAGAATAATGAAAAAATATACCTGGAGCTGATGACAAATAAGTGTTTTGTGTCTCCATCCATTCAATATTCTGAATGGCCATGGAGCATAACAAAATAAATGTAAATAATGACTTCTCTCTTTGCTCGGTTCGGAAACAATATAATTTTTTCTAACGGGTACAAGGGAAACCAAAATCAATGTGATATAGGGTCATAATTCCCGTAGAGGAACAGATATAACGGATAGAATGAGATAACAAGGTGAGGTTAGGAGTGGCCATATACACCTGGAGAAAAATCGATTATAATAGGTATTTATCGTCTTCATAAATCTTTGATAGTACCACTTACAATGTCAATGTTCAACCCAATTTTCTGTAGTATCCATTTTCTTCGCGTATTCTCGCTTCTTTTTCATTTTTTTAAAGAAAAAAATAACGAGTCCTTTGCAATTAATTTGAAACTTAGGGTTTAAAACGACTTTATATCATTAATGTTTCTTCTTGCACATGTTATAAAAATAACATACATGTAAACAATAAAAATATATATTATAAAAGTTAACTTCATATTTGTTTCATGTACAATGTCCTGCATTAGCCTACAGTTGTTTTAATTATACATCAAGCCACCTATGAACTTTTAGAAACTCTATCTTTTAAGCTGTATATTGTTTATCATGTTGTTCTGCTTTAAGATTTCGGAATCGGCCAAACAAAGGGAATATTGTGAAATTGTAATTTTATTTGGTGTGCGTAGGTGTATGGGATTTCGAATCCATTGCTAAGTGGTGAGTCTAAGGGGTATTCGAGGAGCTTAAGAGGGAACGGATGGTATTCAAATATTGTGTCTCATCAGTAAAACACACATTTTCAGCATGCACTTGAAAAAATTAAGAAACCAAAGAATTAAAGTTTATCTCCGAACTTTCACCATTGTAAAATTTCTAAAAGTTCATTGGATTCTTTTTAAACGTGTCATAAAATAAATATGCTTATAATAATCATTACAAATCAAACCTTGCCTCCCGCTTAATCACTCGCATCAGAAGTTTATATTGTTAGGAAAATTCTATTAACTCTTTGTTATTTTAGCGATGTATATCTCCTAGCACAAACAGAGCGTTTCCGTCGATAGTAATTAGGTCGATGATTTAAAATCAATTGTCCCCCAAACGTTTTTTTTCATCAAGATAACCTAAGAACCAGTCAAATCGGATTAATTCCTCTCACGCATTATTTTGTGCTGAGTAAAAATGGAGGTTTAGTCGAAATTAATTTTTAGACATTTTGACGGGGCGAATCATGAGAAGGAAGGGTCTCATTTGGGTCCACGTGCCATTTTCTTCTCCGCCTCCAACGCTAGCCGCAGGGTCAATTTGCGGCCCCCTTTGTTAGATCGTTTTGTGGGTCACGCTTGAACGCAACAAATGACCATCGCTCTTGGTTCCCATAGTGACCATATCGCCATCAACAATGGCTCGTTGGAAAAAATCTATGGAACGGTTAGAGTGGGGAAGGGTGTGAGAGGGACTGGGTTTTATGTGCGTGGGATGCGGTGAGAAGGATTACGTAAATTCGTTGAATTGGCTTCGGCATGGCTTGATGTCCCGTATGCAAGCTGAGAGACGGCTCTGAGATAGGAAGTGAATTGTGACTTTCTCATTTTTTTGCGTGCTACTAAAAAATTCATCGGTCAGCGTCGAAAAAAAGGCCTCATGTTCTCAATAACGTTATAAAGAATGGTGACTGAAGTTATATTCGTGTGAAAACTCTATTTAACAGTCCAAGGAAAATCTCGGGGTTGGGGTGAGCATGATGCCATGACGTGTTGTCGGTAGTTGGCCATTATGTAACGATTTACCAGAAGAAATTTAATTAACGGTCAATACACATTTTCATCGATATGAGATGAAAAGAATTAAAAACTTTTGGCTCATTGTATTCCAATTAGTCTCATATCTATAAAGATACAGATTCATTAAATTGAACGTTTTAATAACATTAAAAAGGGAGGTGTTAGTTATCCATGCTAGATTAGTTTTCCATGAAATATCACAAATTCGTATAATTTTTGTTATTTTAGAATTCCAGTGCACTTTTACTTATCCTTTGAAGGTAATTGAAAGTCATACACAGATAACGAATAGATGAGTTTTGATTATTTATGAACTTGGGCATTATTACTCAAAGTCGGTTTTATGTAATACCATCAAAGACTACATTACCTGTATGAAGCTCACTGTGCATAATTATGTTTATTTTGGTGAATTGATAATTTCTAAAAGTGTTGTCCAAATACCATGGATTACCTGCACATTATGACTATCAATATTCTATTCTCCTCTTCTTAAGAAGCAAGTGGTAAAATTAAGCATTATTAATAGAAAAGCATAATTTCTATGTATCCGTTTCTCCTACGCAAGATAAGTAATCTAGGTTTAGTTTTGCTATCTGATTTACGGAATCATCGCACAAGTGGTAACTTGGGTTTCTCGTATTGAATCTTTTTTCATTTGGACTCTAATATATTCTCGATTTGAAGATGCATGCTTCTTAAAGGAATAGCAATAGCGCTTGGATAAAAAAGTCTCAGGCAATTGATTTAATCAAAAGAATAGATTTTCAATTAAGTAGTCCTGAGTATTAAGACATCCAGAGTATTACCGTTAACGCATAGTTTCCGCGGTTGTTTTGATCGTACGATGAAATCGGATATATATTTTCAAATTTAAAAATAGCACTTTACCGACAGATGATTAAAAAATTTGTGGCATGGCGGCATTAACTCTAGGTAAATAAGTATTCCCAAGCGCTACAAGGGAACGGATTTTATTTTAAAATTTCATAGAAGTGATACCAGCTGTTTATTAGAAATTTAACTGATGAATTGATCTCTCATAAATTTAATGTGTTTGCACTAAGCTATAACGATTTATTAGTTACAACTTTGGAAGCACGCAAGTCGAAACTCTCTGCTGTACTTATGGAACATATTGCCACAATGCAGCCACGGTCTCCTTTGAAAGCTTGGGAATATTATGTTTTGAATGCCAGTTGTAAAAATTTATTTCCCATTTATTTTTCTAGAAGAAAGCATTGGAGTAGCATCCTGATTCGTATTTAAGACATATTCATGCTGATAGAATACCTATTTAACGTTAGTCTATTGCCACTTCTTAAAGCTACAGATGACATGACATTCAAAAAAGATAATCACATTATCGTCTCATTATCATATGTTTGCTAAAACCAATTTCAATAGAGAAACTTATATTTTGAGGCTTAACTTTGTGGAAACTTTCCATATTGGAGAGAAATGATAATTAAAACTCGTGGTTTCCATTATACTATTTTGTTTAAAAGAACCGGGTTTCATTGGTTAGGTGAAAGGACCAAATAGGTGGTACAGAGGGGCCAAAAAGGGGGTGGGCGAGGAAAAGAGTAGCTCTAAATTCTATGGTTTCAGAAGTGGGAAATTATGGTTATGGATAGGTAATAGCAATAAATGTAAGCGTGTTTAGATGAGACAAAAACATTCTTAAAACTTGAGATCATTGCGATATTATTGTCATTGTCCGGCAGCACACTTGATTCCCAGAAATTAAACTCTTTTTTTAAAGTTAAATTTCAAATTATTGAACTTATTTACTATTTATTTTTATCGAAAATTCCGATCGATTGCCTTTAATTGTAGGTTAAACTAAATTCGTATTAAAGATGGGTCATGATGAATCGTAGTTACCAGCCAAAATTCTAAGCAATAAATACTAAGACTGTCGAGGGGGTCACTTATGACCCATATTAAATGCGAATTTATTGTAACTTGATATATAAGGTAACAAGTCGGATTTTTGATAAATAAAAATAGTGGATGAGGTAAAAAACTTTTAAACAAAGAAGTTTCATTTCTGGAAGTTATGTGTGCTGCCAAACACAGCTCCGAATTACCTCCGAAATCCCAAATCCTCCCGTTTTGAATGTACCTGAATCATTCAACACAATATCCTATACATCCCTGCCCGCCGTGGTTCTGGAATCCGGCAAAATATGCGAGTATTTTACTATTAAAGTGAGAGTTGAACTTAACTAGTTTTAACGACTAGACTCATCACAATTATAAATCCGCTTATTAATCTCCTCGTTAAAATCCCACCACCGCGAACGGATACGTTTATCCTACTTTAATTATGTAAACCTTAAATACGTGAAATATTGAAACCAGGGATGGTACATTTGATGGAGAATCATAAAAATCATATCTGTCTGATAATCATTAAAATTATAATGATAGATAAAAGCAAACAACATCAGCTTGATTGGATTTAATGATGGAATATAAGGGCAAATCAGTCGATACTCATGAAAACATATGCAAAACACTTCATGAAATTGACATTGTTAATTCTTAGTCTAGCAGATTAAGACATGTTTTTGAGAAAATAGACACTACAGTCGGATTTGTACGTTAGCTCTAAGTGCTATGATACAAATATCATTCAAATACGTATAACATTAACTCAGTATTAACTCCCCTCACTTCCCACCTCTAATATTTATATCCAAAATACCCGCTTTAGCTCCCTCTACTTCGTTTCCCGAGCATTCTCAACGTGTATTACCGTCTTTAGCTTCTCATTGCTTCTCAGTGGCTCCTCAGTATCACCCTCTGAAATGTCTGCAAACAGTCGTCTTGAAAGAAGATAAGTAATTTAATCATCCTTAAAATTGTAAACTTAAATGTACAAACGACTTTTTAATGTTGTCATTAAGTTATTAAAATATTCAAATAAAATACCTTTACTGTCTCATATGAAATGGGCTATATTTTGGTTGATATAAAAATATATTTTATTTTTGTTCACCAAATCAAATGATGTAATACTACTCTTTGAAATGCTCGGACGTTAAAACCTCTACCCATCATGGCAATCATGGGGAGAGGTTTGAATGAATAAAACTCAGTTAAACCCATGTTGTGCTTTATAAAATCAATTTATACCATAATTCCATAAGGGGGTTTAAATAATTATATCCGTAATTTATAACGTTCGTAAAATAAATTTTGAAGGTGTTTCCTACACTCTTTCCAAGTTTCAAAAATTACCGAATTTTTCTTTCCTTCCGAAAACCAGCGAATAATTAGTTCAATTACCAATTGAATTATTTAATGAGGACCAGAGGACAAGATCATCGTTCGGTTCAAGAAGGGTTTTCAAGCACAATCCTGGACTTGAGTGCGACTCTTGGTTTCTTTTTTTAAGGTCATAATATCAAAATTAATATTATTTTGAATGGTTGGAGAGTAGGCAGATGAGCATTGCAAAGGTCAAACTAGATGATTTTCCGTTAGTGCCCTCTCCTGCGCATCCTTGCGACGCCGCGCGCGTGCTCGTAGGTTACTCTTTTGTAGGTTATGCAGGACCAGCCTCGAGGTACGCAATCAACGTAGTGTATAATATTTTTTTTTATTGGAAGCGCGGGCTTTTACTCTTACTTAATCCGCCGAATCAGGCGCACTTCTCTTTGGATGAACATTTCCGGAATGGGCTCAATTTACGAGAAAGAGTCCGAACGCATGGGCTGGTCGAATTCTGGGCATTGCGGCTTAGGATATTACTCATTTTTTCCCCTTGGGTTTTGAGGGAGTAGAGAAAGAGAGATTTAAACTTTCAGGCATGTATGTGTTTGTTGAGGTTTACGATGAACTATATATATTTTTCCGGAGGAAAATGGAGCCGACTGGCAACGATAAATTTTTAGATTCCGGTGCCGTTGTTTCCAAAAAAATAAATTTTTTTAGTAACTTGTTTGAAGTTGCCGTAATTAATAGGAGGGGTGGTGAAGTGCAATCACCTATTCAGAGTATTTAGGAGATTAAATTGTTTGAACTGATCTCGTTTCGTAGTAATTGGCATCAATCAGATATTAGAAACACCCTACATTGCTGCATTTAATCAAGGGAGAGGCCCGAATTCATGCAAAAATGTTGTATTTTTTTAAGTTTGTGTACTATAAGTCCATTGGGAGAGCGTATTTTACTTACATGGGCTAAGTAAATTTAAAGGCATATTCCACATCTTTGAAAATTTTAAAACTCTGTACTTTAATTTATGGGCATAATTTTTCCCAGTATGTGGTGAATGTATGTATGAAAGAAAGAGGACAGTACAACTATGTCTTAACTCTTAGCAATGAAATGAAGGCACTTAACATATCGAAAAATCGATTTGTAGGCAAAATGACTTAATTCGTTCTTGAAATATCATTTGTGATTTCATGTAAATTGTACCAATAATTTGTAATTAGATATTGCTGAATTAATAATGCATGTGGACACAAAATTATGAAAACCAGAGATAGTATCATTAAAAAATATTACTCTCCTTTTTCAAGGTTTATTAATAATTTTGGGTGACTATGTGATTGCTTTTACGCTAAATTTATAACAATATATTATCAGCGTATATTATGCTAATATCTGTTGTTAGTTCAATGAAACAAAACAATGTGACCTTAAGTATGTCCTGCTAGCAGCATAAAGATATATTTCTGCTGCAACCAGTCGTTCGTGGGTGGGCGCTGACTTCGGCCGTCCTATTGTTAAATAAAATTTTAGGGCATCCCCGCAGGTCTTCACTATTTGATATCTTTCCGTGCTCCTGAAAGAGGAGGCGAGAACGATCGCAAAATCGGTCTTAGCGCTGGTTCCTAATGTTGGCAGTCGTCCTATGTGTTCACACGAATTTTATTTACCTTCCAAGGTGACCGTGGGATTGTCCCGTATCCCTTTTGTGGTCTCCCTTGACATAGCACAGCGGTAGGGGCCCGAGTTTTTTTTCTTCTCCTCCACGAGAAGTTTGTTGCTGCGTGACGATAATGGCTTGGCGCGAACATTTAATGGCCGACAAATGACGAAATGGCCCGCCGGTAATGGGCTCGACGAGACCGGACGACCAGCCGAAATGGCGACGATTCGTTAGCGGACGATGAATACGTACCTCCCATCACATCTTCGCATCAGAACTGTGGAATGCGTGTTAAATGGAATTTGTGACGGTGCCATCTTATCAAACTCCCGCGCGTAACTCGGGGGATAACTGCCGCGGAAGTTTTATCGGGGGGGGGGGGGATATTTAGAATTTGGATTACCGAGATAATAGAGTAGTGGAAATAGGGGGTACATTAACGAAGCTGGACTTAATTGAGGGTGATAACGCGGTCATTCGGCTTGTGTCTCCCACTCGACTTCCAGTTGGCGCTGAGCCATGGGGAGACGACGGATGAGGACGGATGAGAACTCGTTGATTGGTGCGTCTCACGCAGCACAAAGCATTGCTCTGTGCTATTCCAGACAAGTGAATCACAAGCTACTGAAGCGAAAAGTATCCAAATCCCTGCGTTCCAGCAGACTTTTTGGAAGATCGTTTGTTTTAACATGCTCCTTAATATTGCACAAGGGGGTGAGGCGTTCTTCAATTACTTCCACACGTGTACCATTCAACTTCACCCGCAGGTTACCATCTATTGACTTTGCATGACACATAGCAAATACCAGGTGTGTTTAAGTTTTAAAGTTTCATGTATGTTTTAATACTGACACTAAAAAATCGAATCTTCTGTTACTGTTTAGAAATATTAACAGTGCCGACGTGATTTCATGGCTGCCGGGAACACTTTTGCAGGGGCTCCCTTGTAGCCACTTGAAAAATTGTATGATTCGTAGCCGAGGATTCCAGGATTCGTTGTACCCGACCCTCGGCCATCTTTAAACTATCGCACCTTCGAATGCACCTTGCATGCACATCCGTAACAACATCACACCTCAAGTGTCACCCAATTGACAATGAATTTCGATGGGTGTTAAACAACACAAGGGTACAAAAAGGTTCGTCACTCTTGGACGTTGGATGCCTTAAAATAACAAATAAAAGTTTACTGGCTTTCTAAAATAATTTACCAATTACCTTACCGTTTAGCCTTTTCGGCAGGGTTGTCCATTATCACCGGTGCTGTTCAACGTATATGTGGAGTAAACGATTAAAGAGGCATGGGAAGAACTGGAGGAAGGAATAAAAATCGGCGGGGCTTTCGTCCAATCAGTTAGGTGTGCTGATGACCAAGCTCTAGTTTGTCAGTCAGCCTGGGAGTTGCAAGTATTGCTGAGTGAATTAGAAATTCAGTGCGATAGATGTGGGGATAGATGTGAATAAATATAAATAAAAACAAAGGTTATGCGATTTTCCAGAAAGAGAAAGGCTAAGCTAAACATTAAAATAGGAGAGCAAAAACTACACTTATACTGTATATTTATATCTATTTATTTATCGTTTTCATTAAGAGTACCACTTCATACCTTATTTTAAGTTGAGAGTGTCTTACTTTAACTTCAATCACATCCCTCCATCAACGCGCAGTGCTGAGAAATCATTTAAGTGATCTCACAGATGTAATCCACCACGTATTTCGCAGTACGCTTATATCCTATGATTATGCCAAATTTATTCATTACATAGCACCTGAGAACCAAAATGAACACATGAGTACCTGTACACACGTGTAAGTCTCTGGATGTTGCTCAACGAATTCGTGAGTGTAAAAGTGAATACCTAAGCACTCGTTTGAGTACTCGAGTACACGTGATTACCTAAGTACCCTCTGTCCTACTATTTGCATCCGCATTTACGCAACTGTCACCGGCGTTCTCCAGCATAAATATGTACTATTCTTGGAATTGATATCAAAGTTGGTTCCTTGCAATGTACCATCGATAAATAAATAAATAAATAAATATATATATATATATATATATATATATATATATATATATATATATATATATATATATATATATATATATATATATATATATATATATATATATATATATATATATATATATATATATATATATATATATATATATATATATATATAGGAGGAGGGAGTTGATGAGAGGGACTTTGAGTAAGGATGTTAAGAAAAGACTTGTGAAAACTTTGATATGGAGCGTAGCTATGTACGGTGCGGAAACGTGGTCATTGAAGCAGGAGGATAGACGTAGATTGGAGGCTTTTGAAATGTGGGTGTGGAGAAGAATGGAGAAGGTGAAATGGACAGAGAAGAAAACAAATGATTGAGTACTTGGTATGGTGGGCGAAGAGAGGGGTTTATTGGGAGCAATCCTATGGAGGAAGGAAAAGTGGATGAAGGGGGTGTTGACCGGCAGTGGGATGTTGAAGACTGTGATAGAGGGTAGAATGTTGGGAAAAAGAGGAAAGGGAAGGAACTGGATAGGGATGTTGGACGGGATGAAGGGAGGAAGGAAGTACTCAGAGATGAAGAGTGACCTGATATAGAGTAGGATGATGGATTTTGTGTTTTGTTAGGAGTAATAAAATATTTGTTTGGTAGTTGTGTCCATCCAAAAACCTACCTTAACCGGTAGATTACCTTAAAAAAATATATATAAATTCCATCAGCTTAACGCATGAAAAGGAGAGAGTTAGAGATATTATTTTCGTGATTTCAAAGCCGCACCGCCAGGATTCGACCCCGTCACTTGGCTAAACGTTGGCAATTTGCTCAATTTATAACGCTTTCCTTTTTGTATAATTTATCAGTACTTAGAAACATTCAAGAAAAAAGCAAAATTCTGTTACGGGAGCAGTTACCTACCATTTCCGAAGATTTTCTGCAATCCATGTAAGTTGAAAACGTTTTTATCGTGAATACCCTCCTTTTTTTAACGTTTATTTAATCACTCCTGGTACTGCATAAATGCCATAGCCATAGAAGCAATCTACGACAATATAGACGAGGATAGCATGCTAGATCAAACTTAATTTTTGTTTTCCCATGGGAAATGAGGGGTAGATTCGAAGAGATCCAATCGTTTTTACCTATGGCAAGTCACTTTAAAAAAAAATTTATATTGCGGAATAAATTGTATGTTTTTTATAAGGCTAACATTTTTATGATTGCCCATAAAAATAGTGTTGTTTAAATTGTACAATGGCGGCAACGTTTTGTTCAGCCTAATATTTGGGTAACATTAATTAACTGCTTTTGATATGTTCAGTAGTAATGGAGGTAATTTGTTAACTCAACGAATTAGCTTTTTAAATTCCCGTGACCAATAAAGATTATCTTAATTTTCCACCGATCCATCTTCAAATTAGTTATGTTCTCATTTTAATAGCTTCCGTTCCTAATATTAAAACCTAATTTAAACGCGTGTCATTAAAATAATATATAATCATGAAGTATATATTTGTTTATGTAGCATACAGTAGGATTTAGTTTTAAGCAACATTGTATTGTAATTATTAATTCATATTTTGAATCAATCAACAATTGAAAAATATTGGTACTTGCATGTACCACTTTTGTGTTTATAAATAACTGTTATAAGATTTAAGAAGAATTTATTTAATTTATTTGTGCCATTGCATCCAAGATTAATATATTTAAAATTAATGCAATCCACTCTCGATTGTAAAATTGGCTATCCTCTCACGTATGTTTTCTAATTATGCTACAAAAGGGAAGGAGGTATCATGTCATTCTGACATATTTGCTTTAAACAAATATGCAAATATTTTAAAAAACTCCAGAAAGTGACAGCATTTGAGTCTAGTTTATAGTTGCTATTGCTATCCTATAGCTGTCCTATTTGAACCCTCGTAGGTAATTGTAATTTGACGCTGAAATCGCCGTAAAGTCACCGTAATTTTTAATATCACCGCAATTTATCTCGGTTAGCTATTCGAAATGAGTTTTCATTTATTCACCCATCTCTATTTGTGACACAGTTTAATGGCTTGAAAGGAGATTCAGCGTTCGCTAGGGCCGCGTTAACGACTGCTGACTTCAACTAATAAAAATTAGTTTCCTCCTATAAGGATTCATGATTTGAACAGTAGCAGAGATAAACGTACCGTAACCTCAGAAGCTGCGTTAGTCATTATTGTGTTAGTCATTACGATAAAGTCATACTCATTATTTCGTATTTTTTCCTTACAATTTATTCCAGTCTACTGGTACACGTAGGTTTTTCATTGGGCTGGCACAATAAGTGCCGCGCCTATTCTAAGTATTCACCCCAAAATTGTGCATAATGTCCCTTGTCCTTGCATCACATCTCGTACACCTAATCGTTCGTCTTATACCAAAATATTATTTAGCTTTAGTTTCCTAAGCATCTGCAAAATTAATTACTTAGCACTCGTAGATATTAATTAGTGAAGTTTATATTTATTTGGGTAAAATGATCATGCGTAACAAAGTTGGTACTTGTTTACTCACCTCTTTTTTTCTGATCAGATTCACATGACTGGGAGAACAGTCCGCTGCAGAGTCTAGTTGTCGTATTTAACCATCGGGTTCCAAATGATGCGTCTTCGAGAATCGAAAAAGTATTTTCCGGGTCACGATTTCCGGGAACGGCTGTGTAAAATTAAATTACAGAAAAAATAGACATATTAGAATCTTCAAAAAAGCAGGTAACTCAAGGTATGAAATCAGCAATACCATTCTTACAACATTACCACACCTCTCGACAAATGGACAACGTACTGAGTTATTTTCTCATCATCGGTGATTTCTAATGAACTGACCCACCTGCAGCCGTCGAAAGCGCTCATCATTTTTTTTCACCCTCAAGGTACCTCAATTACCGTCTTTTGAAGTAATGAGGAGGCCCAAAGAAACTCAAAAAATAAATAATATTGTCCAACCGTACCCAGTTTTTTTCCCATGCTTGTATTTTCTAATGTGACCCTATGATGGGGTAACGTTTATTCCCTATTCATCCCTATGAAAGGATGACTGTATTCCCTCAAGTTTATTCTCCTATTAGAGATTAGAGGTTTTGGAGAGTACTTGAAGGCGAATTATTACGAAAAATTCCTCCTTCGTCCTACATTATTTTTTTCATAAATTATTCGTAGATTCTACCTAGGTTAAATCTGTCTGTAATGCCTAATTTCGACTTTCAACATCTCAATACGTTTCAATATTTCCTTTGCCTGTTTATTCTAGCCTTTTCGGATCGCCTCTGCTTGGAAGTTACATGGAAGAAATAAAAAGCTGAGGCTTACGGATTCATGTAACTTGCGAAGGTGGGGAAAGGAACCCCGAGCGGCCCTGTTAAAGGGAGACACGTTTTGGCCTACTGCAGTGGTTGGGGAAGCGAGATCATTTACTTCAAATTAAACTGTCGGAGAAATGAAAATTTACGTGAAGAAGGGGAGGTGGCAAAACAGGTCAATCCCAAGAGGGTACGCGGGGTTGACCCTGCACTGCAGTGACAATACCCCAAGAGGGTATTTTCACTGCAGGAGGAGCAGCGATATAGATTATGCTTTCCTTCTGGTATATTGGAGGAGGGGTCGTAGTAGTCGGGTGGGTAGAGCCCTTGATTACTGACCGGAAAGCCCGGGCTCGGTACCGGGCAAGCTCAGTTTCAGTGGTTTTTCTCGTACTGGATATTCCTGAGAAATCCTAGGTGGCACAGGGAAATCAACTGACCTCCCTTACGCTATTCTCAGAACTGGTGTGCTCTCCACTCATCTATCAAGTAAACCACCGGATTGATTACTGTAGCATTAGAAAACGGGATTGCTTCACTTTTTAAGCACTAATATTATTTCCTTGGTGGTGAAATGACCGTGAACAACTCAAATCATGTTCTTTCGGAGATTTCCACGGCTGGGATTAAATGAACTCAGTATGCTTTTCGTGTTTTCACCGGTTTTGTCTACGGGTCCTGACAACAGTTTCGCCAGCATTCCAACTGGCGTCTTCAGGCTCCAGTAAAACACCTCAGTCGTTGACTTAAAGACACTAGCTGAAATGCTGGCGAAAATGTTGTCAATCCAATTAAATAAACTCGGTGAAAGCCCGAGAAGAATTCAGAGCTCAATACTGTGTTCATGTTGACGTGACGAATGATTCACCCGGTTTTTAAACACTTCAGGGCTATCTCTTGTTGAAAACTAATGTGGTGACCTTAAAAGTTGCTATGTTAAAATGACAGACATTTGAGGATTTTATAATCTGCTTTGCATTCAGTTTTTTGATAATTTCGGCCGGAGAAACTCGCACGTGCCTTGTCTTTTTGAATCCTAGTGGTAGTAGTTTTAGGAGAGGCGACTGATAGCTGAGGTCATTTGCGCCATCAGGGATGGACAGGAAAGGATGAAGGATGGATAGAAACCCAGCATAGGTATTAGCCTACTCTTAAAGAAAGGCGCCAAGAGATCCGCAGTTTCCCATCCGACGGGCGACATACTCACACAAAGTGCCCTCTGCAAAGCACCTCGAGTAGGGATCGGGATGCCACGGAAACATATCTGCCGCCTCTGGGATTCGAACCCGGGCCCTCTGGGTTGGAAGCCAGGACGTTAGCCAACGCACTATTCCAATCCCTCTTTTTTGAATCCTACTCGTATCTGTCACGACTAAATGTGAGAGGAAGGGGAGGGGGCGGAGAATATATTGGGTGAGTGGGAAAAGGTTACTAGATAAGAGGAAGAAAGAAGGACAGGAGGGAAACGTGAGGTCAGCTGACCTTGATTTTGCCCGTGCCTCTCAGTTTCTGTCCTTAATTCAAGCAGGCACATTTGACTTGGCTTCACGAGTTAACTGCAGTTCAAAGGTACAGTGAACGGGCAATTTCCACGCATGGCTAGAGAGAACCACTCGCCTTTTAAATGAGGAGCGCGTCATATAGGACGACAAACCACACAGGCAGAGGAAAGGCGAACGAAGTCTACAAACTAAACGTCGGAAATTGAAGACTCGAGCAGTCCTTCCGTGAAGGCAAAGGAGTATTGTGCACGAGCGACTGGCTACCGATCATTAAATATTAATTTCCTAATTTTCCGCTCTATCCTCTGTTCTCTCAGTTTAATAGAGTCAGTTTCTCTTCGAGCTCCCCACTGCCATAAAAAGTATGCACAATAGACCTAGTGGTATATGTTTTCCCGGTGGTAATTTCCCCGGTACAACACAAAATATATCCATTTTCCGCCAATTTTGACACAATGATTACGACAGTTAAAAGGTAGCCCGGTAATAAAATAATTGTAAAGACGAGGAGATATTAAATTCATACATGTAAATATTAAGGTAGAATTAATCTTCGGGTTTACTCAGAATTCGTGAACTGAGCACTCTTCACTATTGACTGGCTTCTTTTAGAAATTTTAAAAGGGTATTTTATTGGCACTGAGTCCTTACTATTTTAATATCACCGCGCTCGATAGAGGTAATTTTAAGGACAAAGATATTGACGTGGAAGATTTATTGTTTATTATGTGAGGCAATGTGAAAATATCGCTGTGAAGACATAGACTGTAGATTCAATGAACATTAATATGGAAGATAATGATACTTAAAAATATGTAGAACTTTCAGTAATATTTTGGATGAATAAATAGTGAAAACTGATGCAAAAAACCTTAATGTGACGGCAATGTATATCCAATCCATATGGTATAAAGCCAAATATCAGTTTGCTGCTCTTCAAATATTTATGGATTCATTAAATTAAGAATACAATGTATCTTTCCACTGTCCTTTTTATATGCATTGTATTCTTCATTTAATAAACATGAATTTCCACAAAGTTGAGCCGGGAACAATTGAATGTATGCATTCGTTTATCAATAATAATTTTCTATATCCCTTGCTGAATCTAAAAAACCTCTGTGGTTTTTCTTCGTTATGAAATGAACAAAAATTATCTTCTTACTTCTTCATATAAAAACAAATTTGAAAGTCATGTTAAACCTAAAATTAATCGCACCTAAATCATTATATGCGGGTACTTTCAGGCGTTATATGGCTGAATTAGATCATAGTAAAAACAAATAATAAAACTTTGGCCCCAGATATTGATTTATTTTCCACGACCGGTTTTGATGAGCATCTTCTTTAGGTACATCCTTAGGTATAAACTGCATAAAATATTTACTTTATTTATATACATTTTTTTACCAAGGAGGAAGGAAAGGAAAATAGTTTGTGGTAGGAAGGGGAGGGGATATGTGGTTTGCATGTAAGAAGATGGAACAGAAGGTTTGGCAAAGGATAGTGAAATGCAACGTTAAAAACAGAAAACAAAAAAGATAAAGTCTGTAAATCCGTCGTGCGATAATCAATGTAAATTGAAAAAGTGTTATATTTTGTCCATTATCACCTACTAATAATTTCACTGAGGGAAAACGGTGTGCCATGCCTTAGACAAAATTATTTTTGGAAGGTAATAAATAATGAAAAGTAGCGTTTGGTAAATCTGTGGCTTTTGTTATTAATTAACTCCCAAAAAGAAATTTGGACGTTCTGTACCCTTGTGTTTAGATTAGTATTAAAATTCGCACATAAGTTAACAGCAAGTTTTCCATGTGAATGTTAGTAGTTAAAAAACAACTAACAAAATACACCGTTTACGATCTATATTTTCGAGCTCCTTCATGAGAAATAGTCCTCCAAAATTGCCGCATGTGTTTGAATTAAATTCAAGGAAATGTTTCAGCAGCTAATCTCGTCATTTAACACGCAGCCTTACTTTGTTTTGAGTTCTTTATTATTTGCTCTGAGAATGCAAAACAATAGTATCAAATGTATTATGGGACCATAGTCCTCACATTAAGGAATAAGTATACGGCACTGTCAATAATTCCTTAGTTTTATTTAGTTGATTACAGCTGTATATAAGTATACTTAGGAGTTTATACCAATAAATCAGTCAATTTTACTTCCCACTATGATAGGACCCTAGGCATCAAATGGGGATTGCATTTATTCATTCATTCATTTAAGATATTCTACCTATTTTAAATCAGGCATTCGACGGTTTCAAATGGCTATGTACTTATAGATATCGTGAAAACTTCCTTTTTCTTTGCCCTACATTATTTCTCCCTTCGAAACTTCTGCCTGCCTTCGTGCTGTCTAAAAAGCCAACTCTATTCCCTCCACTCCGCTTGCCTTAAGTTATCTCTTTCATCGCGGACTCCAACCTACGTAGCAACTTTCATAACTCTCTCCATTCCCCTTTTCTATCCTTTTTTGGGGTTCCCCAAGTAACTTTTGTCTTCGCTAACCCTAAGTAAATCCTCAGTATTTTTCTTCCCCTCTGTGCTCAAAAATCGTCAATTCCTATTTTATTTATTTAAGGGTATAATATAAAATGTTTATGTATATTATTAATATTTATTCATAGTCTACTGTCCACTGTTTATTTTATCGTTATTACAATTAGTTTGATCTTGAAGCACTAATTTAATTCTGTAGCTACAAGATAAGCTGACCGCAATTATCTTACAAAACTGGGAGTTTCGTGGAAATGATCATATTTCAAGGAGTGCGCTGGGTCTTATCTGAATGGGAGCAAGGAAATGAGTAAGCAACTGTACTTACTGAGTTTACAATAATATTTTACAGTACGTTTGGCTTTATGTTTCATAAAAAACTACTATTGAATAAATAATTGCTATATCATGCTGAAAGTGTCAGGAGTGATTGGGAAATTCGCTTTGAAGACATTTGGAAAATAGATTTTATGACAATTTCTCTTAATGAGGCCATTGTTGAAGAAAAATGGCCGGGTATCTATGCATGTATAGGTCCTTAAAATCGGTAGGATAGGTATCTAAATCTACATGTATATCGATACCCCGTGATCCACCAAAAATGTGTGTATCAAGGGGTGCAAGCACCAAAAGGGATGGGTAAGGTATAAGGAAAACGAGGGGTGTTTAAAGAGCACAGTAAAGGGAAAAAATTCATCAAGAATTTCATAAAGAGACGTAAAAATCCATGTCCATGCTAGTGAAAAAAATATTCCTAATCAAGTGTTAATTTTATTCAGTAAAATAGTTCTTTCGCATGTGAAAAGGAGGAAACAAAAATTAACAGTGGTTGTACACTAAAAATAGACCTCCACCAAAACAAGACAGGTCTTGCAGAAATGAAAAGTAAGAAGGGAAAAGTTCTATTAATTCTTGGCCACGCAAATAATGGTCCACACCCCTAACTTATTATTAAATTTATTGTTTCATCCCCTCTTAGTGACGCACAGTACGTTGGAATTACGTATTTTGCATGTGCAATATTTAATGTCAATATAAAAATAAATTAACAACTTCGTAAGTCTTAGTAAACTTTACTTTTGGAGTCGTTGCACCGTTGATGGTCCTCATGAATTAGAGATCCTAGCGACATGCGCGATATCTCGATGAAGTTTGGAATTATGCCATCGTTCACTGTCATGTAATCAATGGGAGGAATTACCGATATAAATATATCTACATCTATGTAGTAAAACTTAAATCCGTTGTTATAAATTTTACAATTTAATTAACAACTAAGAAAATTATGGTGGTGTTTTTTGCTACTGTGTGGCTTTATTTCCAAACTGTTGGTGACCTAACACCCCCCGCCACACGCCCTTACGGCGGCTTGCGGGGTATTATGTAGATGCAGATGTATATAGAACTGAGCCTTAAGACTTAGAGCAAATAGTTTTTACATAACTTTTTTAAAATTTATTCTATAATAATTTTAAATGAAAAAAATACTTGTACCTACTAGCCAACGTAAAATATACTTCCAATAGTATATTTTTTAGCCTATCGGCCACACTCTCATAAATACATAACGCCAAAGTTAAGAGGCTGATTTAATTTATAAGGGATCATATTCTAACAAAATTAATATAAAAATCCCCTCTCCATTAGTCAATGAAAAATACTTGACGCCAATGAGACTCAATTGATAAATCATGTGTTACCTTAAGTTCAAGTGTAGTGGAGACCGCCTAGGCCAAGGTAAGATGACCTCAAGCAAGATCGCCTTGATCTATATCATAAAATTGTGAAACTTAACGCTTAAAAAAAGGTCACCTTCACCAGTAAAACTGTGTTTAATCAATAGGGCTTCAAGTTACGACTTTAGACCGACTGTGAATATTGACCTTGCCTTTCATATAAATCGTTCCAACCTAATTCACAGTGAAAAAAATGAACATCGTAAATAATAAAAGTGCACTGAGTAGCCTAACTCGGAAAAATTCATTGCTGAGCTCATGAAAATTCAGATTATTGCCCTTGGTCCTGATTAAAACAATCTCTGGGAGTATCGCAAAAAGCGTTCTAGGCGTAAAGGGATAAGTACGTGCAGCAGCGAAACTACGAACCGCCTCCACAACGGCCTCTTCTTCTTTAAGGGAGGAAATCCTCTCCAGGTGCCCCCTTCCCTCTGCTCTTACGAAGGGCTGTACGTACTACGCGTGCGCAGGGTCCCGCCGTGGCTCTGTTCGCACAGGCCGGAAGGTTGCGAAAGCCGAATTAGATAAGTGAATGGTCGAAATTTTCCAAGTAATACAGATCCCATAAATGAGTACTCTTGATGAACGAGGGACGATGAAATTAATCGTATGCCATGAAGCCTACAGTTTCAGATATCAATTCAAATTGCTGCCTGCAGCGTCATATTGGTATGATAACAATAACCAAATTGAATTTGCAGGACATCGGATTATCGGGCTATTCATGACACATCACTTTCAGTATTTTCGGTTGAAATCCTGTTCAAGTAGCTAGATTAATAATAAAAATTACAATAACATACAATAATTACATTAAAAATAACACCATCCAAGAAAATCAAAGGTATAACATGCATACATGATGATTATCAATCAATGATGATTGATATTCATCATTGAATCATGATGATTAGCAAATATTTTTTACTTTGAAAGGTGTTCTTTTTTTTCATACGTGCCTTCTGTTCCTATGCTTATATAATATTCTTCACATCAAGATATCTTCCAACCTTGATTTCCCTTTCAATAAATCCCTATATCTTTTTCTATTACTTCCTACCATTTAGTTCTAAATTATAATAAAAATTACAAACCGAATAAATATCATGAAAGTCATAGATCTAAAAAAATGCATACGGGGGTAAGATTTTAATCATTGGTTAATAACAGTCAAAAAACATTTACCGGGCTTACAGAAATTCTTCGGAAATTATACGGTAACAAGTTTGTATTCGTTTTCACTCCACTTTAAAGCTTGGCAACGGCTAACTAACAGAAAATCCAAAATATATGGTCATAAGGATCACAATCTGTCTTTAACGGCGATGACCCTGCCAAATCCCTACTGAAGTCTTAGAAAATATCCGAAGGCATATTTTTCATTTCAATGAATTCATGGAGAGCCATTGAAACTTTGCTGTAAAACCGTAAGTAATTTTTACTAAGATGCGTAGATAACGTTTTAGAATTGCGGGTTTTTGATAACGTGCAATGCAGGATACTTTATGGGGAATGTCTCTGATGGGTGATGTCAAAATTTTAATATCTATTAATATTGTTTTACTTGGAGAGAAAGGATAAAAGTCTTTTCATTAGAAAAAATTTTTTTCATTAGAGTGCCTCTGCATGTTTTAGAATTTATTTCTTCATATCCAGTTCATGACTCAAATGATATTTTTAATTGAAGGATCTCAGGTTTTCCCGGCGTATGGTATTCAAGAAGTTCTCTTGGGTTTCCCACCGGGTCAGGTTGCAGTACACCGACGTTTCGAAGGCTGACTCTGCCATCGTCTTCAGGGTGAAGTTTGAAGGCTGACTCTGCCATCGCCTTCACCCTGGAGACGATGGCAGAGTCAGCCTTCGAAACGTCGGTGTACTGCAACCTGACCCGGTGGGAAACCCGAGAGAACTTCTTGAATATTTTTAATGTTTGTTCATTTGCCAATCTTTGTTATGTATAATCAGGAGTCACTACCTTCTCCGATTCTGTATCCTCAATAAGATAGGGAAGGTGTTCTACAGTTCGAATAAATATATAACAGTTCATTTGTCACAGCACGAGTTTTCGTTGGCCTATCTTTTCCTAAATGATTGTTTTGATTGAAGTAGAAATTATGAGGGCAAAAAGAAACTTTACCCTTCCATAATAAAGATTTAATATTTCACGACTATGGTTTTGATGATGCGCAGCATCAAAACCATGGTCGTGAAATATTAAATATTTATTGTGAAAGTGTAAAGTTTCTTTTTACCCTCATAATGAAGGAATTTCACAAAGTTAAACCTGAAACTGTTATGTTTATCAAGCAGAAATTGGTCTAACTTTCTCACCAATGTTTTTTCTTTTGGTATTTTAAGTAGTAAGACCGAAATTACATGATTTGTCCATATTAACATATGGGATGTATTCATTCCAGTTGCATCAAGAAGTATCAAATTCAATTTCATACCGAAAGAGGTTAATGGTGGTTCTGAAATAATAAAAATATTTTATTATTCTAGGAGTTTACTTGGCTTTTAAGAGCGCTACTAATATTTGCACTCTTTATTTCCTCAAATTTTCTGCAATGCATTGATGCCTTCGATTCATGCGAGTTCTCTAGAGTTTTGGGGGTAACATTTCATATACGCACTAAGAAATATTTTCTTTTAGAAGAGCTGTATTCACATCGTCATTTGGTTTAGCAAAAATTAGAATTTTTAATGATATCAGATAACCTTTATCCATAAGGCATTCAATCAATCAACCGAGTCGAAGTTTTACGTCGTGAAAAAGTATGACATAAAATGAATTGCAACCCAGATAGAAATTAGTAGTTAATAATGCATCATCTTATTCTATTCATATACTTTTAATATATCACAATGACCCATTATATATTAGTAGTAAATATGAATATATTCATATTTTATATTTCAATCTGTCAACATCTGGTTATTTACAATCATAACTTACTTTTAACCGTTCTGTGCAGCGGATTTACAATGGATGATGATGCCTAAGAACCAAAATTAGCGGTACAAATAGAACAGGAATATTTTTGGCATAAATAATATTATAACGCTGACACAAAATCTCAACTTTCATTCGCATAATATATTCTTCACATTTTTCGTATTGGATTTAAATCATACTAGTGTACCTACTTTTAAATATCCTATTTTCTCTTAAAATGTTTGAATGTTTTATGGAGTTCGAAAGGACTTCCTGAAAACTTGTCACAATAGCCTATTCGTCTCCTTAAGCTTACCAGGACAAATAAAATGTCCTCCTTTGCATTTCATTTCAGACAGTCAATCGGGTTAAAAAATTTTAAATTTTTTATGAAAAATGCTGTTCTTTAACGCCTATCTTTTTTGTCAAGGATACTTAGTAACAACCTGTCATTTTAAGGTGGGTGTGCGGTCGTTTAAGCTGTCTTTTCGTGTATTGATTTGGTAGGGTTGCGCTGCGCTGTATAGTGAACAGGAAAATTCATGTTCTCCATTCCGATCAACGAAATGGTAGCGCCGGGAAAGCGGGCCGGTTTTCTTTTTTTTCAATTGGGTATTGAAGGCTTTCCTATCCACTTCTTTTTGGTATGCATTCATTGGGCAGAGTTTCGAGGTGTTGAATACGAACGCGAATAGACTTACACGTACTCCACATTCAAATGCATATTCTTTGAAAGCATTTCGTTATGATTGGCTTCACCACGGACTACCCGTAGATTCATATTCCTTTTCTGCTTGTACTAACAGAAAACAAGTTTTCCCATATTGCGAGCAACCTTTCTGCATCGTAAAAATGACTCTTCGGGGTTAAGGAATACGGTACACGAGTCATGTTTCTTGAAAGCTTTTCAATGGCTCTTATAATTTCAAAGCATCTGAATATATTAATAATTATGGCAGGAAATCATTTATTGAGGGTAAGATAAATATAATTTATAATGGAAAAATATATTTTACAGTTCATATAAATGCAGTAATGCTATTTCAGGTGAAACGTTAATTTTAAAATCTTTTGATGGAATGTACCTTAATTCGCTTAAAAGGAAAGGCGAATTTATTGCCGCGATTACAGGATCTATTATTTTTCAACACGTTTTTGTTGGTGTTAAACGTAAAATTACTAGATTAAAAAAACTAGTAAATTAGCCCAATTGACCTTATATTTGCTAAATATAACTGCTCGAAAGCAATTTGAGGGCAATTTTTCCGACGTCAATAGCTTAAATTCCTAAGTGTAGATATTCTATTTTTTCTACGGTTTTAGGCTCCCGTTCATAGGAATGTTTTTGTCCTTTAATAAATCAATAATTTTGAATTAGTTGCATATCATTCGGTCGATTTTCATAAAATCCGAGACTAAGCGACTTGAATGAAATATATGGGTGTGTGTGTGTGTGTGTGTATATATATATATATACACACACACACATATGTATACATACATACATACATACATATATTGAATTGAGAAAAACTATGCTAACCAGAATAAATTCAATTCTGAGTCAGAAAACACATTTTTATTGTCTTTTAACATCATAAATATTATCTTAAAAGATAGATCAAAATATATTCACTGTATACCTAAATACGTTTTATGATTTTTATAGGGAATTGTCATTATTATAGCTATTTTTTACACATTTTTCCTCCCTGTGCGTCACAAATTAGCATTCTTGGTTCTATCCCACTATTCAATATCCCATAACTCCTCAAGATCTTCTCCGCTAATTTTTTTTTAGCTTTCTTCAAATGTATCGCAGAAATATTCCATTTTATACTGTCGCCAAACGCATAAGAATTTCCACCAATTTATTCCCTACATTCTTCTCCACATTAACTTCTCAAAAGATTGATAGAAACCTCTTTCTTCTGCCAGCATCTTTATGGTACAAATGAAACTCGGCTTCAGATTGGTTATACTAATATTTTCTTCAGAACATTACTAATGTCTATATCCATATTTCAATTAATATAATACAAGAATGCCAATATGTTACCCCATTGCAATTTTTCTTTTTGGTTTCCTAATTATTCCCTCTAAAATAATCTATTTTATCCGAAGCATAAATGAAATAAAAAAAATGCAAAATCTACTTGAAAACGGTAGTGAATTCGTGGGCTTATTTGCGGAGAGCTTTGTGCAAACAATTCAAGGTATGATTGAATAATGTATGGACATATAAGATGGCAATCTAGTATTAAAGCTTGTCAATGAAAGGAATTTCAATTATTTAGGTAGCCATTTCATAGGCAACTGCGGCTTAATCAGGTAGCAACAGTCACAGAAAACCTCACGAGCCATTAAAAAAAATACGATTTCCTTTTACTCATTTTTTACATTTGATTGTGTTTGTTTAATGGTGGGACTGTCATAAATGAAGCAAACTGTCACAAAACCGCTGCGTAGGAGTTTTCCATAAATTTGGGACACAATTCAAACAGTAATACTTCGAGCGAGTAAGCGAGGAATCCTATCGTGACAACTGGTTCAGGGATGCGAGTTAGAGCCGATTTCACTCCCGTGAATGGATTCGAATTTTTTCTCCCTGAAGTCTCTGTCCCGTATTCCTTGCAGTAGATACGTGCATATTTCTTTTTCTAAGTTTTTGCAATGGATTAAGTAATTCGACTATGGAAAACGAACTTTATGGTGCTGACACAATGGCGTGAGAACTTGAATGGCATATAATATCTAAAGATGGCTTGTTCTCTAAGCCCTTTAACATTCCGCCCTATAAAAAGAGAAGTTTTAAGCGTGGTATGGTAAAATATCATAATTAATTGAAAATTAAAATTTGGCAATTTTTCACGGAAAATTGACTATTGTTTTGTGGAAAATTGCCAAGTTTTAATTACTTTCGTCCTCTGCTGCCCTGTAATTTTGCTTAATTCAGGGATCCATTAGTTGTTGTTGATACAATTTGAAAATAAAACACGAATCTGTAGTGTTTTTTCCAAATAAGTCAACATAATGACTTGCGTAATCGTTTTGCAAGCATTGCTTATGCTTCTATATCTTCTTCTCATATTAAGCTTCCCTCTTGTTGTCAGAAAACATTGCGCCAAAAAGTAAGATTTTCAAATTGAAACACATTCGATTTGCTATGGAGGCGACTGGTGCGGTGTTTATTTGGCGAAATTTAGGAAAGGTGTTTCTAATATGAAGCTTTATATCCTGATTGCACACTTAAAAGAAACCATAAAAAATTGATGCACTCAAAATTTATGATAATTACAAAAATTTTGCACACACAAAGAATGAATTGAACAAATGTATGGATGTAGCGGTGATTTACCTAAACTACCGAATAATTTGCAAACATTTCCGCAGTAACTTTCAAAATAGCCCATTACTAGAAATAAGGTTCTCGATCAAATTGAGTAGCTTCAGGCGTGATGTGGTGGAAGTCGAACATAATGAATAACTGATTGAAGCACTTTGTGGAAATCAAGTGGAAAAGTGCTTCAATCAGTTATTCATTAAGGTCCTCGATAGCCAGGAGGTGTAAGTTGAATAACTAAATTAAACAAAACAACTACATCACAAAGAACAATTCACCAATTTTGGATAAATTTTTTGTAGGATATGGGTATTACTAGCAATGAATGTAAGAATTGGTAAAGAAGGTTATACAAAGAGGTAGAAATTGATGATGAGGAGAGATTGGATGAAGAGAATGGGGAAAACATTGACCGTAGTATTTCACTGCTTACAATCTTGATAATTGAGCCAAGAATATGAATGGTTGTTAGAGGATTACGAAATGTTTGCGTGGATAAGGTTAAAAAGAATTGAATGAAATTAATTGAAAAAAACTAAGGAGTCACGCATGGGAAAGAGAAGTGAGTTTGGAAAATGTCGAAGAAGTTGGCGAATAGAATATGTATAGCAGAAACGGTTTTTTCCATGTATTTCGCATTAGTTTTAAAAGACTCTGCAACAAAACTTAAACCACTTATTGTGACGTTGATATGTTGTATAATGTTAAAAAGGCACGAAATTTAGTCAAGATTTCGCTGTGAAAAACATGAAATTTAGTAGGAATGGAAGAGGGTATACGTTGGTGAAAATGAATATTATGTGGAATATCTAGTCAGTTAAAGTGCTTATTCTAGCATTAGATGTACCGAAGAACTTAAGAAGTGATTATTTGTTCATCCATCAGAATCCGACATTGACAGGTTAACTACTGTGATAGATTGATTGATAGCGTGTTTTGTTTACCAAATCCCATTTTATACCGGCTTCTTATCGGTTTTTGTGGGTATAGCGTTATGAATGATGTGGATGTGGCAGTTTGAATTCTTATCGTAATTATTCACAGTCTGACAGGGACGTTCGCAAGGGGCTATAGTCTCTTGGAGAATCTTTTTGGCTTTAAAAACACAGAAAAATAGATTTTATATTATACGAAAACTCCCCACATGTTGTACACATGTTCATTTAATTTGGAAATAGATTATAGGAAAAGGGTTAGGAACACCAATGTATAAAGGACGAACACAGGAATGGTGGGAAGGTGTAATCGAGCAGATTACATGTGTAAAAATGTTTCCTCGGCCGTGAGTCAAACCATGGATCTTCGACTTTCCCTGGCGATACTCTCACTAATATACTATCGCGGTAACATGAATTTTGCTTAAATCTGCGAAGGTTTTATGTAGCCCTTTACTCCGATTCTTTGGCCAGAAGATGGATTTAAGGAGCTATATCACCCACCAAAGGAGAGATGGGCCACGACACAAGAGGAAATGATAGTAGGGATAGATATCATACAGTGTCTTAAAGGAAAGAACCAGTACGTTTCGTTACACGCGTTGTCGGAAGAAGGATATGAGGCCACATTGACCGGAGACGCATTCAAACATGTAAACCCGCCACATGGCGAACACATATTCATATATATATATATATATATATATATAGATATATATATATATCTATATATATATATCTATATATATATATATATATATATATATATATATATATATATATATATATACATATACATATATATATGTGTGTATATATAAAGAGGAGTTTTTAAGCTACAGGTAAAAACAATAAGTAATGACACCATCGGACAGCCTCTATTTGAGTCCAGTGAACTTCGTCTCGATTCTAAAATGAACGAGTCCATGAGCAACTGCTTTTGAAATATGTTCAAAAGAATATAATTATGTGTGAATCAAAGGTTTGGAAGCAATCCGGAACATTTTTCATTTAATTTGGCTTCTTGACTTTAAGAAGGCTCATTTTTGTTGCCTGTAATCATATATGCAATTACAACAATGGCCAAGTACTTATTATCTAATGATAAGGAGTGACAATCGAATTTCGAAAAAATAGCTAGTTTTTCGGAAGTGAAAAATATCGCAATCTAAAATTCCACTCCTGCCAGTTTTATTGCATGAAAACAAAATTTGGGTCTGTCAGGTTAAGCACAGATATCATGCGAGCATTAAAGTGCTGCTGTGGGATACATGAGTGGGATAATACACATTGTGAGAAACAGCTAAATTTGAACGAATATAAATATCATGCACAATTTATAAAGATAAGTGCTAGGTTACTTAAGTCTAGTAGAGGAAATAAATGAGTATCATGTTACCAAACACTTGAAAGAAATAATTTCATCTCACATAGTTTTGGGTTTTGTAGGTAAGGGTAGAACGTAAAATACATGTTACACAAAACTTGAAATGAGGACTATGAGTAACCTAGGGTACAAAATAAGATTCAGTAAACCATGATGAATTTTTCAGCCTGTATATATATTTTTATGTATTGTAGAACCTAAAAAATACAAGAAGAAGGCAGTGTGCAGGAAATCAATAGAATGATTTTTTCCCAAAAAATCTTAAAGGTATACTTTTTACTTTCAGGATTAACTTTGTGGAATTGTTCGATGTCCATATTAAATGAGTTGATAAATTTACACAGACTTTTATGTAAGAATCATAACTATCTTGTTGTCCCCATTTTGTAGAAACGAAAAAATTAAAGAAATTTGTCGAACGTGTGGTACAATCGTTTCACAGTGACAATAAAATAAAATTTTTAGAAATTAAATCTAAGTTTCACCGAAATAGAAATTACGGCGATTTTAAGGATAAATCATTTGCTGCATCAAAAAAATATCACATTTGATGTAAGAAAAATAACACCCTTAGTTTCTATTTGAGTGTTAAATCTCTAAATTCACTGGATCAAAAATTTACCTTTCATCTTTCTATCTATTTTTGTAGTGGCAAATTAACCGTTTTCTCAATCCGCAAGGTATTTGCAATCCAAACTTCCTTGAACAGTTTGTGAATGAGATCGAAAATGGGCATCTCCAATGGAGTTATCTAAATGCACGATTAATTTTCCGTAGTCGTGACCAAGGATCATACCCCTGTCAGTAGCTCGCTCCTGCTCGATAAATAGTTCTTGGAGGCAATAACAGTGAGAATTTCCTAAAAAGTGAAAGAGTGAAAAAATTAAAAGATTGTATCAAAGCTTTAAAAGCACTCTAGAAAAGTGTCTTAGTTCAAGGTTTAAAATGTGATCTTTTTATTTCTTTACCACTCTGTTTTCCTCCATCTCTTTACTTCAACTTATTCCCATTTTTCCAAACGCCTGGGCGAAAATACAGTCACTCCTAGCCTCTCTTAGCTCTCCAGGAACCTTTTTTCTTCCTTAATTAGGCATTCCTAAAAGGAGTGCTGCACTCTTCCCTTACACGCCTGAGCAGGGGACATTTATTCTCTTTCTTTTTCCATCCCTTCTACGGTTTAATTCCCCTTCGTCCTCACAGCCCTTCCGCACGCACCATTTCCATTCCCTCCACGGCTCCTTCCGGGGGAAGGAACTGCCTTACAAGGGCCGCTCTTCACCAACGATTCTTTCGCTTCGAAAGGCTTGAGCACAATTACCTCATCCCCTTTAAAAGCTCAGAACTCCTCTCCTGGAGGAGTGTGGGAGTTGTAGAAGGAAATGAAACGGTCCTTCTAATCGTCCTTCCCCCATTCTGAACCTCCTCACTTAGGAAACCGTTAATTTTTCATCGTCAAATTCCAGTGTCCCACCTGGACTGCCACTCCTCTTCTTTCTTCCCTTTGACGATCCTATAAAGAGGTATAGCGATCTCTATTGATCGAAATGTGTCAAAATTGTGCCTCCGTCAAACTACGCAGAGTAATGAAAAAATGTGCCGTTACACAAAAAATTGTAAATGCTACTCAAAATGACTTATTTTTCCGCTATTTGCTTGGCTATTAAAGTTGGATGCTGATTAATGCTTACATGACGATATATTTGCAGTCGGGGAGGATACAATTTTTTTAAAAAATACATAGCAATAATTTCGCAAATTTTAGCTAAATTTTTTCCGTTGATTTGCTAACACATGGAATAATAATACTCATATATAATTATATTTAATACGCAAAGTAGTTAATAGCCACTGAGCAAATTTAATAACTTAATTTAAAACTTCAAAATTAGAAACAAAATTAGGCTAAGATGTGAGGGTAAAGTATCTTTCTGATATCATTACAGCACAATTATCAAAAAATTTATTATTTTTTCTATCAAGTCCATTTGGGTGATTTGGGACATTTTATTTTTCCTCGAGTATTATATCAACTCTGTGGTTGATTTTTCTCCTTGGGCTCTCGCTCTCAGCGTCCCACTGTCCGACCCTAATGGTCAATGTAGATCATGCCATTTCGGTTAATTATGCATGTGAGAAACTTCATATAAACATTTCACTTGCGACAGAATGAAAATTGAAAAATTTTATAGTATAAAATCATAGCAAGTTTTTGTTGACCTTTAAATTTCATACATTCTATCATCGTGAATCATGATCTACGCTGGTGAGAATTGCGTTGCCGAAAATTTATATGAAATCACCAAAGTTCTGTCGTCAGTTTACATCTGCCCAATGCCTCACAAGCCATCATAAGAGCTTGTAAGGGTGAATAATTCAGAGCGTAATATGAATGCATATATATTATGTTTTCTACTTTGCTGATCCACTTTTTCAATGCTCCATGTATCTGACCAATAGAGTTCTTGTGTACGAAAGTTTTGGTGAAATGCTTCCTTCCTTGCAAAATCAGGTTCTTATAACGTTGGGGTTGCCTCTAGTTCATGAACGCCTGTTTAGATAGAGCTATTCATTGATTGCTTGATGTCAATGGAAATTCTTCCATCCCAAGTTATAATGCTGCCCAGATAGATGAAGGATTCCCCTTGCTCTAGTTTCACTTTTGGAGCTGTGACATCTATTCATTGATTGCTTGATGTCAATGGAAATTCTTCCATCCCAAGTTATAATGCTGCCCAGATAGATGAAGGATTCCCCTTGCTCTAGTTTCACTTTTGGAGCTGTGACATCTGTCTTTATTCTCTCTCTTCTATGCACAAAATTTCAGTTTTCTACTGGTTGATGCTCATATTCCTTAAGTATTTGTTCCATAATATTCAGAGTTGCATGCCAATTCTCTCATGTCTCAGCGAGTGAGATTATGTTTTATGTCATTTACCAATTATCCTCTGATAGGCAATTCTTGTTTCTCTATTTTTGCTTTTTCTAGATATTCATGTACATTAATAGTGCTGGCGGGAGGTTGCATTCCTTCGTTTATTTTCCTTTCTAATTTACGTGCATTTTTCATTTGCGAGGTAGAAACCTAAATTTTGAATTGGTGATGGATCATTCTTCTGTCGTTGCAGCCCATTTCAAGTTTTTCTAGTAACTAGATCATTTTGCTTGCATTCGACATGGTCAAAAGTCTTCTCCAAGTCCAATAATGCTATGTAATATCTTAATTACGTGGATCATGTTCTCGGCCGGTACATGAGTTTTGGTTCTCTTGCCCTTCAGCTTTCCCTGAATACGAATTGGTTTTCCGTTGGACTCTCTTCTAACTGTCCTTGCAATTCAGCAAATTATTCAGGCAAATATTTTAGATTCGTCAAAATCAAGCTAAATGTTCAATGTTCTTCTCATTTATCATTTTTTTGTTTATTCTGAATTCCAATTATGGCATTGTTTTGGAAGTTCTCTGGTAATTTTCACTGTTGTACCTATCTTTAATAATTCCGAAGATGCTATCTTTTCCTATGAACGTGAGAGATTAGTCATTTCTCCGTTTCTTTAATCAACTCCCGGTGCCGATTAGTATTTTTCTGCTAGCATCTCGGGCGTTAGAAGATTTTGTATTCATTTTTCCGAATTTTTTCCTCAGCAATTTATAAGTACCGTTCCGCCGTTTATCATCTTTACACGGTCATTGATTTCTTGCTGCAGGTTACCTTGGCCTTCTTCCACTATCGTAGAACTTGGTTTTGTAACTTCATGTAACGGGTTGTCTCAATTTTTGGATTCATTCATTTTCTTCTTGTTTCTATGAGGTTTCTATTGGAACTATTATACATACAGGGTTCGTCCGGAAAATAAGTGTACTGATTTTTTCCCGCCGCTCCAGGCGCGCCCAGCACCGCTCTGACGGGCTGCGATTGGAGGGGGGTATGTTGGCAAGCGACGCTGAAAAAGGCAGTCGGCTCTGAGCTGTGGTGTAGTGAGGAGCTCTGTTAACGCGAACCTCCACGCTCGACCCACGTCACGGAACGCGATGCCGAAGCAGCGTTATTCCATCAAATTTGCGGTAAAGCTTGGGAAACCGTCTACCGAAACTGTCGGTATGATTAGCCAGGCTTACGGGAAGTCAGCCATGTCCAGAAACATGATCTTTCGGTGGAACAAGATGTTCGTGGAGGGCAGAGAAGAGGTCGACGACGAACCACGGCCTGGACGCCCATCAACGACACTCACCGACGAAAATGTGCGAAAAGTTCGCGATGTACTGAACTCTGATCGTCGTCTTAGTGTTCGGATGATAGCAGAGCAGTGTAATGTGCCAAAAAATATAGTGCACGAGATTATTAGGGAGCAATTACAGATGCGAAAAATTTGTGCAAAGTTGGTGCCGAAAGTGCTCAGTGATGACCAAAGACTCAATCGTTTGGAAATCGCGACACAACTTGCGCATCACTGCAAAAATGATCCACATTTTTTAAGAGAACGTTGTTTCGGGTGACGAGATGTGGATCTTTGAGTACGACCCGGAGTCGAAGAGACAAAGTGCGGAGTGGCACACCCCATCATCACCCCGTCAAAAGAAAGCTCGCATGAGCAAATCTCGGATCAAGGCGATGCTCATTGTCTTTTTTGACAAAAGGGGAGTCGTCCACTACGAATTTGTACCTGAACGACAAACTGTAAATGCTGCATTTTACGTCCAAGTGCTCGACAGGCTTCGAAAACGAGTCGCCCGCGTCCGGCCAGCGATCAAAAACATCTGGCGGCTGCATCACGACAATGCGCCGTCTCACACCGCGCTTGTCGTGTCGGACTTCTTGGCCATGCACGGCATGGCAACGCTGCCGCACCCGACCTACAGCCCGGACTTGGCACCACTGGACTTCTTTCTGTTCCCGAAGATAAAGAGGAGTTTGAAAGGAACGCGATACGGGACTTTGGACGCCGTCAAAGAGGCCGTGACGACGTGTCTTCGAGAGGTTCCCGATGATGCCTTCGCGGGAGCGTTCCAGGAATGGGAACGCCGCTGGAACAAGTGTATCGTCTCACAAGGGTCCTATTTTGAGGAATATTAGCTTAAGATATGTAAAAGTGTAATAAATTTTTTTTCCTGAGCTCACTACACTTATTTTCCGGACGAACCCTGTAGCCGCTTATATTGTCCACCTTAATTTCGAGGCGCTCATCTGCCACGTTGGTCATGATATTCTATGATTCCTACCATCCTTCTTCCTGGCTATTTTCATTTCTTTCTCTCTAATTTTCTGTTAATAGCTTCGATGAACGTTTCTCTTTAGAGATTTTTCACTAGTAAAGTATAATGCAAAGATGGCATTAAATTACTTAAAAAACAGTTCAAATCTCCAATTAAATTATTATAAGTTAACGTCAAAACTATATTATCTTACTTGAGTTACACCTAGTCTAAAAGGAAACCACGAAATTTTATTCAGGTGAAATAATATGTAATTTTAATAACTGAAATGCATTACTATTTAGAATTCATCATCGCTCATGTTGAATTAATGAATTCAGACAATTTTATTCGCTTAGTAAGTTTTGTAACTAATACTTTAAACACCTGTGCCTTCATTGATTAAGTTTCAATGTCATTACATTCCAAAATAAATTTTATTCCTCATTATTATGAATTGTGTGAAGTATTTCTCTGTATATTTTAACGCTTTGCAGGTGCGTATCTTAGTGCTCTGATATCGTCTGTTATTATTTGATGGTGAATAAATAAGATTATTACTTAGGAAACATACTCCACGCTAGCATTTACGTCATACTAGATAAGAAATCGAACTTTATCGGGCGTAAGACAACAGATGGTTAGGTTTGAGGGCGACTAATAGCCTTCATAGATATTGAGCAATTTTTTGATACGTGCCCACTATGTGTCATGTTGATCGATTGATGAATGAGCATTTGATAATATTTGACAATAACGCAAAAATATAAACCACCTGGCTTAAATATAATGCCTATATTTGTTGGCTACGTTTTTTATAACCTTTCTTTTGAGGATAGTTAGTGTTAAGAAACTATTTACATAGATATTTATGCTAGTTTTGTGTTGACCCAAAAATCACTTTTTAAAGTTCTGATTAAAACAAATGTTTGAAACGGTAAATCTGTCCTTCTACGGCTTCGAAAAAAACATTAGGCAACTAAAAAGTTAGCATTTTATTTCTGCTACTAGGTAACTTTAATGAATTGATGTCTCGTGATATTAATTTAACAATATAACAATGCGATTAATGCAAATGTAGATTTTGCCTTGAACTATCATTTTATTTTTCTCATGAAAATAATTCAAAAATATTTCGCCATTATCAGCATGAGTATAAGGACTCAAAAAACGAGAATCCCATCCTCACCAATATCCTTTACGAATATGAATTTCTATGAATACGAAAATGAACTCCTTTAATACATTCAATATCGTTTTCATAATGAATGTTACTACACCATTCATTTTCTGTTTAACCATAATTCATCCTGAACCATGTGTTATTATAGATAAAAGTCCATTCCTTCCGTATATAATGTGATGGCATTATTACTTTGTCATAATTTCCATGGTTGCATGTGTATGTTGAACTTGGAATGTCACTATATTCGTTTTATTAATTGAAATTAATCAGTTTTATCTCGATTTACGAGTAAATGAATGTGTAAAGGGTGTAACAATTCCACCTGAGAAATATGCGCAAAGATTATCTGGCAATCACTCCTGTTCAAACAAATGCCTCATGTTGGGCGCTATGCCTTCCTTACAGCCATAGCACACACCCACACCGAACACCCCCTATTCACACCTTCCATTAAAATACTCTATTTTGCAAACCTGTGGCATGACCTTCCAATGGTGACCATTTCATTCGGTGTCGTTCCGTACGAACGTGGTGATCGATTGGAGAGAATTGAATGGGGAATGCTTAGAGGGAGTCCAACCAAGAGGAGAGCATTGAATAGCAATGAACGCTGCAAGGTGAATGGTAATGGTACATGGGCGTAGTTTGCCATTTCCTGCCCCTTTTACAAACGGGTAAAAAAGTCAACAGGCCGGGACATATTCTGTTCGACGTTGACGAGGTACATGCATTCGTACAGTCCTCACTCTTGGTGGATTATCATGCAGGTAAATCGTGTAATAACCGATGAATTTATCCAGTTCTAATTATTTGCAAGAAAATTGGTGAAAATAAGGATAAAGTTTACGTGACATGATGAAAGAACGCAATCCCAGAAAAGGAACACAAGAAAAAGAAAAAAACGAATTACTTTTAATATTTGGTTTGTCCCAGCCACCTTTATCAGATTAAAATGTAACTGCAGAGCAGTAGATTAGAAACTAGGTAGAGACAACATAGAAATATATGCACGTAGTTGCATGTGTGTTTCTGCATGCTCAAAGATATATTAATATAATTTAACTAATAGTTACTTGAGGCCTGGATTCCGTGGAATTCCATTTGTGGTGTTGGGAAAGTATCAATACATACAATTTGTGTTCAACAGAAATAATATTTAGAGAAAGTTTTCTCTATAAAGCGATATCTATGTTCTATATATTTTCAATTTTCATATTTAGATTTATCATTAGCTGTATATTTATACGTAAAATCTAGGTGACTGAACACCACCTGCCAGACACTCATTTATACTGCATGTTGCGGGGCACTGTGTATACGTAAATGTAGGTTAATTCCAGCAATAGGAACGTGTATTCGTTTGGCTCTAATATGAATAGATTTTCATTGGTATATTGAAAAGAGAACAGGGGCTAGTGTGAGTATTTCATTCGTGAATGACAACTAAAGAGAAATTTACACTATTCTTAAAATTATTTCTGATTCATTTTGAAAAAATCGATGCTGCAAATTTGAAAACACTTAGATAAATACATACGAACGAAAATAATGCTATGGAGTGATAACATGCAAGATACTTTGTATATTTATGAATTCATACATTTCCGAAATGAACAATGTAGAAAGATACAATCCCTACGTTTAGGAAGACACAAGAAAAAATATCCGGTTCCGTATGGACAAACTGTAATCATTCCAATATGTATGTAAAACCAAGCATTAGAGAAATGAGACACTGAGATTACTCGAAACGAAAAGAAAATACAAATATTTTGAGTCAAAGTCACTTAGGAAAACCCTTTAAAGCTAGTAACAGTGAAAGAGTAATTTATAAATAGATGTCATGAGTCTATTTTCCTTGCTAATTCAATTAGTGATGAGATTCGTGAAAACTGATAGGTACAACCATTCGAACCATCTGGAAATATTTTATTTTTGAATCTTTAGGCAAACTTAAACAGTTCCAACAATGGCTTAATAATTTTTCTTTGATGATTTCGCAGTCCCGACGCAATCCGTCATGGCTGTTATCTATTCACCACATATATAAAGTAAATTTAAACTAAATTACAATATTTGAAGAAATTTGCGCTAAATTGCACGTATTCTACTTCTTTAACAATGCCCATGCTAAAACGTATACATGAGAAATAAAATGCCAACTATCAGTCCTTTAGGCATGAGTATATTTGTTAATGATTAATAATCACCAATTTTCAAAATTATTAATTCTTAAGACGCCCCTTTGTTCTAACTTACTTGTTAACGAATACATTTTGGGTGGTAAACAAAAGGAAGCTTGCATTTTGTTTCCTAACTTTGACTTTCCAGGAAAATTGTTACTCCTTTTGAGTTTAAAACCGAAAAAACCCTCGGTTATACTTGGGGAGGACTTTTAATATATTAAATATGTACGTTTATGCACGGTGTGAACTTGGAAAGATCTATGAAAGAGTCATATTTTATGGCTTCTAAAATTTACATAATTCTCCTAAAACTGCTGAAAGACCGTCTCATATGGGATTTTATGATATCCACCAGAAAAATGTAGCATTGAAGTGGATGAACTTCGTTAAGAAGATTTACAAATTAAAGTGTTACCACTTTCTTTGCTTTGTATTATGATGTTGTTATGTTTAAGTATATATTAGCAAGTTTTGATTAATTATTCAAGTCGTAACCTTAATATAATCATAAAATTGATTAAATTTGTATTCTAGCTGCTTAGGAGACGGATAATTATAGATAGGTTTCCTGCTACCTGCAACGTTGGGTCGCATTCCCCGCCATTTAGAGACTCTTTGGGGGTAGAGTGTTTCGCGGTGCATTTTCATGTGGTAGTGATGTTTCAATTTCTTGCTTGTTGTGTCCTGGCTTCCGTGTTGTAGGATGTCTTTCGTGCTGCATCATGGGGTGCAGTTTTTTAGTTGTTTTGCGGTATATGTGTTTGCATGAGTATTGGATGAAGGGATTTTTGCATGAGTGTGTGCGCTGCTGTGGGTGTAATTTTCCGTGTTGTTTTTTTTGCATGTGGTATTTTTCTTTTTTACGGTTGGTGACCTAACACCCCCCGCCACACGCCCTTGCGGCGGTTTGCGGGGTATTATGTAGATGTAGATGTAGATAGGTATTTGTATGCTCTTTGCAACAAATCAAGACATCCGTTAGTGTTTTATGCACCAGTAATGTGCTATTTGATTATAAATGCCTAAATGTTACTAATTATGCTTTTTAATATTTACCAGTATCTAAGACTATACTCTAGCCTATAAACGTATTCATTCTTCATTTTATACCACGTTTTTTTGTTTATATTTTCTTTTATATATACCCATAACAATGGGTTGTAACATTTCATGGAAAACCATAAATGGATCAATAAATGTTTCAATTTGAACCATCTTCCAAAATGCATCATTAAATTTCTTGATACATTTCTAGTTTATATGTATTTATGTAGCGTGTATGCCGTTCTTAATTGTCGTGGCATAAATTTGATTTTTGGAAGTACCTTCTGATTTCTTACGACGAAAAAATTAAAGTAGTATTATTTATCTGCGTAAATCTTTTTCAAACAGTAAAAGGTTAATTGAGTTTATTTATTCATAAACTCAAAAAATAATAGATTTTAATTTCTTCTTTGAATAAAAAACCATGCTATACGCCTTTATTCCCATGATTTAATCCTACCGGAAAACAGTGGACAGGAGGAGTAACGGGCCTTCAAAATAAGTAAAGAGTATTTTATTTTACAAAAGTTTTCTAATTTTTGTTAAACAAAAAGTTTAGTTTTCCTTAAGGGCAGGACTGTAGACATATCCAGATTTAATACCCCACAAGTGTTTAAAATAGTTGACCACAGGAGATTTTGTGTGCTTTCCCGGCGAAAAGCTGTGGAAAAGGCTACTCGGGTCAGTTCGATGATGCAGTTCGGTTCATCGATGACGCCAAATTTTCGGAAAACGATTCGTTTTCGATCCTCAGGGCTGAATATGACTTTCGGAAAACGAGTCATTACCAGCCCTGAGGATCGAACACGAATCGTTTTCCAAAATGTTGGCGTCATCGATGGAGAAATTGTCCGGTGGAAGACCCGAATAGCCTTTTTCATAGCTAACCACAGAATTGAGGGGTTTGAAACATGTACCTTGAGATTTTTGCATCATTTTTATATCTACACCCTCATCTTATCCACTTTACAGAGTAAGATTTTGCGTCAATTAGTAGATTTTATATTTTTAGCCTCCATTTTTTTATTCTTTGACATTTTATCCTTTGGTAACTCATGAAATACCGGCTGAGTATCTCTTTGATTTTCAAAGTAGAGGAATCATGCGAGAATCTTGTTTCTATTCCATCAAGCCGAGATATAGATTAATTTCCTTATTAATTTTTTAATTCGTTTGTTCCTTTTACAATTTCGCGTCGAAAATCTTTATCATACGACTCCCATCTAAATGTTAACGACATCCGCTGACGCTGACTTGAGCCTCACTCTTGGCACGTATTCTCGTTTCACGGTTACTCCGTTACCTCGGAGGAACTCCGAAGGGACTCGCTGTCACCTCAGGCGGAGTAGACACGGCAGCGCTCTAGCGAAGGGCGAGGAGGACGCTCAATAGTCGGGGTTGGGTGAAAATGCCCTGGATTCTCACACGTGGGAGTGACATTCGTAGCGGGTATTCCCTACCGTGCAAGGATTTGTTTCGAGCCTTCAAGGACGCGGGTTCGGAAATGGTGTGTTCCCTCGACATTCGCAACGCCATTTTTTCCGCTATCTCGTTGTGAGAAAATGGTATTCGAGGAAGAAGCGTTTTTGAAAAATAATAGATAACAGTGTTGTCAGTCTTTAAAATTGCATTTCTAAATAGTAAAGAGTCATAATAACTTCATCATGATCATCATATGAATAATTGATGAAAGAAAACACTAAAATTATCGCAAATTTCGAGATTAAGATGATCTAGGACAGATTAACTAAAGGATATTTATTTTGCAGTTTTGAAGTGTGCTGAAGATTTATTTTTCTGTTACTTTTAATATGGTGGATTTGTTGTATATAACGCAATGAAATAAATGTTGGAATATTAAATGTGCAAATAAGATATCTAATGAACCTCAAATAGAGTAATATATTTTAGGAAAACCATAAACTTTCTCAAAAAAGATAATTTTACAAGTTTTATTAGAAGTGAAAGGCGTATATTATAAGTGAAACCGTTTACACGTAACAGTTTACATGTTCTAATAAAAAACATTTTGTGGGAAGGAACTTGCTCGTTGCACATTACGGGTAGTTTCCTTTCTTATTTCAGGTACCTTTCTCGAACCGTTCCAAAGCAAATGGAGCATTTTCCTCCAACAAATTAAATATATCCGAAGATATAAATGGCAATAATCAACCATCATTGTCAAATCGATTTATCCTTCCGTTTCCTCGATGCCAGAGATTATAATTACGTCATTCCCTTCCAGAAGATTTAATATCTTTTCTTGCCTAATCGAGTGGAAGATAGATTATTGGTTTTCCCGTGCATAGGTACGTATAGATGCCCCAGCCGATAAAGATTTTCCCAGACGGATGTTTTCAATTGGGACTGATGATTGGGACTGACTGGGCATGATGTTATCTTATTTCTTCCGAAAGTCCAAATCAAAAACTCCCCAAATTATTTCCACCAGCAGTTGAAATGAAAAGGGGAAGAAAAAAGTTCCTGAGGAAGAACAGGTATTGACCAAACAAGTCCTCCCTGATCCCTGAGATGTCTTCATGATGCCGTTGAGTATTGCATGAATTCTGTGCCTGTATTCCTATTTTTAGTATCACTTACAGATACATATCCCAAATCCATTGTATTTAATCCGACGGGTTTCTTTAATAGATGGGAGCTCATCGTGGAAAATTTTAAATATGTCACTGTTGGGGAAATATCTCAGAGTTTTTGCGGTGCTTAATGCTCTTTTCTATCCAATCCAAAAAGCTCCTCTCATGATTGATCTACGCAGATAAGCAATGGTATATTTCTTTGTATATTCCTATCAAATTCATTTGTAAACCTACCTTTTCTTTTAGTAATTAATAGATATTAGCAACTAAGTCAAAAGTAAACAACATTTGTCTTATCTTTTGTTGCAATTCTTAACGCAATGCACTCATTGAATCTGGTGACTCAATGAACAACCAAAATCTTTATTGATTTTACTTTACAGCAGTAATCATAATTTGTAGACCAATTACTTATTATCGGCATCATAAATTGTCCCACGGCTCCATGTATCTATCGCCTTGCGTCCTCATAAATGTGATGTACAATTTTGATGAAATAGTTGCTTCTCTAAGAATTGGTTTTCTTTAATGTCATATTTTAATTTTATAATCCTGTCACACCTAGTGATTTTCCGTAAAAGTCTTAATGAATGAGTCACGTGTGAAGTTGTATTAAGGTACAGAATTCTGGAAAGAAGGTAAAGGAGAAAATACCCTATTGCTCCATTAGGTTTACATACATGTTCCAACATTGAGTCGCGTTAGAAATGAAGTTTAATGAAGACACAAGTGCTGTAGTGACTTATTGATATTAGTCGCTAACACTTCTAATTGTGTAGGAAGTTACCAATCTTACAAAGGGTACTACAGATGTTAACATCATTAAGTGGGTGGGAACATTTTGTTTGTGCTTCCGAGAGAAAACATAAGGAATACTTAAGCTATTTAGAATTATAATGGACTCGCGTCGTGTTTTCAGATTCCTGAAGCGACGCTGCGTACAATTTGGAGCTGGCTTGTCCTCAATGCAAACCGTTGGAGAAACAAGCCCCGTGAGAAATTTTATTTACAAAATTGTTGTCACAAGGCGTACACCAAAATTGTTTTTACAGTAAAAATACATATATTTTTTCCAATAATTTTCGCCGAAGTTATTCTCGCAGTTTATGTATTATTTCTTACAACGGAAAAGATAATTCCTTTCCTTCTTCATAAAAGCTTGTCTTTTTAATTCATCCATACTTATTTCAGCCCTTAACCATTCGAAAAGGAAAATGGCAGCATTAATCTCGACTTATTATTTTTACCATTAGTCCTGGTGATTCGTCTGCCGGTAGGACCCCAATTATCCCTTCACTTTTCATCCCATTTCTCGAGATCTAGCCATTTTATTAAACACTTGAAATGGTCTCTAATTATCTCGTTAATATTTTCCATAAGTTATCTTGCAGCTCCTCCCGTTAGTTTGCATGAGAAGGGTCAGAGGTATACACAAACCATCGACATTAATCTGAGTTAGTAATTTATGCATGGCCCTTTCTCTCGCCGAAGTTCTCCAATCACTAGATGAACCGTAGTTTATGCTAGCATAAACTTGAATCTACAATTATCTAGTAAACAGCGGAAATCTACGGAATCCATAGGTCACGTCGTGTCTTAACTTAATTATTAAACTGAAGTTTTCATGGCTTATTTGATGAGGTTACAAGATTATATTTTCCACTTATCTCTCAAGGTTATATTTTCCACTTATCACTTGTTGAAGTGTCCGTGCATTCAAATCTTCTTCATTCAGGTTTAATTTATTTATTTTAATATTTAAGTAGTTGTCAATTTTAAGGTGGTCAATTATGAAAAATTAGTAAATAATCGAGTCAGAAATTTCATGAGTAATTTTCTCTCGTATATAGTTAAAATAATTTCACTAAAGTAAAAGATAAAATAATAAATAACGACGAGTACTTAACTCGGTATCTTTGACAAATGAGCATTGTCATACCCTCATATTACGACTCATGCGCATTAACCGCTGGGCCACTTTATGTCATTAAGATAATATTCATCTATCAATTTAATTTAAATCATGTATTCTTGGCGCAATCCCGGGAGAATTTAGCTGAAACACGTATATCCAGATATAACGGGAAGAGTCAACCCCAGCCGTACTCTTATAGAGTCAAGTACTCTTATAGAGTACGGCTGGGATTGACTCTTCCCGTTATATTCATACGGCCGTAGTTACCGTTCGCTTACACATATCCAGTAATGTCACTTGACTCAAAGAAATATTTTCGATCAGGTTCTTGGCATGTTACACACTGCCCTCCTCATAGGCTATCCAAAATTAGTTGAGCTCTCTCCCAAATTTCATCTAACGTGTTTATTAATCTGCATCTGACTCCCTAATATCAGTATCATCTCCTATATCTTATGGGTATTTACTCTATTTATTTTAGCCGCAAATGTAGACCCTAGGTAAGCCTATTTCTGATTTCACCTCATAGGTACACTCAACATAAACGCTATTATAATATGTTAATAATATCGATCCGCGCGTGAACTTAAGCCCTAAATTTTCTGAACAAAGGCATTCCCAATAAAGGGTACCGTAATTTTCCACCCAAAAGGCCTTTAAATTTGACTAAAGAGTCTCTCGATACAACTTAATGAAAATAAAATGGTCATAAAATTATCCTTTCAGTGGTCTCAAACTTCGCCAGTTAATTTAATCCTCCATTAGAGATCGTAGGAAGAAAATTTTGCGTACTGGAATCATTAGATAATAACAGAGCTAAAGGAATCCTATTACCTCTATGCTCTGTCCATGGCTCTTTAAAAACGGACACGATGTCGCATTTATTAAGTAAGTACTCATTATCAATTACAACTAACCCTCTCATCTGAGATGGATTTGCAAATAGAATATCATAATTAAACGTAAACCGTGTAGTTCCTTGTATAAGGACAGAGCTTTTAGGGGCGATGAAGGAAAGATTTTATTTTGCCTTACTGTCTACCACGTATTTGGTTATGGTTATACCTTCAGGGTCTTCATTTGATTCAAGATCTATATTAGTAATTATTTTATTTATTTAGAAGGCAGTATTATTCCCCTTGAATTTCAACAATTGCTTAATCATCCGTAAAAAGTAAAATGTGTATGAAAATGAAGAATTGCTATTGAATATGGTTCATTATAGGTCTGAATAGTTGTAGAGGAATTTTATAACATCCCATCAACTAAAATCCATTTTTTAGGGTAATACGACAACCAGTTCTCCATTTTTTCTTCTTTAATCCATATCGTATCGAAATACCTTATCAAAATAATTTCTGGATCCACTCGATTTCAATATATTATTAAATATCTTTGGATATTTTGGTGTTCTAATAGAAAAACAAGTTATTCCCTCTGTGTCTCCGTCAAATTGAGACGAAATTCGTTATCATTGAGTGGAAAAAGATTTAGAAGTGCTTCCATTTAGGTGACAAGTAGAAAAAATCTTAGTGAGATCAACGATTTTTTTGCTAATGGAATTAAAGGATTCTGCTGAGAACGGTGTCATTTAGTAGATGTACGATAGTGGCTATAGTTTGAAATACGCAGCTGGAGGAAGAACTCGCGCACCTGGTTGACACAAATCCCTGAGATGAACGAAAACCAGTCAACTCCTCGGGAAATGAAATTTCATAGCCATTTTTTAAAGCAACTTAGGGTGAATTAAACTGCTAAGTCGCTGTTAAAAATGGAATTTAAATAGGAGAAAATTTCTCTCTATTTTTCCATTTAGGTTTACTTATTTCTAAACATTATCGTTTTAATTACCTGGATAAATTGAAGCAAAACCGTCTGTATTCTATAGGCATCTGTAAATCCAGTTCACCAAACGTTTAAAATATTTCATGCTCTAAAAAAGTATTTGATCGTTCGAAGTTCCCTTTTAAAGATTTTCGGAAATAAACGTAGAACACAGTAGGCGTGGAACGTATTGGGATTCGGATAGTAAATAAACGGTTCCCTTTTGAAGGATAATTGGTAGTTTTAAAAAATTCATGAAATCACGTAGCGAGGTCAGAATTAAATTTCCGAAAGTATTTCTGTATAATTGAATGGAATCACTCCACAGGCTTTGACTTCAGGCTAATTTTTTGCTAGATATTATTGCGAACGAGGAAAATCGGTTATTGAAAGAAAAGAGACAGCTTATATTGAGCTTGTTAATGGGATGAGAAAAGTCATTTCAATTGCGAATGGATATTTAAAATATCTTCTTTATCTTATAATAGAACTGGCCCAGGTTACGGATGCATAAGTTTTCATATGTAAACAAAATTGAAATTACAGATATAAGAATTTCTGGGGTAGTCACGATATATATATATATATATATATATATATATATATATATATATATATATATATATATATATATACATTGCTACATTGCTGTTTTACGTGGTTCGGATCATTTGTTATTCAGCATAATCTCAAGTATTTTAGAACCTTTCTTAACTGGAAATAGAAGCATTCCATAATTTTATTTTTCTTTTGAATAATAGTGAAATAAGTTTTGAAGGAGAAAAATGTATCAAAATGGGATAAGAATGTGTTACATAGAAATACCGTTTTTAGGAATGATCAGTTCCAAATCTGAAATGTATCCTCTTTTGAGCAAACTCAATCCAATGAGGACCAATATAAATCGGATTAATATAATTCGGATGAATATATATATATATATATATATATATATATATATATATATATATATATATGTAATATTTTGCAAAATATATTGAAAATTTTGTATATTTGAATTTTGTAATCACGAAGAAGTTTCTCTTATAAGTTAGCAATAATGCAATAAGTTAGATAATGCAATTTAAGCACAATTAATTGCATTATCAAGAGAAACGAGATTTTGCCGTCTGAATAATTTATCAAGGCCGTGAGTGCAAATGCAGTCCCAAGAATTGCTTACATTTACGAATGTTTGCATGGCTTCTACTGAACTTGGTATCCCTAAATTGATGCGCATCGACTTGTGACCGGAAGCATTTAGCAGAAGGCTCAAGGGGTGTGGAAAATCTGCTGGCAGCGGTGTGTGGACGCAAAAAGGTGCCACTTTGAAGACTTATGAGTGTATTAATCAATTCTGGCGATAAACGTTTTTGAATCGACTCAGTCCTACTACTTTTGGGAAAGTTCTTTTATCACATTATATTTACAACTTTTATGCTGCATCTCCGGGTGAAGACATAATAAGCTAATATATGTACAAATAGAGACATGGGATAGAAGTCGAGACTGACTGAGCTAGCCCCAGAGATGAAAGACCTAGAATATAATAGTTGGAACCCAATCTGGTAAAACCCAGAAAGTGGCACGAAATAACGCTATCTTTTTTATCTTTTTCCGCTTCACCTCAAATAGGTAAAGACGATTTGATAGTCCCCATCGAGTAAGACCTGTGGAATATTGCTTTCATTAGATATAAATCTATAGGCCCGCAAATATGGCAGTGCATGTGCGCGTGTGAATCTGCCTACGGCAGGAATCAGACATGCCACGAGGCAGACCCGGGTGCACAGCATTACCGATCTGCAACCGGGCCCCATTGTACTATCGCTCTATTTTGCGGAGAAATATTTTCTACTAACTTTTTTGTTTATTTGTCCATTCACTTTCGCAGTATAGGTGCTAGGCTCTAGGTGCTAAAATATAGCAATTTATAACTTATGTACTTGGTAAGAATGTAGCTTTGGATATGGTCCTTTTGTATTAAATTTGGGGCAGGCTAATCTTTTCTGTTTATGCGCATTTAGCGAAGAAAAGCGGGTTGAGGAATTGCAATAAATCTAAGAAGAAGAGTTGTGGCAGTGATATTGTGTCTTTTGAAATTCAATTTAATTGTGATAAATCGGTGGCTCTGCATAAATTGTTCTTCAGCGAACTTTGGAAGAGATGATTTGTATTTAGTCAATTGTATTTGCTAGTTGGCAAGTAAGCTGCATAGTTACTTGACATTATTTCCTAATTTCGCCATCAAAAGGTGATAATTATATTATTACATGTCATTATTTTTATTAATTTCAAAATATACCACATCACCATATGTATTGTAGCATTTGTTAAATTTTAGCTTCCAGTGGGATACTTCTTGGCCATCTAATTTTAATTTGTTTAGAAAACAAATTATGAAATTATAAGTAATTTTGAAATACTAGTGCTCGTTGATTATACTTTACTATGTGGTACATTTTTTTATTGGCCTATTTTTCTAAAAACATTCCCTTTTACTGTCAGGCATATTTTTATTCGATACATTACTATTACTGCTTGTATATTTCTTGTCGTGAATTAATATTTCATTTCAGCTCATTTACTCTCTACTAGCAATTACAATACGAAAAATGATACAATTGTTGTTTTTCCCTATTATTTATTGCCAGTGCGTGTAGATTACATTTATAAGATCATTTTAAAAGGTCAGGGGGATACGTAAAATACTATAGCCAAATAACATATATGAGAAGTGGGGTAAAATGTATCTTCATCACTTTAATCGAGTCAAATATGGCTGAGTTCTCATTCAACAAAGTTTATTAACACAATCCAGCGTTGTGAATCTGAAGGTCGTCGATGTCCTGGAGCAGGATAAGACAGGGAAAATTTTAAATTGCTCAACTTTTAAAAAGCACTCTCCCCTTTTAGAGCTGACTTTTCTTACCTTAGGAAAGGAGATAAGCCGCACAATGACTGATACCGTCCTTACCCACCCCGCTCATCCAATCACTCCCTAACGTCACTCCGCCAATACCTACCCACCCAGATTTTGCAATACTTATACCTTAATTTGAACTTTTTAACTTAAACTTAGCCCTAGGATAATGAATAAGCATGAAAAATAGTACAATATAGTGAAATAGTGTAGTACAAAATAAAGAAATAGCTGTGAAAAATTACAACTTAATATTTTTCTCAATGGCCAATTTGTACAAATCAGGTATCACAAATCACCCTTTATTTTTCTTTGTACATTAACTGTGTGGTTTCCGTAGAAAAAAATTTATATTCAATTTGTCGCAGCATTCATGGAAATGCTTACATTCAACTCTACGCGTGTATGTTTAGAATAGGAAATAGAACGCAATTGCCGGGAGAAAAAACGCTATTCAATATGTGATTTTTTGCTAACATTAGATGGAATATGCATTTATATTGGACCTCTCGTTTGATAATATTCGGGTTCACTCTGCTGAACCGAATCGATTGAGTCTTCTACGGTAAAGAGAGCATTTTGCCGTCGTCCTGGAGAATAAATCTTACGTTTTTTGAGTCACTTTACCTCTAAAGGGTGGCACAAATGATTTCTCTTCAATGACTACGCACATGGCTGGAGATGTTTGCTCGGGACGTGCTAGGCCGTAAGATTTCGCAAGAAGTCTTCACCTGAGTTCATTGGGTGCTCTGAAAGTCATCCATTTCTCTCTTTCTACCTGCGTCTCTCACTCCCTCTATCCCGACTACATTTCCGAACTTCAAAGTGTGTGGACCCCAAAGCGCAGAAGGATATGGCGGCAAGTCTAATTGGCTTTGTTCCGAAGTTTCCTTCTTTCACTTCCATTTTCAAATAGCTTATTTTTATTGCGCGGTAGGAACGACCAATTGGTTGCATATTTAACCCGATTCAAATACATACCATCCTTGATAATCAACTCCATGAAGGTAAATTTCATTTCATTATTTTTATCCCAGTCATTAAGTTTTATCGGAAACCTGACAGATACAGCCTTCCAACTCTTCCTACTACTATATAATTCTATTTACTATATCGTAGATATATTTATGACCGATTCCAAAAGGCTAATTAAAACCATATGGAAGGACTGTATTTGAGAACTGAAATTTAGGAACGCACCTTAATTTAAAATTGAGCATATAGGTAGAAATGAGTCCGTCTGCATTACGCCTTAGGAAATTAACGAAACAAGAGAGGTTGAGTTTCAATTGTAAGTTGTTAAGTTTACGAAAGCAACTTTTTTATATTCCAATAATATACAGTCATTGCTTGCATTACAGTTCAGAGGGACCAAAAATTGCTACATCTACTTACAAAGTCGACAATAAGAGGAAACTGATGGACATCGGTATCTAAAAACCCAATATATAAGACAGGATAGCTAACAATTTCTTAATGACACATAGACGAGAGACGGATACCATAATTCTTCATGCTCTATTTTGCGTGCCAATATTTTGAGCAGTGGGCTATGGAGCAAGTTATATAGCAATACATAGAGTTATTTAATTGCTCTACGTGGATAAGAGAAGTATTTAATGATTGGCGAAAGGTGGCTGATTGAATTTAGAATGAAGTAATAACGAGTGCAAGTTTTAAGATCTTGCATTCAATTTAAATGAGTCTTGCTAGTCTATTATTAAAGTCTCGTCTTAAAGTTTTTTCCCCAAGAATTTATCTCTGAAATCCTGAGTTCACAGCATGATCCTCTCAATTTCCTTGTTTGCCGGGGTCTTTTGATTCCATCTGCTAATTATTTTCTATGCAGTGTTCTGTGATAATTTTGTATCTCTTAGCCAAGTGCTTTGTTCTATTTTCATTTTTCTGTCTTTGTACGCGTCAATTGCTAACAAAAATAATTCTTGGCCGCCATTTTTCATTGTCTACCAAGTTCATTAATTAAATAAGCTGTCATCATTTAATTAGTACCTTTGACTATCAGTGGCAACTTTAATTCGGTAATTTTTCTGTTCTCGAGTTGACAAATCATCACAAAATACTCATAGAAGAGTGTTTTCAATCGTTAAAAATTAAATATCTCGGGAAAGTTGGAGAAGTAAGAGTACATGTGAAAAATTTATCTCTGGCTTTAAAAAAGAAAAAAAACTAGGTGATATTTCATCTTTTCTATCATCAAATACCGTAGGCTTATTATAAATATGAACATGTATTAAAATTCAGTTTCTTAGGGTCTGCTCTAATGGTGTGGGTAACTTGTTTTTTTCAATTATTTTATCCCTATCATATAATATGAAAGCTTTACAGTGTATGTAAGGCAATTTTTATCTCCGCGGAATCTTTTTCATTCATGATATTTTGTATATGCCTGATGTAGGTATACAATGTATCAACGCTCTGATTTCATCTGCTGTTTTTTAATGCAGTCTAGTCATCCTGATAAAGGTTTTTGATGGTATGGGAGACTCTTGACTCGATCCTTCTCCACATTAAAACGAATTGGACCGTGCATTTCACCATTGCTTCTTGAGGCATCTTAAAGTTCTACCTCTCTAAAAATTCACTAACTTTTACATCGATTGGAATCATGTGAAATGTAGCCCATTACTGACATTTTTCACGGAATTGGTAGTCCTCCGAACTACAATTGAAGGTAAAAAGGTGGTAAATTTGACAACGTGAACGTTCTTATCACTCGATAAGAACGGATCAAAAAGTTACAGAATCAGGACCCGGGAAAAGCAGACGCCGGAAAATGGTTATGTTATTATGAGAGTCTCCCGGGCGACGACACACGAGTCTACTGGAACCCACTTATTGTGCTCGGAGAACCGTGAAAATTTTCGTCATCGGATGTGTTGCCGCCCGTCCGATGTTATATTTAGACTTCCCCAGGTAACTTGTGCATCGGGCATCGTTGACTCGAGGGTCTTCTTACGAGGCTGCCAGCCCGTCGGCCCGGAAACTCATCGCGACGCCCTTGAGTGATCGGTGAAGACTCCTAAAGGGAACACAGTCGAAAAAAAGTCTAATAGAGCAGTAAGTGTGAATAGTGTCGTGTTTATGGTGTTCATCTCTGCGCATGATATTTTCCGTGGCAACTCTGACTCATATGGCGAAGGGGATAATGGTATATAAAGAAATATCTTCTTTCATTTCAACATCTACATAATTACCCGTAAGCCGCCGCAAGGGCGTGTGGCATGGGGTGTTAGGTCACCGGCCGTAAAAGGGAACAAATACTCATTTAAAACCAGCACATACATGTATTGGTTTTACGCGTATAAGATCCGAGTGAAAACGGTCTCATTCAGGAAATTGAGAAGGTCCAACGCCGGGCAGCCCTTGTCTTTTAAAACACTTACAATAAAACGCAAAGCGTCACTCGAATGTTATAAAGTTAGGTTAGGAATCATTAGAAGAAAGGTGATGATGCTGAAAGACGATGATGATGAAAAATTCAGGATGAGACCATAATCGCTAGTATCCAGTAAGCAGGAGAATACTTGGAAAATATTACAATTATCCCTGTAATCTTCGTTAGGGTGAAATAATATTTTGGTAAGTCGCACAGCATTGAACTTTTCAAACTTTAGCGCAGTAATATTTGTTAACGAATGGAGCAGAAAAGTTGTGCCTGGAGAACTTGTTACTGCCAATGGGTTCCTGTTTGTTAAAGAATATTGATTTATTTCTCGGTTAAATGCAAAAATATCGGTTATCAAGATTTAAGTTCCCTCAAGGGCAAAAATAAATATGATAAAACATGGAATAAAAGCGATATTAATATGAAATTTTCACTTAAATTAGAATTTTCTGGCTTAATGTTGAAATTGGACCCTTCTGTAGCTCGATTGTATGCACTTCAATATTCAACCTAAAATTTCCACGAACCATTGTGTAAAAAGAATATTTAAGGAGAAGTCGGGCATTTTAGGCTCTAGAATCATAAACATTCTTAAACTATCGTACTTGCTCTTTTACCTCAACTTTCTTCTACACTCTCGGCTGGTTATATAAAAACAGAATTAGCCACCTTAAGCATTAACCTGAGTGCCTTCAATGTTGTGAGCTTCATTTTTAAGAATCAAGCGAAAAGCAAGCTGAGAAATTTTACCATAGTTTTAAAACAAATATAATATTAATAGAATAGTAATAATAGTAATATGAGTAATATAATATTAATATTACATAGAAAAAGGTTATCAGGAAACCATAATTCGTTTATAATAAAATCTCAACCTTTTCAATTGGCAGCAACACTGATAAAAATCTGAATAATATTACAGTAATAAATTCTTGGCTTATGATTTTAGCTGTTCATATTCGCCTTCTTTCGTGCTAACTCCCATTAAAGTATACCTTTATAAAATGAGTAGGTACACAGGGAGAAGTCAAATGAGGATAGGCTTCAATCATCCTTTTAATAACACTCCTACTTATTATCAAATATAATTAAGGGTTAAAAGTTGTGAAATATTAATTTTAAGCCTGGGCGCTTTGCGGAATTAATGCCATTAGGCGAAACATTAGTGCGAAAATATGACACATCAAAGTACCAAAAGACCTGTTGATCTTATTCCTCTGTTTTTCTAATTCATTAAATTTTATAGCTTTGTTTTTCACCCTCAATCTAGGGATGGATTAGTAAGCTTTTTAACCCATTAGCTTTGTCTCCTATCTTTTGAACCAGGTAATAACCTCGTACGCCATCAAAATATTATATTTAATGCCTAATTTCCTTCCCTATTTTGTCTACCAAGAATTCATTCAGAATTATTTTGAGAAGCAATTTTTTTTTCATGAACCTTGTGGTTTAATTTTTTTTCTTAAACTGGATTATCCTGGCAATAATTTTTCTAGATTGAGTTGTCTTCGTAAACTTTTATAATCGTATATTCTGTATGAATTAGTTTTATGGGTTCTTATCAGTTTAGGTACGTTCAGATTTTATACATCAATTTTTATCAACCATATGCATGAATTTATGTTGTAAATAGAATAACATGAACGAATTTATATTCAATTTGATCCAATTTCATATCTCTGCCATTTCCGTAGAATTGTCACATCTCGCCCATGATTCATTATAAATTCCCATAGGGTAAAGGGATATCAGTTTATAATCTCAACCAGCTCCAGCAATAGATGATGAATCTGCACATTTTCTTCATCAGGCTTACACAACCCCTGCTCATCCGTTTGGGAGAGCATAAACTAAAGCAGTGAGTGGACTGGAACATTTACGTAAATAAATTGCCCCAGTTTGTTTAACTGCTAGTTAAACTGTTGTTCTCTTTGCCGTGGAAGGCATTAGGTAGCCCCTTAGTTCATAAAATGAGATATTTATAATATTTTTAAGATCCAAGTACTGCATTTTTATTGCTAATGAAAGCCAGCGAGCAACTCAAAAACTAATTACTAAAGCACTTTACTTTTGCAGCTTCACAATATATATACACATGCATACTTAAGCAAAAACAGAGAACGACAATAAACGCCGCTTAAACGCGTTTCGTCACCTCATCTGCGTCCAAATTAATTCTCCAAGAGGTATTTAATCTCTTTCGAAAAATGAAAAAACCTGCGTTTATGGCATGAATTAATTGCACATACTCCATCTCTTGGGTATAAGAGCAAGAAAAGAAGCTTATATGGCATAATATATGAGCTAAAGTGCCTGCTGATGATAATTTCATCTAATGTATGTTCACCACTTCTTAAGCTATGTGGCACCTAGGAGATTTATCGTATAGTTTCAAGTATTTTTCAGTAGTGGTTTTTATCCTGAATAAAAGAAATATGCATGTAATCTGCAAGAGGTACGACAAATTGCGTTCAGAGGGTAATAAAGTCCTGTTCATTCGGATCAACGTACTATGGTTCTTTTCTCGCTTAGTAAGCGCCGTTTAATATATTATATTCCTATTTAGACGAAAATAGAACACCTTATTCAGTGCTCGCAAAACCTGTTTTTCATTTGAAATTAAAATGTCTGTAAATTTCATTTTTGTGGCCAGTTTAACAAGCAACTTTGCTTTATTGTTTCCAATTTTATATTTAAGAATGTAGCTATCCACCAAATTTTCACTTTCAAGTTGAAGGTTGTTTCATTTCATCATTGTTGTGTGATGCTTCATGCATTGCTCTAAATTCATTGATGATTTTGAATAGACCAAATATCATGTTATTTTCAATAATATTAATTAAATTCCAAGAAACTGTGGAAGACGCCGCGACCCTTTCAGAGTGAATGATTTTTACACAATGAAATTATTGCATTGAAATAAGTGGGTCCAGCTAGGACATTTAAAAATGACTTATTGAAGATAAAAGCCTCGAGGAATATTCTAGAAGATACTATATTTTAAATAAATGTTTTTGTAAATATTTTTGCAAAATATTTATTTAAAATACAGTACCTTCTAGAATATCCCTGTATCCCGGTGAAGTTAACCTAAAACAAGAGATTAGGGTGTTTCGCTGAACTATTTGAAGATCATTTCGAGTCTAGGAAGAAAGGTTAAACGAAAAATTCATCGCAGTCACACTATCAAAGTAAATACATAAATAATAACTTGGCGCCCGTTGTATGACCCCGAGCCTTGTCATTTAAAGAAAATTCCAGATTAGATGAGAGAATAATTAGAGTGAACTTGTGAAAGGAAAAAATGAAAAATGGAGGAACATTGTTTTGGAAGTTTTAAATTCACTAGGAAGAGAGAGAGAAAGTTCAAGGGCCGGTTACAATAGGAAAAGGGAGGGTAATCGAGGAGGAGGGAGGCAAACAAAAGCCTATTTAAATTTTCAAAGGGGAAGGCAATGAGGAAACAAATAGGAAAGTGTAGGTGAATGAGGGAAGGGCAATGATTTAAAGAATATATCTCATAGGAATCTTATCTGTATCTTATATATATCATCATTTCTGGAATAATCAATTTTATAATATGAGAGCAAAATTATATAGGTTTCAACCGAACTCAAACTGAAGAAATTTTTTTATTTTGAACAGAAAAAAATAGGTTGTTAAATTTATTTCTTTAACATCGCCAGTATAGTTGTAAATATTTGTTATCGCAGGGCCGATTGGTGAGTTTGATGAGAGAAAAATCAGGTCAGGTTCGGTTAAATAGTAAGAAGACCATGGAAAAGCCTTAGGTGAATTCCTGCGATAGAATCTAAGAATCCCTCCGATTTTTGCAGGCCCCATTGGTGGCGGGGTAGCCCAGAGTCCGTGGGTTCGACTCCCGCCTAGATGAGTTTTCATCCGCATTGGGAATGGGTGTTTGTATTTGTCTTCAATTTAATACTTAAGGGTTAGGCATAAGAAGGGAAAATAAAGTCTCAATCTCGCCCAGGTAAGTCGTTGTGTAAATTAATAAAATCTCACTCCAATAAAAAACGATAAATACATTAAATCCAGGCCGTATACTGCTCACCTTCCATGAAGAAATATATTTTATCCAAAATTTTATAGGCAGAAATGATCACAAATTTAAGGTAAAATGCCGGGCACAGAGAACAAATAAAAAAAAACTTCTTTTCTAAATAGAACAATTGTTGAGTGGAACACCTTACCTGCAAAAATATTCGAGCCCTTTCCTAACAGAGTGTATACTTTTAAGAATAGATGTAAGGCATATATGTAATAATTTGATTGATGTGTGGTGTATTGTATTATGTGTAATAGCTTAATTTTTTTTTAATTTATCTTTTTTTTTCTTGCTGATTAATGGTTGTAAATGGGATGGGGATTCACTTGTTTTGTTAAAGAGATTTGTGTTTTGAAGTCTGGTTTTATGTATTACCTTTTACGATTATTTGGGACTTGTGTGCCACCTGACAATGTCTATCAGCACATGGGTATTTTTAATAATAATAATATGAAGGTGATATAAGGCAAAGTTTCTAACTCTACCAAAATATATCTTCTTTTCATTCATGCTCTCAATAGCCAAATACTAACCTAATCTTTGGACTTATTTTCCCTTGAATAGTAACTCTAGTCAAAGATTGGGAATTTCCTTTGGCTTCTAGGATCAATACATTCTTCTCTCTGAGAAAATTAACACGTTTATATAGAACATTTTCGACCTGTGATTCGCTTACTCACCAATTCTCATTTTGATAAGCACAACGGTCACTTTAAAGTTCATTTCTTCTCGCATATAACGCAAAGAAAACAGCGGAGTTTCTCTCATGCTATTTATTATTCTACCGGTTAATATTTGTTACGAATGGATATAGCCACATAAATACCTCTCGTACTATGAACGTAAATTGCTATGTGACACAAATATTCTTTTTTACAAGTATGATTTTTATGTGTACGAACGTTATAGATTGTGAAACTACGCCGTTATTTTTATATTTTTCCTGATTCACATTAATAAGATATACCCTAAGGGCCTCCACGCGGTTGTGTGGCATGGGCTGTCCTAGCTGCAAAGCATGGAAGAGTGTTTCATTTTCTTCTTGTTACGTTCCTTGAAATCATACTGAAGAGAAAGCTAATTCTTGACCCTCGGTACGACTAAATAACATTTTAATTTTGCAAATCTTTTCCTACTTACACTTAAATATATTATTAAGTTCATATGTTGGCTTATTATTGACAATTGTTAGTATGAATATTTTTTTGCAGACACCTTGTCAAAGATATACCTCCTAAAGTTTAGCTGCTGTAGTCATGAGTAAGTATTTTTCTGAATCTTATCAATCACTTTAAAAAAAACATGCCGTGTGTTATAATTGCCCGTAGGGAAAATTGTATGAGAAATGGTCAAATATTTTTATGTCATCAAAATAACGCTAGACCCTCGATATAGTTTAAATAGTGCCTACAACTCTTTGTTTAGTGTGGTTGTTGATTTTATGTCCAAGGAAAATTGGATTTAAGTGTTCTATTTGTGAAAAATATGAATCAATTAAAATGACATTTGATTCTATTTACTTCCAATGATCCATTAAGATTTTGTTAATTTTTTTAACATCCTATTGCTTTCTTTGTAAATGGTATATATGGCCATTCTCGTCTAGAGATTGCGGGGCTTGTTACACCATGAAGCATTTACTTTATAGTACGGCGAAATAGGCGCGTTGGCTAAATCAAAGATTAAGTAGAGGGACCAAATTAAACTACATACCTATATAGATTTCATAATTATCCATCCAGCAAGTAACCTCTTATAATTAGCAATTGCACAAATTAGGTAAACGGAATTGGGATATTTCAATGACCAAAATATAGCACTTTTCCACGAGTTGAAAATTGAAATATCAATCAGCTTTTTATTTACTACAACATTTTTGGGTGTACTATATTAATTAAACTTGAAAAAAGTGTTATTAATTGGTCATTAATGCCAAGCAATTATTGGATGCAAAATTTGAAGAAAGGCACTTTTCACTGTTGTAAGGTCGGCTATAAACCACAAGCGTTAAAAAATAAACAGTAAAAATACGAGAATAGCTGCATAGCAGAGAAAAAAAGAATTTGGCGAAAGACTATAAATTCCAGGTTTAATTCTTTATGACCCTGGTCAATTTCTTTTTTATATATCTTCCTAGGAAACTACGAATTTCTTAGGGAAATTGCATGGTTTGTATAAAAGGTGTTTGGAACATTTCCGGAAAATAAATTTATTTTAAATATCGCTACTGGGCCTCAAAATTCTTTAAATTGCATCCCTTGAGCGTCAACATACTTTTGCCAACGGTTTTTCCACGACCTATGGCTCGCTGTTTGGCGGATTCCGGACCTTAAGATTACGCGTGCAAGCTTCTTTGACGGCGCTTAGGGTACCCCGATGGTGTTCTTTGAGGGAATATTTCACTTTAGGAATAAGAAATAGTCTGCTGGTACAAGGTTTGGACTGTAAGGGGGTTGGGGAGTCGTCGCGCCGCCGTTACAGATGATCTTCAAAAGATACTCGACTTTGTATATTGTCGTCCGTTAAGACCTTTGGGACAGATTAAGAGTAGGTCTTTCTCACTTCCAAATTTATATTGATAAAGATGAGCACTGTTATCTTATTAATGTCAATACTATGAGTAGTAGTAGTGAGTAGATTTTATATGATGTAGGGTATTATAAAATATCAGTTCTATTCTGGCCTATCCCATCAGTCTTCGGGTAGATTACTTTGGGAAAATCATTGTTTGTAAAATTTCGTGCGTAAAAAGATGCTAAAAATTACTCGACCAAAAGTCTGGGATTAACTCTTAATTATACCAAAGAATTTATAACTACAGGCATCCTTCAACAAAGTGGATCTACCACCTCACGGATATAAGGGCTCTTAAACGACTTTAGGGAATAAAAATTAGTTTGAAAGAAAATTAAATTCTGTTGGAGCGAGAAAGGGTAACTGAAGACAACCATGCAAGAAATTTTCGTCTGAGGAAAAGATTCTCGTAATTCCCGAGCAAATACATAAGGCGAAATAAGTTAATTTGGGATCGATTGAAGAATGTCCTTGGCTAAAAAGAAAAACAATAATGAAGAGGTAATTACTGCTCAGAGTAGACGAGCAAGGAAGCAATCTTCGAAATCATTCAGGTAGAACTTGGAAGTTTATGTATCGTAGACACGAGTCTTTGAAAATCAGATCAGATATAAAACGGAGTCTTCGTAACAGGTTTTTCAACTAGATACACAAGGTTAAGCGCACGATCGAATGTTCAAAAGAAAAACGATGTACATGGAGCAAAAAAAATTCTTTGAGAAAATCAAACAGGAGAGGTCTCACGGGAAAGACCCAAGGGGCAAATTGACACTGATGGAATATATAAGAAAAAGAGTCATCATGCGCCAGTTTGTCAAACCTACGTACCAGTCAGTCTACACGACAATGCAATTGTAATTTGCCCATACGGAGTCTCCGGATAGTAAAAAGAATTCTGCAACATTTAGTAATATATTTCCTTTGTTACACTAATGAGAAGTTAAAATGCATACATGTCATGATTGTTGAGACTGTTACAAATGACTTATTATTTTTTATAGCTTTTGGAATTGACCTCAGAGCACGAGAGAATTACGAGTAGCATTCATATCTGTTTCTAACGCCACCATCTTTTCCTATGATGCCACCCTTACGTATAATTGGTCTAGGCCTCCCTGATCTAGATTATTTCGCCAGTAAATGTAATGAGTATAACATGAACAAACCAGAAAATGTAACCCAAAAAAGTAAAATTTTTCCAGAGAACGGCAGGAGAAGTAACAATGAAATTCACATACTCACCGAATTCTGTTTTGCGGATGTAAAAATGAAATGAGGAATGCATTTTAATTTATTCATGCCATCTAGTGTTTCTTTTATGTTAATTTTTTCCGAGTGAGGATGTTACTAAAAATTGGAAAACTCCGGCACGTTTCTGTTTGGAACACTTTTTCTTGCCCTTCGCTTCTTTCTTGCGCAGTGATCGAGTTTTATATTGAAAATCTTCTGTAGAGGGACTCTTTCGTTTTATTACAGGATACTAAAATATAAAAACAATACCTTAGGACAATCTCTCGTGCATTGAGAGTGGATAAAGAAGTTAAGTAGCACGCCGGGGATATATGCTATATGCAAAAGAAACGCAAAGTACGCTCCCTGGAATTCGCTCGTTTCTTTTCAAATTCCGTTATCTCAAACGAAAGGATTCCCAAGGGAAGAGGATGTGTGGGAGCGTTACCCATGTGCGAGTAGGGGGAAAATGTTTGTCCTGGCGCAGGTTTGACCTTGACATTCCAACCCGGAACTATCGGTCGCAGAGAAAAACAAATGACGTCACGTGAAAGAGGGGGGCATTTGTCCTTCACAGGCAATATAATTGCATCACGTCAACCCAACCCACGCAGGAAAAATCATCCTGGCGCAAGTTTCACCTTGAAACTCAAACCCGGATACATCAACAACTATCGGTCGTAGAGAAAAACAAATAACGTCACGTGAAAGAGGGGGGAGGGAGCATTTTTCCTTCATATGCAATCTAGTTGTACGACGTCAACCCAACCCATGCAGGAAAAATCATGACCCAAGGCCATCGCCTCTTATATCTCCAGAACTATCGATTGTAGAGTACAACAAACGGTGCCAAGTGAAAGAAGAGGTAATTATACTTCAGATTAAAGCCTTAAAGTGTCCTCTTTATATTGGACAATATATAGATTTTATCAAATATCTCGTTTAATAATAACGATAACAACAAATAAACAAAAATAATGGAAAGACAACTTGATTATATGTAAAAAAGTTCCTCATCATTTTTTCGATAGCACTTTAAATAAGCCCGTAAAAATTAATTAAAGTTCTCAAGACCTAATTTTTTGAAATTCCCGCTATTTCTCTTCAATTCCGCTTTGCTATTCTCTCATTCTATACCTATTAATCAGTCTCCTTCTCCTATTCGGAAATTGACATTTAAAGCGGAGGGCATGAAGAGAGAGTAGAATTGCGTTAACCGGGAAACGCCCATCCCTCACCCCTTAGCTTTTTCCCTTTCCACTACACCTTCTACGCAGTATATAAAGGGGACGGATCGGCGTTAGGTCGCCAGCAGATCGGGAAATAGTCCCGATCTATAGGCCCACCTAATCATCGTGTAGGGTTCCAGATGAGATCTTCCTCCGTGGGGCTAACACCAAAAGCTGTGGGGGTAAGTATGACCCGTTAGCCAAATTGGCTTTTCGGATTTTTTTTCATTTTTTCTATACGCTCTAGAAGCGAGCAAATGTGAAGATGGGTCACTCTCAATGCCCGCCTTCGATTCCCGGCGAGAAAACCGGAGACCCTTTCCAGGGTATCCAAGGGTTTTCAGGGTACGGGAATATCATTGTCGAAAGGACACCCCCTATGTACCCCTTAGCGGGTTGAGCACCGTGGGGGTACTCAGTACTATCGTACTGAGTATTTTCCAGAACTTTCAGACCGATCGGACCAGTGGTTTTGGCCCTATGGCCAAAAAAGCCGAAATTTTCGGGAATTATGCTCAATAACTCCGTTGTTTGAAGAGATAAAAATATGATTTAAATTTGAATGTTTATCAGAAAACAGCTGGCTACCGATTCCGCGTGGAATTAATCGTAAAAATATTAGGGTTCACCCTAGGGTAATAAGGGTATAGTAAAATCTCCGACTGAAGTACCCTTTTCAAAATGCTATATGATACGGAGCATAAGTGTTTACTATTCCCAATTTCTAAAAGTTTGATATACCAAATAGGTAGGTCACTATTCCTAAAAGAAAGGATAAGAATTAGGCGGTGGCGTTTACAAAAAACCCTCTAGATAAAAATAAGGTTTAAATTTGAAAGTTTATCAGGGAAAATTTAGTTATCTATTCCGCATTGAATTACCCGTAAAATTATAAGTGTTTACCCTTGGAAAACTAAGGGTATGGAAAAATCCCTAATTGAGGTACCATTTTTAAAATTCTGTACGATACCAGACATAAGGGTATAACATTCCCAATTTCTAAAACTTTGATATACCAAATAGGTGGACCAAATATATAATGTTTTCTCTAAGGAATAGGGATACAAAATTGTGGAAATTCATATATATTAAAACGAACATTTTGTTTCAAATAATTTTTATTTGATTATTTTTTTTACATATAAAAAACTTTTCTTGGCTATAATTATAAATCATAACCTCCCCCACCGTCATTGTAAACATTCGGGGGAGAAAAAGTTTCTTCTCCCTCCCCCGAAAAAAGATTGTCGCCACCACCCCCTCCCCGAATCGGGTGGTCATCATCTCCACCTTCTCCACCCGGTAGCGGGTTTCCTCCTCCAAATCCTCCTTCTTCAGAAATGACCCCTCCTCCTGCAACCGAAAGAATCTTTCCCGGATGCTAGCCTGCCAGAATAAAAATAGGTACCGTCAGTAGATATTAATTACACTTCGAGCATTATTAAAATTTGATATAACCAGTTAAAAAAGCTACCACAGAAGTTGATGAAGAGGTCAACGCTTCGGGTGACGTTGAGGTGGAGGTGGTGACGCTGACAGTGGGGGTGCTGTTAAGCGTCGTGGTTGAGGGGGTGGACTCCATCCTACAAAGGTAAAAACGAAAACTTTGTATACAATAAATCATATGTTTATATATATATATATATTAATCGTTACTCACATCAATTAACTGGAGGGTGATTAGAACTGCCAAAACCACCCTGTCCTCGGTTACTATTAGAGGTAACGTCATCAGACACTACAAATGAAACATCTGTAGCGATTCTTTCAAGGATGATTTGACATATTCTAGCTCCTCTTCTCACCAAAAAATCCTCATCACTATGGTTATAGAGGAGAACCTTAATTTCCCCCCTATAATCAGGATCAATTACACCCGCCCCAACTTCTATCCCATACCTCAGCGAAAGACTAGAGCGGGATGCGAGTCTCCCGTAAAATCCTTTGGGGATTTCAAGGGAGAATCCGCAAGGTATTAAAGCCCGCCCCCGCTTAGGAATTATATCCCACTGGACAGCACTAATATCATATCCAGCAGGGCATTCATAGCATGGCATAGGGGTACTTGCAAACGGGTGTAGTTTCCTAATGATGATGGAAATTCTGAAAATTTTAATATGATAAATATATATATTTAAGACCCCTCCTCAACCATATTCAAATAACATTTAAAATAATGTTAATTATCTCTAAGTCATAATTACCCAGAAGCAGAAGTAGTAGCCTCCATGATGATGATTTTTGGTGCAGGAGTGGTGACAAGACTGGAATATGGTGCAATTCGGCAATTCGGCAATGAGCGGCGATGATCAGAGGAGAGCGGATAATAGCGATGGTAGTAGATCTCTGCCAGGTGTTGAATGATGGAGACTCAAAGCTGAGGGTTTATATACAGGAACGCTTCTGTAGAGCATCATGCTACGTGCTAAAACTAGGAAGTTAGAGGAGGAGGTTGCATTAAGCAAGATCGGATAGTGGAGTGGGTTTTTTTCACTCCGCTGACCTCACTCGTTGAACATATCCCAACATCCTTGAGAGATTCCTCATCCTCCTAATCTCTTTCAATAACAACTCCTTGCATGTCCTCGGATGTTCGGCATTGAGCATTGCATTTTTCAGTAGAAGCTGCCAACTCCAAAGACCTTGGCACATGCTCAGGTTGCGTCGAAGGATAATTGAAAGGAAATACCTGAACTAGTCAATTCCATCCAAGCACATGCGTAGATGATGAAATTACTTGATTTCAACTAAGTAACCTTCTTGCGCGGATGTTCGGCATTGAGCATTGCATTTTTCAGTAGAAGCTGCCAACTCCAAAGACCTTGGCACATGCTCAGGTTGCGTCGAAGGATAATTGAAAGGAAATACCTGAACTAGTCAATTCCATCCAAGCACATGCGTAGATGATGAAATTACTTGATTTCAACTAAGTAACCTTCTTGCGCGGATGTTCGGCATTGAGCATTGCATTTTTCAGTAGAAGCTGCCAACTCCAAAGACCTTGGCACATGCTCAGGTTGCGTCGAAGGATAATTGAAAGGAAATACCTGAACTAGGCAATTCCATCCAAGCACATGCGTAGATGATGAAATTACTTGATTTCAACTAGGTAACCTTCTTGCGCGGATGTTCGGCATTGAGCATTGCATTTTTTCAGTAGAAGCTGCCAACTCCGCAAACCTTGGCACATGCTTAGGTTGCGTCGGTGGATAATTCAAATGGTTGAACTAGTTAATTCCATCCACATCCAGACCAGCACATGCACAGATGATGACATTACTTGATTCTAACTAGGTGGCCTTCTTGCACGGGTGTTCCGCTGAGGGAATTAGCTTTTATTTCTATAAAACTCCACTTCTGAGAGTTAAGTTTCCATTTCCTCCAGAGGAGCTTAGAGAGCTATTACGGACCGATTTCACCTCCCGAATCATCAGCTGTATTCATTGACGTCAGGAGTAAGTACATATCATTAATAATCGCATTAATTTCTTAGGGTATATGCAATACCTAAAAGAAATTCATATATAATTGATTTTATCAATAGGATTGCATAGTTTGTTAACTAATCAGAAGTAGTAATATATATACAGCAATGTCTAACGTAAATTCACTATATAAAATATCATTATTAAAGTTATCAAAATATATTGTTCAAAGCGCATTCGTTAAGACGGAGAAGAGACAATCACCGGGTATCTCATTTAGACATTGTTTGCAGAGTAAAGTTGACATAATCTTGTACCATTTATCCGATTCAATACCTCGCACTACGTTTAATCATATTGAGCAATATACTATTGCAGAAGAATACGAGTTTCTGTTCGAACGGGGTTATGAAGTAGATGATATTCGTTACGAGGTTTTTCTACCTCTAGATCCTGCACTTAATGTAATGAGATGAAAATGTATTTTTTCATACGTATCATTTTTTTATTTTATTTCAGCAACAGCTCAAAGAACCTTTAATCATGCCCTCTATCCAAGAAATTCTAGAAAATTACAATGCTGGTAGCTATCACAATTCGGAAGAATTAGAACAGGCATTAAGTGACATATATATGAAAATAGTGTTTGATGACGATAACATTTCTGATATGGGGACGTATAATCGAATGAAAAATGCGCTGGATAAGGCAAAGGGAAGAAAATTTTGCACTTACTGTGAAATCTTCTATGACATTGACGAGGCTATGCCTCATGAGAATACCAACGCGCACCGGATTAAAATCAACGAGCAAATAGGGAGAGGATTCAATGAAATTGAATCAGCTATTCGTTCCAGACTGAAAACATTTTGGATTACTCCCGTGGAAGATGGTGAACAGGACGTGATCTCATTTCTCAATAACATCAAAACTCAGTTGATCGAAAAGATAAATGATCAAATAGTGGAAAATAGTGCCATTAAATTCAATCTTGTTTTAATTTGCAAATTCAAAAAGGGTGAGAGGGATGAAATGAACGCTTCCTTCAAAACCAACAATCGCAGGTTATTGTTAGCAGATGAAATTGAGGAAGTAATCAATGAGACATTTTCTAAACTTTTAAAAGAAAAGTCCGAATTTCAAGCTAAAGGTTCAGGATGGGCCATATCAAATGTGCTAGGTTTAGAACTGCGAATAAACAAGTACACGCCATTTCGAGGATCAACCTTCATTGAGCTGCCTATAAAAATTAGGAATACTAAATCCGTTATCAATATCAGAAATGATGATCAATACTGCTTTAAGTATGCCATTTGGGCCAAAAATATCGATAAGGATCCTCAAAGAGTTTCCCAGTATAAGACACGAGCATGCCATATGGGTTACAATTGGGACTGCATCGCGTACCCGGTGGAGCTGAAAGATATTCCCAAATTCGAACGTGTCAATAATATTTCAATCAACGTTTTTGGTCTGACAGATAAGAACCTCGTGTACCCACTAAAAATTGTAGATCATGAGCTCGAGGATCATCGCGACCTCCTTTACATTAGCAACGAAACAACCGCTCACTATTGTTGGATTAGGAATTTTGATAAATTGATTCACTCCCAAATTACGAAGCATTCTAATAGAATATTCACTTGCAAACGCTGCCTCACACATTACCGGAGTAAGCACAGGCTAGAAGAGCATCAACATCTATGTAAAGGTACAGGCGAGCCGAGTAAAATCATTCTACCTGACGAGGACAATAAAAGTTTACAATTCACAAACTTAAATTATTCTTTTCGGGTACCTTTTGTCATTTACGCTGACTTTGAATGTCTTCTGGAAAATATTAGTACCTGCGAGCCTTATCCTTACTCATCTTATACTAATTTAATGCAGAGACATACCCCATTCAGCTTTAGTTGCATCGTAGTGGGACCTGAGGGATGCGAGGACCCATACCTGTACCGAGGTCCCAATGCTGCTAGGGTATTCATTTTACGGATGAAAGAAGAGGCTGAAAAAGTTTGTAAACTTTACAAAAATATTATTCCAATGAATCCTCTCACTCCAGAGGAAGACTCAGATTTTGAAACTGCAAACGCATGTCACATTTGTGGTAAAGAATTGAAGGAGAATAAAGTTAGAGACCATGATCATTTGACAGGAAAGTATAGAGGACCTGCGCACTATTTTTGTAACATTCAATATAAAATGCCGAATTTCCTTCCAATCTTTATTCATAACCTCTCATCATATGATGGGCATTTCATCGTACGAGAGCTTAACTATGATGACAGGGAAATATTTATAATTCCAAATTCTGAAGAAAAATATATATCTTTTTCTAAGTCTATCACGGAAAATTTCAAAATTCGGTTTGTTGACACGTTTAGATTCATGCCTACCTCTCTAGCTTCATTGGTTGCCAATTTAACAGAGTTTAAATGCACAAGCACAATATTCGGTGAAAAGACAAATTTAGTTACACGAAAGGGGGTTTATCCCTATGATTACACTGATTCGTTGAATAAACTCGATGAAACCTTGCTCCCGGAAAAGGAGAATTTTTACAACAGACTGACCGATGAATATGTATCTGACGAAGATTATCAGCATGCAGAAAATGTTTGGGACGCATTTGAATGTGAAACACTCGGCGATTACAGCGATGTCTATCTGAAAAGCGACGTGACCCTTTTAGCTGATGTTTTTGAAAATTTTCGTGACGTATGCTACAGCGCGTATAAACTAGATCCTGCGTGGTATTATACTGCTCCAGGTTTAACTTTTGATGCAATGCTCAAATACACTGAAATAGAACTAGAGCTTTTGACTGACTACGACATGATACTAATGATTGAAAACGGCATCCGAGGAGGAATTTCACAATGCTGTAAAAGGTACTGCGAATCGAACAATAGATACATGTCAAGTCATGACCCAGATTCAGGTCCAACCTATTTGACATATCTAGACGCTAACAATCTCTATGGGTGGGCCCTTTCGAGACCCCTTCCCTACGGTAAATTTCGATGGTTAACACAGGCAGAAATTGATGATTTAAACGTTGAAAATGTTCCCGAAGACAGTGAAACTGGATATATTCTCGAAGTTGATCTTGAGTACCCACATAGGCTACACGATACACATTCAGATCTCCCTCTTTGCCCGGAAAACAAGACACCACCTGGCGGTAAACATAAAAAACTGCTAACAACTCTCGAAAATAAGAGTAAATATGTAATTCATTACGTAAACTTGAAACAAGCTTTAGAACTAGGACTGGTGCTGAAGAAGGTGCATAGAGTAATCAGGTTTAGTCAATCACCTTGGTTAAAGACCTATATTGATTTGAACACTGAGAAAAGAAAAATGGCAGTCAATGATTTTGAGAAGGATTTCTATAAACTGATGAACAATGCAGTATTTGGGAAAACAATGGAGAACGTGAGGAAACGTATGAATATGGAATTAGTGGTAAACGAAAAAAGACTACAAAAACTAATTAATAAGTCAACATTTCTGGATAGGACGATTTTTCACGAGTGTTTAGTTGCCATTCACATGCGGAAGGCAGTCATAAAAATGAATAAACCTATATATATAGGTTTCTGTGTCTTGGACTTGAGTAAGACTTTAATGTATAACTTTCATTATAGAACAATGCTTCCGAAATACGGGGAAAATATATCCCTCGCCTACACCGATACTGATAGCTTCATATATGAAATAAAAACGGATGATGTGTATAGGGATTTTCTGGGGAACCTAGATGCATTTGACACGTCGAATTATCCAAAGGATCACTTTTGCTTTTCTGAACAAAATAAAAAAGTAATTGGTAAATTCAAGGACGAATGCGATGGAAACCTAATGACACATTTTGTCGGATTACGTAGTAAACTTTATTCGTTCAAGGTAGAGGGAGGTAAAGAAAAGAAGAAAGCAAAAGGAATAACGAAAGTTGTTAAGGAAAAAGGTTTAAAATTTAACGACTATGTACAATGTCTCCGGGAGAACTCGGTGGTATTTCGAAAAATGAACGTGATACGGAGTAAAATGCATAATATTTACACCATGGAGATGAATAAAGTCACGCTGAATGCATCCGACGATAAGCGATACCTTTGTGAAGACGGGATAAAAACGTTTGCGTGGGGTCACTATAAAATTCCACGAAAACGAACGCATAATGATGCTTTTAACGGCGATTGAAATTATAAAAGAAAGATATTTTTAATCTAAATTTCAGTGTTAACCATGACGTTAGCCTGGAAGCATCCATTTACCTGTATTTGCGCGGGTCCCTCAGGCTGCGGGAAAACCACATTTGTCACGCAGTTTTTGGAAAATTTAGATTATATGGTGAATAGCCCGATACGTGAAATAGTATGGTGCTGTGCTCCTGGAAGTGAACCAAGCATTAGAATACCCGTTCAATTTCGAACCGAAATACCGCCTTTCGAAGAATTTGGTGGTGTGCCAACGTTGTACGTGATTGATGATTTAATGAGCGAAGGGGCCTATAGCAAAGACGTCTCTAAACTGTTCACTAGAGGAAGCCATCACTTTAACATTTCGGTTTTCCTAATTACGCAGAATATTTTTTATCAAAACCCGCAAGCGAGAAACATCTCGCTAAATTCCAAGTATATCGTTGTCTTTAAGAATCCTAGAGATAGGTCGCAATTTGGTCACTTGGCTAGGCAGGTGTATCCGGAAAAATCGGGGGAATTGGAGAGGGTATATAAACAAGTTACGCAACAACCATTCGGTTATTTGGTTCTGGATCTTGGTCAGGACTCAGACGAGAGGTTTCGTTTTAGAACGAAAATATTTCCTAAAGACGGGGCAACTGTAGTTTACATGTCCCTACACGATGAAAAGATTGAAGAACAATAAACATTTGCTCCACGTCTTAAAATCGGCAAAACCAAAACTTCGCACTGCGATTGTTAAAACCTCGGACGACGAGTTGATCAAAGCCATTTGCGATTGTTGTTTGAATACACTTAACGGGAACCATAAGATAGATAATAGGTTAAAACAAAAACTATCCAAGCATCGTAACACGTTGAGAAAGTTAGCTGTGCGGGGGGCGAGTGTGAAGAAGAAACGTGCGCTGCTCGTACAAAAAGGTGGTTTTTTACCATTATTGCTGGGATCAATTTTAAGCGGTGTCATCGGTAGCCTGCTGGGAAAATGAGCCTGCGTAAGATGCTAGTCGTGACTCCGGAAGTTTTTGATCGAAGTCGTGTAAAGGCTAGGTTGAGTACATTGGACAAGGAAATGAAAGGTGTGTTGGTTAAGAAAAGTATAAAGGATATTGATAAGTGGCATTTGTATAAAAGAATACTCGATAAATACCTTGACGCCGTCTCAGATATAAACTCCCCCGTACACGTTCCAATAGTCAAGTCCTTGGTAGAAACACCAACGAGGTCACGAGTTGCTGACGAGAGAGAGGAAATCCCCGCATTGAGAAAAACTCTGGCAGAAGTGAAAAGGTTGAATAAAGATTTAGACTCGACATGGGGACGCATACACGAAAGGCTAGGGGGAATGGAAAGCGTAACGTCAACGAGAAAAAAACGAAACCTATCGCGAGAAAGAAAACAACAGCTACCGTCTCCAAGAAAAATTCCGAGAAAAAGCGAGCGCGTAAGAAAACCGAAGACATACGGTCCGGATTGGGACACGACGTGATTGAGAACATATATAATAGCCCAGAGCACCCTGCCGGGTTTTCATCGGTTGAAAAATTATATAAAGCTACGGGAATAGGCCGAAAGGTGATTCGTGAGTGGTTAGAATCTCAAGAGGCATATACACGACACAAACCGGTGAGGAAAAGGTTCCCCAGAAATCACTATAACGTAACTTACATTGATGAGTGCTGGCAGTGCGATTTGAATGATTTGAGAAGATTGAAAAAATACAACAACGGGTGCTGTTACATTATGACTATAATAGACCTATTCTCCCGTTTTGCGTGGGCGAAAGCTTTGAGGACAAAGAGGCCGGAGGAGATAATTGAAGTATTTAAGGCTATATTTCGCGAACGCAAACCATTGAAAATTCAGAGCGATAAAGGGGGTGAATTTGTTAATAGTAAATTTAAAACTTTTCTCTCGAATCGAGGGGTAAAGTTTTACACCACAAATAATCCGGACATTAAGGCTAGCCTCGTTGAACGTTTCAATCGCACGCTAAAGTCTAAAATGTACAAGTATTTCACGAAATACACAACCTACAAATATGTCGATGTGCTCCCAAAACTCATTAGTAGTTATAACAATTGCGTTCATTCTAGCACAGGTATCGCACCCTCCAAAGTGAATGCAAAAAATGCATTTTCAATCGCTAGTCACATGAGGAAACCACTTACTAGCAAGGATTTTAAATTGAACGCGAATGATTATGTGAGAATCAGTAAGGAGCGACTTCCATTTACCAAAGGATACACTCCAAACTATACTAGTGAAATATTCAAAATCGCGGACGTGGATCGATCGAGGTCAATACCGACATATAAATTGAAGGACCTTAACGGTGAGGATATAAAGGGTAGTTTCTATGTGGAAGAACTAGTCAAGGTGAATGTGTCCTCCGAGACGGAATATAGGATAGAAAAAGTTTTGAGACGTAAAGGGAGTGGACCTAAATTGGAATACTTTGTCAAGTGGGAAGGATACCCATCCTCATTTAATTCTTGGATTCCTGCCTCCTCCGTGCGTACATTATGAACGAATTTTATCTTACACTACCTAGCGACAGTTCGAGGGATTTCTATCCGAGAAATACGATAGCTAACTACAAAACAAAATTGAGTCATCGTATCGATTTGATGAATGATGATTGGTACGTAGGTCTGGCGGAAATTTCCCTTCCATCTATTCATATTCTTTCTGGTGAAGTTAGAGAGGTAATTGGAGATGCTGGAACTTTGGAGGAAGAAGAAGCGTCTTCTAAAGATAATAGAACGCGAAATGAAAAGGGATTAGTTCGCGGAGAGATAGGAGGAGGACCGAGGTATGAATCTAGCGACGTTAAAATTACATTAAAAGATGGTTCGTTCTTTGTGGTACCTACTGGCGCATACGAATCACTAGGTAAGGCATTTGTCAAACCATTCCTCGAACTAGATAAAGCGAAACGTATAGCAGTACAAACGGAAATCTTTAATGCGAATAATGATGATCTTCCATTCGCTGAAAACGTATCAGGATTGAGTGAGCGTATAGAACCTGGCGTGTTAATTACTGCTAAAAACGTTACTTACACTTTACTTCCGGGCACGTATAATTCCTTTCGAGATTTATTTATTACTACTCTGTCAGATTTTAGTACGATTAGTAGAAATTACATTCGTGGAGACATATCAGGTATAATATCCATACTAGCAGCGAAGGAAGCACATGCAATAAACAAAAGCGATGTGGTAAAAGGAATCATAGCAAACTCCTCTTCCAACATATATGTCTACACAGATATAATCAAACCGCAATTTGTGTTGATTCGCTCAGTCGATGCGTACGCATCTTGAATACTAAAATTGGTGAATATCAGACATTCAATCCGATATATTATTTCCCCGTTGAGAAGAACCATATCGAAAGCATCGAAATTCTACTGAGTGATAAACTCGGTGAGCCCATATCTTTTCGTAGTGGTGAGCAAAGCTCTATAATAGTGTTACACTTTATAAAAAAGAACTAATTCACGTTAGTTTATCATTCTGCGTCGAGATGGCATCGGTGGTGGACCGATATTACAGTTATTATGCGAAGCAGGTGGGGGGAGAGATTGGGCCATTGTATAGAGCTTCGTACAGGGTACAAAAGGGACGAGGTATTGGAAGTTTTCTCGCAGGTCTGTGGCGTTTTGCTAAGCCATTACTATTCAGCGGACTGAAAAGTGTGGGTAAGGAAGCAGCGAGTGCGGGAGCGGCGGCACTCGCGGACCTTGGGACTAAACCGGTAAAGGATATACTGCGCAGTAGAATAAACGAGGCGGGGCAGAACTTGAAACGCAAGGCCGAGGATAAGTTGAAAGGTATGACTGGTGGACGATTGAGGTTCGTGAAACGTCCAAGGCTAAATAAAATAAAACCCGTTGGTGGTAAGAAAAAACAGCATTCGAGTAGAAGGCGGAAACGAGGAAAGGTCGCGCTGAGTGATATTTTTTCATAATGAGTGAGCACATGCTGAGTTCGCTGGACATATTCCAACCCAATCCTCCGATACAGACGAACATTCTCTCGAAGCGACTTGTATCATATAAACCCATCTCTTCGTTGGATAATAGATCCGTTATCGAATTTCTAATAAAAGATTCTGGAGATGCGTACAAGGACTTGAATAGCGTTTATCTGAGACTTAAAGTGAAACTCTGTAAAAAGAATTTAACTGACTTTACCGATAGTGATACCAATCAGCCGGGAGTCGTCAACAATCTTCTCCATTCTCTCTTTGAACAGTGTAATGTATATTTCAATGGAACTCTTGTCACACCATCCGAGGATAATTACCACTATAGGAGCTTTTTCGAAAACGCGTTAAACTATGGGGTCGATGCGAGCAGAACGCACCTGCGTAATGTAGGCTGGGAATTAGATACGGGAAATGATATCGATAAGACGGATTCTTCCAATGCAGGGTACACGAAACGAAAATCATGGTTCAAGAATAGCACCGAGGTGGAACTATTTGGTAAATTGCACGTGGACGTGTTCAATCAGTCGCAACTATTGCTGGATCGAGTCGATGTTGGAATTAGGTTGATGCTTGCACCTCCCTCCTTCTATCTCATGGAGGGAGAAGAAGGAGTCTTGAAAATTCTCGACGCTACTCTTTCCGTGCAACAGTTTGAAATCAATCCGTCCATATTGGTGGCGCATAGTAAAATATTACAAAGTGGGAAAAATGCGAAATATCATTACAAAAGAACTGAACTAAAGACTTTTACTATACCTGCCGGAGGTCGAACCTTGAATATCGATAATGCTATTGTTGGACGGATACCTAACACAATCGTTTTTGCAATGGTAGATAATGAATCATATGCGGGCAGTGTGATGAGGAATCCGTTCGCCTTATCTCATTATTCATTGGAGAATTTTTCAATGTTTGTAAACGGTGTTCAGATTCCTTCGGAAGGTTTGGAGTGTAATTTCTACGGGAAAAAATATTGGGCACGTGCGTACGATACATTATTTTCGGGTACTGGAATAAAGCACGCTGACAGAGGTAATCAAATCACGTACGACATGTTCGGACACGGTTATTTCATGCTAGTCTTTGATCTAACCCCCGACAATTCTGGGAATGAGGATCATATAAGTTTAGGAGACAGAGGTGTGGTGAGAATAGAGGCTAAATTCGAGCGAGAGTTGACAAAAACAGTCACGTGTCTGCTTTTTGCTGAGTATGACGCTACATTGGAAATAGATAAAGACAGGAACATTATCGCAAACTTTTAGTCATGGATAGCGTGCAGATAGATACGTTATTAAGACAATTTAAAATATTCCGCGGAGTCTATGCATCTGATAGGTTACCAAAATCACCTCAAAATGGAGTTTACATAGTTAATTTAGATCCTTCTAATTTACCTGGTTCTCACTGGGTGGGGATATACTTGGACAATCATTCAGCCGAGTATTTTGATTCTTATGGTCTGCCTCCCTTCGTAGCGAACGTACGCCAATTTTTAAAACCATTCACAGTCACTCAAAATCGTGTACAAATTCAAAGCTTTCATTCGGATATTTGCGGTGAATACTGCTGTCTCTATACCGCGAGTAAATCTTTAGGACAAAAACTACACAAATTCCTCAACCAATTCCACCAAACCATCCCCCATCTCAACGACTGCCGAGCCTTGAAGCTGTTCCGTCTAACCTTCAACCAACTACGACGCGTCAGATGTCACCCTAGAGCTCAACGGTGCTGTTCCAGAATAAATAGGACGAATTGGTGAGGAAAACATCCATTGCGGAAGAGAAAGCCAAAGGATGCAGATCATCGTGGCCGTGTGCTTTTCAAAGGGGGGAGTTACGGAGATGGCAGCCGTCGATTTGGATAGCAATCGTCTCTTCTGGGGCAGCTTTCGTCGTCACGGAAAGCTCACAGCTGGAGGAAAGAAGCTTCGATTTCAAGATCCACTGCATTGCAACGAGGAGACCTCGTTTGAGCACGGCTTCATCTCACACATCGAGTTGGCCCCAGCTTTGGAAGCCATCATAGAGGGGGTCACGGGGCTTTACGCATTTAGCGAGGCAGAGTGCGAATTTCTCTCTGATCTCACGGGGCGCACGTTCATTTGCATGGAAAAGGAGCTGGCCTGCCCCCATCCCGAGAAATGTACCTTCCCCTCATTTTCCTGCCTGAATCCCTGTCATAAATTGCGCAGTAGCGTTTGTGCCCTCAGAAACGCGCACTCTCTGGCGCAGTGGTTCCAATACAACCGCCTCAAGGCTGAGGTTGAGCCCTGCCCAGATGACTGTTCCCCATCCCCTCTTCCATCGCCGATCTCTTAAGCAATTTTAATACACGCTAGACTTCAGTCGTGATGCAGCCGTCAGTGGATGCGGTTCTCCAGTCACCACCGGTGAAGAGAAAGAGACCTGCTGGACATTCGACTTGCTCTCCGCCTCGACTTTTGAACAATTTACTTCTTCAAACGGTGTATTATTTGAATGAGGCAAAGACAAAGAGCGTGTGCATTGGTTACGGAAGTGACTTTGAATCAGTGGTTCAATTTAACGGTAAAAAAAGTGTAACATTTTCACAAAGTGAATGGGAAAGCATCTCGAATTCGATAGAGACTGTAAACGTGTACTTTTATAGGGGAGAAAAAGGTGTGTTAACGTCACCCTGCTTGGCATATGCAAATTACTTTGGGAAGAGACATTTGGTTTTGAAAAGCAATTTAACGAAAAACACCGTCAACTTGAATGGTGATGAGTGGGGGGCTCTAATACAACTCTTCAAACTGATAAATCTATTTCTTCAGAGGCTTTTGGATAGTCGTCAAAAAATAAAACAGTTTCTCGCGAATAAATTAGCAAATAATATTGCAAATTGTGATATACAGAGGCTTGAATTGGAGAAGGTACTCATTGCGTATGATTCGGCTGATGACTAAAAGTATTTGGCTTCCTGTATGTGAATGTAAGACTTTTTAACCTCTGGCACGAATGAAAGTTCTGTAAGTTAAAAGGTCTTGATGTAAGTTCAACCCCTGGCATTGGGTGTAAAAACCTTGTAAGTTGGACATACATCGCGATGAGTGCCATTATCGAATTTCAAGGATTTATGACCAGCGATGGAAAATTTATTGTCAAGGAATTGGCAATAATCGCTGTCCAGAACAAATGTTGTAATACGTGGCTATTTAAATCGCCGGCGAGAATTCTTTATACTAAAGAGGCGACTTGGCTGCGTAACAATTATCACGGCTTGACGGAATATTCTGGAGACGTGGATTATTCTGATTTGGAGAGTGTATTATCCAATTATACGAGGCCATATAAATATTTATATACCAAGGGTGTACAAAAGGCATCTTTCTTAAACGGTCTTCTTCCCGAGGGAATTTGTGTTGCTAATCTCGAACTGTACGGCTGTCCCTCGCTCAAGAAATTAACTACACATGAGGGATGCTTATTACCTGCACACCAGAATACCACACAATGTGCAAGAAAAAACTGTTTCAAGTTGGCTGAATGGTGTATTCAAAATAAAATTTGTAAATAAAAAATGTAAAAATTATTATTGTTGTAATGAAAACCAGTAAAAAAATGTATGTATGCTTTAATAAATTATGTAAAACCCGTATCCGTGTTTTATTTCTAACCTTATATCCCATAAAATGAGTAATAAAAAACAATGTTCAATAATAAACTTTTATTTACTTTAATATACAAACATTTCATCTTCAAATTTGAGTACAAATTTGATCACTCTCAGACGGGTGCCTCGGATATGGTCCGTGGTACAGTATCGCACTTTCGATTCTTTATGGTCCGTGTAGCAAACTGGCTTCACTCCGTCAACTTCCACGCGATCTCCTTTGCTAACAAATTGCGATCCACCGTCAAACTCAGTTCTTCCTCGACGCTCTAGAACATATCCTCCATTTACTCTCGATTGCGGGCGATGTGCTTCGTACACGTCCAGCCAAATGAAGGGAAGCTGCTCCTCGGCCTTTAGACGCTTCTCAGGATCGGAGATGTCAGATGCCTGGGTGATGTTGAATCTCACGACTCTCCCACTTCCATCTTGAAAGCCGGAAAATTTCACTTTTTGCCCGACGACATCAAACTCACGGTTCTGGTGTCGGAACACACAGTAGTACGTAGTTAGGAAAGAAACTGATAGCATAAAATCGGTATTTTCAATTCTTTCTCTCGGGATGCATATTGAGTACGCATCCTCATCTTCTATTCGCTCCATGCGCAGATATGCGTCACCCAAGCGAGCACATAAAAAGTCAATTTTCACGCTCATGTTGACGGAGAATGAGCTTCTTTTCGGAAGAGGTTAGTTATATACATAAGTGGGAGGAGTCACGTTGCAACCTCACTTGTTAAGATCTTGGTAACTGCCAATGGGATATGGCAGCACTAGGGTAGTAGATACGAGAAGCCGTTCCTGAAACACGCCATCTTGGATTTTCTAGAAGGCGGGTCCTATACCGGATGCTGGGATGGTTATCGATAGGACAGAGGTGATGGCCTGTGTCCTATGTTTTTATCTGCCAATTCTATTTTACAGCACTAGGGTATTTGATAGGAAATTAACGAGATAATTGATGAAATCTATATATTGTTCAATTTAAAGGGGACACTTTAAGGCATTTATCTGAAGTATAATTGCCTCCCTTTTCACTTGGCACCGTTTGTTGTACTCTTCAATCGATAGTTCTGGAGATATAAGAGGCGATGGCTTTGGGTCATGATTTTTCCTGCATGGGTTGGGTTGACGTTGTACAACTAGATTGCATATGAAGGAAAAATGCTCCCTCCCCCCTCTTTCACGTGACGTTATTTGTTTTTCTCTACGACCGATAGTTGTTGATGTATCCGGGTTTGAGTTTCAAGGTGAAACTTGCGCCAGGATGATTTTTCCTGCGTGGGTTGGGTTGACGTGATGCAATTATATTGCCTGTGAAGGACAAATGCCCCCCTCTTTCACGTGACGTCATTTGTTTTTCTCTGCGACCGATAGTTCCGGGTTGGAATGTCAAGGTCAAACCTGCGCCAGGACAAACATTTTCCCCCTACTTGTGCGTATGCCTTGCTTGATAAGAACTTGAAATTCCCTCGGAGAGCTCAACCGTAGTCAAAGGAGGTCTTGACGCTTAAAGTCAAGCAGAATGTCCAATAATCTAGAAATTGGGGAATTGTGAATGTCCATATTTGGGTTTCCTCAGTGCTATAAGGACACTATCTCCTGTTTTAAGAATAGCGTATTCTCGGAATTTTGTTGGTGATACTACAGAAGAATATCATCGAAATGACTGGCTGAATCCACGTTTGTCGCGTACAAAGACATTATCTAGGTACTTACCGTATGGATAAAGGAATGAGGAACGCTTGCTAGGCGGAGAAGATGGAAGTTATCAATTTCGAATAAAAATCTTTCATCCTGGCGTTCTACACGCTAAATTTATGCCCGGAAAAATATTTCTTTGGAATTCCAAACATCACAATAATACTTTTTAAATTACTCGAGTTCTGCTACGCTCATTGAAATAGAGTAGCTTAGTAATGTAATGACGGAATTGTTTCAAATATTGTCTTTTTATGCTTAGATAATTATTGGTTTTCTAATATTAATTGTATAATTATGAGCATGAGTGGTATTCTAATGAGATTGAAAAGTTTTCTATTACAAAAAACTTTTGATTCGATTTTATATGACTTTATTCCTAGTAAATCAGATGTAAGGGAGATCTTAGCGAAATACTGATTTTTTCATCAACTATTCCAATTTTGCTGTGAAATGGGATTTAAGTAAAAATGTTGAGGCTTTAGAAGCATAAATGATCTACGCTAATATCAAGCTCCGTGTGGTTGCTTACGAGACTTAGAGAGAAGAAATAATCCTATCAGAAATTCTTATTAGAAAAAACATTGATGTTCTAGATAAATGATAAAACTCGCCATTAAATTCCAAGATACTGGGAGAGATGTCACGACAGTAACCTTTGACGTAGTAATCAGCTACACATGTGTACGCATTACAAAGCAACAATTTCAGGGTCTAAAAACTATTCTCGAATGCGTCCCGGTCAATCCCTGTCAAGGCGAACGATTTCTACACTCTGAAATCGTTGTATTGGGACCTGTAAAAATGTCATGTTTATATAATACGCTAATAATATAATTAGAACAGTTATAGAATATATTGACATGGCTATGTCTTTTAGTGAAAAGACCTAATGAGCACGGGTAATTGAAATTTAATTTTATACAGTTCCTCCGAAATTTGGTACACGGTCCAATGGATAACTGTCTATTAGTTTTCAGTAGTTGCCGTAACAATTATCCATTGAAGGCCTATTCCGACTCCATTTCTCATCCCTCTTGAGTATAATATTCTCTCTTAAGGGAGATGTTCGGATGAATATTTTCGTAGTCATTAATTTTTGGTGTTTCGTTAGATGGACAACTTCGTGTTAAATAATCTTGCCCTCGAAATTATTCATTAAGGAAAAGGGTGAGCTTCTATTTCAATCGAGAGGTCAACAAATTCCTAAGTGACTAATTCGTGAACGGAGAAAGTGGGCATATCTCGCGGCAACGAGGAGTCTAATTGGTTAAAGTTCTGACTAGTACTTATTATATATGCGTCCTGGGTGATCGGAGAAATGTCTTCCTTTAACTAGCTTCCTCAGCGGTGAGCTAACCAGTGTGAGCTTGGTGGGATGGAAAATGAATACTTTCCGCTGGACTCAAACCCATTATGAACCACTTAAGCGTCCAAACCGTAAGACGCCGAGCAACGTTGGCCCTCTGAGAATTAAAGCCTTGATTACCCCACCGATTTTCCTACTGGGGGAGAAGCAGACGGAACTGAGATGAGGGAAACCAAACTTTGAGCGCGGTTTGGTAATCCATAGGCGGCGGCGAGTCTCGCTTCTTATCGTCGCTAAACTTTCGGCGTGGAGGTATTCGAAATCTCTTCGGCAGGCGGGCGTGGGTGGGAAATGGAGAGATGGGGGTAAATGGGCCGGAGCTGGGGGAAGGTTTACTGATCGACCAAAAGCCTAACTTTAAACTCAAATCCGTTGGCGTAGGTCATTAAATTTTGCGGTCGGTCGATCACAGCAGTCCCACCGACGAACCGGATTCCTTTGATTCGAAATTTTGCTTTTCTCTCCTGATTCACCGCCTTCCGAACGTCCGTCCGCCCTTTCTCTCCGAAAGCTTACAAGTGGATCGGATGGAATAAAGGGTGGAACCCCGTAAAGGAGGGAATTGGTCACGGGAGAGAGGTTCCGAGTGCTCAGCAGTTGCGCGTAATAATCCGATCTCTTCCGTTAGATTTGTCAGGCAATCGAGCGCGTCGTCCGGTGGATACCCCGAAGAGAATGGGTTGCCGGGTGCGGCGCGAGGGTCAACCGCTCGAGTTCCCGGATTGAGTCAGTCTGCTTCCCCTCGTGCGACGAAGTTCTTCTTCTAATCGAGAAAGATGATTGAATTTTCACCATGTATTTATCACATTTTCCACTCTGAAATTCAATACCAACGTGTCTTCAATAAATTAATACAGCCGCTCATAGCAGGATGGTGAGGATAATTAAAAAATGCTCAAGTGAGCTGATGTAAAAGCTGTGTCTAAATAATTCATATTCTGGTGTCTTTATTAATATGTGGACTTAAAACATATTGGTGCTGCGTGTTCAGACACACCTGATTTACGTTTCTCAATGCAACAGTACGTGATGTATAGATTAAAACTATTTAAATCATAGCATGAAGTGATTTTTTTGTTGCTCTACTACTGAGGATACGTTCATTTTTTTCTATATTAGAAGTTGAGTTGAAGTTTGGGACTTAATGGCATTAGGATAGTTATTCCTTACAAATGATGACCTGTAGCAAAAAAAAACGATTTTATTATTTCAAATTATTGTTTATTTTAGTTGTCTTCTTCCAAGAAAATTAATTTATTATGGTAGTTTTCTGCGCGAAATATTTCTCTATTTTAGGAGGAATTGGCTCTCTGAACCCTATAATTAGTGCGATTAAACTCCCCCAGTTTAAAGATATCGTCTTTTTTTATTTTATATCTCCTCGATTTAGATGAAATTGTTCCTAATACTCTTTTAACTCTTTTAATTGAACTTAAATTTAAGTTTCTTCAATAGTTACAGTTAAATATAATTTAACATTAAAGAAATATCCGGGTATAAAATGTTTTAACAGCATTGTTTAACATTACGGGATACTTTATTTTTTAATATATTTCCGCATGATTGAAATTAAAACTAAAACTAACCAGGCTAGTTATATAGTAAATAATAATATAGTAGAACATAATGCATTATATGAATGAGCTCGGTAAGCCTCAGTTGAAAGATATAATTTACCCGAAACTAATAAATCTTTTATTGATGCATATTATTTTTGCTAATATTGGTATTAACTATCCAGTTTAATCTAGTTGGGCCTCGATCACAAAAATGATAATCAAGCTAATTAAATAGCCATTTTCTGAATATAAATTTGATTTTCTCTCGTCAGATCAATCTTAGAGTTCCAGGTACGTTAGCAGTGTGAAATTTATGCTTCCTGAGTTGAAACGACGAATAATGAGCACAATGAAAAGAAAAAGATTTCATTAGGAACGGATATTTCAGAGCACAGAATTGAATAAATGGGACACCCTGGGTACGAAACGGATGTAATATTTTGGAATATATTGCAATCAGCAGACGCAGGTTTGATACCGTCTCAAAAGGCTAATACAAATGCTTGTAAGATTACGAAATTCTGAATAACATTACTCGCTAAATTATTTTTTTTCATGCATAGTTTCCGTCTCTGTACATTCCGTCCAAACAAACATATTCTCTTCATTCCTCTTCCCCTGAATTCCTAAAATTCCCACTGTTTATCAACCTCCACCTTCCGCGCTTATTTGCTGAATTTGGAATTCATTCACAATTTCCTTTCTGAAACACTCCTATCTCAAGGGTCTCCAATTTACCTTCCAACATTTTCCTTTTGAATCATGGAGCCCTACGCTGTAGGGTGAGGGTTTACAGTGGAATTTATTTGCTAAGAAAGCTTTCAAAACGTTAAAACGGGCGATGAGAAACCACAAAGGGATCAGTAGAGCAACCAAAGAAAGGGCGTATCGTGTAAAACCCTGGTAAGTCCAATTTCATAGTACTCATCACATGTATGGGACCGTCATGAAGAAGAGAATATTGAAAAACTGGAGAAGTTGCAAATAACGGCTGCTATATATGTATTTAGAAAGCACAGAAGGACGAAAATTGTGAATGTTAAAAAATACTGGGCTGGGAGTCTTTACAAGTCAGGAGAAAACTAAGAAGGCTATGGAATGTTCCACATACTTAAGGGAGATTAAGCATAGGGGGAATTCAGGAAGGATGTGGAAAATTTTTACATTATAAGGAATTATGATCATAAGAGCAAGGTACAATTCCGGACGCATATCACCCGTATAAAATATATTTCATTTCTCAACAAAACAATCATTGACTGGAACGGTCTACCTGTAGAACTAAAAAATGTAAATATTTAAGAAAATATGCAACGAAATAGTATGATGATAGCATGTATAAATGTGAAATTTTTTGCATCAATATTCACTAAATGTTACCACCTGGAAAACTGTCGACTGTTAACAAGTCCCGGTAATAACTGTATTACTTAACCAATAATATAACTGGAAAGACGTTAAAGATGCCAGAAAAACATTTGATCTTTAATTTCAACTTTCTTTTTCCTAATTATCTTTATTTTATTGGTAAAACAATTTCATTCCTACATATTTCTGCCAAAAGTCCTAACTCTTAACCTCATAATTAAAAACTTTGATTGTGAACTGTAAAGCATAAATCATTTTATTTTTTGATTAAAGATAGGATAGATATTTTTTGATCGTCTGTGTCGACTTAAAAGAGAACAATCATATAATCAAATATATTTAATAATTTGCATTCATATCATAGGATAACACAGTTAAATGCGCGCTCAAATGAATGAACCCGTGAAATTTTTGTGGCCTCGAGATCTTAAGTTCCTCATTGCACAAGCTGTGTCCTCTTCAAAATGAGTCAGTCCATCAAATGAAGCTCGATCTGGCCGAAATCGCCACCTGGTCAAAATGGATGCAATTTCTCTTGCTAATCCGCGCACCATTCGGAGAAGTGATGCGAAATTAGCCTCCTCATATACTGCAAGAGAATTGTATTCCCGAAAGAGGATATAGCTCAGGAGTGATAAAATCTCTGTAGGATCCTTCCCTTCACCAACCGTCTTTGCATTTCTTTTCCGCCCGTTATTAGTCTCGGCACGGCTCCCCATAAAATGTTCTTATCGGTTCAGTCCGCCCTTAAAGGGTGAGCTGTCCTCCTTACCGGCCTCTTTAAAAACCCTAGGAAGGAGCGGATGGGTCCCTCGAAGGAAACCCTGTCTGACAGCGGGGATTGAGATGGCGCGGATCAGTTTTATGGACGACGAGGGAGACATCAGGAGGGGGAGCAAGACGGCGGCGTTGGGTTTCCTGCGTGCATGCGAGGATGACTCTAGGAAGGGGACAAGGCGAAGGCCAAATTGCATTCTAGATGTCCCCCATGTGAAAACGAGCATCGGGATTCAACAAATGGGACCATTGCTCACTTGTGGCACGGATTTATATCTATAATCTCGCCAAAAGAGGAGAGAGAGGGAGGGAGAAAAAGAATGACCCGTTATCAACAGATTGATCTACTAGATGCATTCCGAAGGAAGATGGGGAAATAAGTGAAAAACACAGAAGTGGAACCTTGAAATTTTCACGTCAGTTTTAACGATAGCCTTAAAAATGACTTTGAGCTCTACTTATAGAAATCAGAACAAACTCACAACAGTAACCGCGTTGTGAGTTTTCTGTTCTGATCAACCAAAGGCGTTCGAAGACCGACATTCCAATTCCCCATTTCGGGAAATTTCGCAGTATGAACCAATGGGTATCAGTTAAAAACTAGGAAAGTGAACGAAAGTTGTTTAAATATCCGTTTAATGACAAATGTTTCTCTATTCAAGGAAAACACAAAAAATTAGCATTCACTGAATGATAAAATTGATCCTTTAAGCTGCTTTTTCATCCAATGTTTGTAGGTAAATTATTTTATAATTTAATTATTGAATAAAAATTGTTATGCACAGAATTTTTTTTCCCTTAAAAACTAACGTAAAACTGCAGCGTTTCCGAGTTAGAATCTAAAAAAATGAATTGAAATTTCCAACTACATAAGCGTTGAACAATAATGTCCCTCTTTGCTTGAAGGACACTCCGTATCATCTGTGCATTTTTTTTCCATTTGGAATAAATAAGCTAACAAACAGATTTTCGTATTTTTTACTTCAGGAATAAAATTCTCAACATTTAAAAACAATGACATTAAATATTTTACAAGAAAAGGTCAAAATAGAAATTCCACTTGAAGTTTTTTTAGTGACCACTATAGAAGAGGAGTTGAGAAGATTTAACAGTCCCCATGGCTGTGATACAATTTTCATATGAAATTATCTGAGTTTCCTCTAACCATGAAAGGATTCTATAAATTAAGCCTGAGGTGGTCAACTCTGGCAGTAAACTTCGCGAAGGATAATGTAGTATCAAGCGGTATAACTTATCTTTTATCCATCATTACGATTGTTTAAATTACTAAGTCAAGATAGTAGTGAGTTTTTTTCCAAAAAAATTCCATTTCTAAGATTTTTCATAGCCATAAAGGAAAAAAATCCGATATTCTTAACGAGAGAAAAGTTTTTCGCTGGGAAGGACAATTGATCCATAGCTTCGGAAACAATCATCTAGCTATGAAAACGGGATAGCTGAGACCTTAAACTTGATTGGCACAAGGTTGAAAAGGAGATGGGGGAAAAGCAAAGTTACAAGTAAGGGGTGAGACAGGGAACACGCTCCAGGTCACTTGGGTGTGTTTAGGAAACAATGTCCGCGACAATCGTTAATCCCTCCAGCTTTGAAGTGCGTTCTGTCATGCGATACTTGTATGGGAAAGGATTTTCGGCTGCTGAAATTCATCGGGAGTTATGCCTAGTTTATGGACCTGCAGTTTAAGTTTTACAACGAGTGAAGGAAAGGTTAGACAATGGTGCCGGGCTTTTAAAAATGGACGATCAAATATCCGTGACGAAGAGCGAAGTGGCAGGCCCAGTATTCTGACCGATGAAATTGTTTCGCGAGTGGAACAAAAACTGCGATGTGATCGTCGATTGACGATTAATGGCCTGGATGAAAAATTTCCTCAACTTGGACGCGCTACTGTCCACAATATTGTCACGAAAAACCTCGGATGCCACAAATTGTGTGCAAGGTGGGTACCGAAACACTGCTGCCAAAACCAATTAGAAAATTCAAGATATTTTTGGGAGCTCTTTGGCCATCCACCCACCGTACAGTCCTGACTTTGCACCTAGCGACTACTTCCTCTTCTTGCACTTGAAACAGTGGCTCGGTGGGCAATGTTTCGAAACCGAAGAGGAACTCAAGAACGGCGTTATCAATTGGTTCAACTCTCAGGCGGCGAGCTTCTATGCAGTGTTTAAAGAAGCTGGTGCAGCGGTACGAAAAATGCTTAAAAGTGAACGGCAGTTATGTAGAGAAGTGAAGTAGGTTTGTAGCCAACTAAAAGTGCCAATAAAATGTGTTTCATTTTAGTTTATTTTTTCCTGTGACCATACGGCCCTTACTTTGTGAACATACCTCGTATTTAATTTACGAAATGAAATTCGCCCTGGGACCTTAAAAGAAAAATTTGTTCTTCAACTTTGACTTTAACTTCAACTTTGATATTTCTCTTTCTGTCATTAGGGGGTGGAGTCACTACTGAATCCCTGCCCTGATTCCAAATAATGCTTACGAGAAAGGAAATTTAGGAGATTAGGGAAACAAAATACAACAAAATAAGTTTAATCTTCGAAAACTCTTAATATTTCTCAGTAAAAAGTTGTTTCAGTTACTTATGACCAACTGAACCTTCTAACTTATATCCTTTTTCTACGGAAAAATCTTTCTTAAACTTTAATACTTAAACACTAAACGGTTCATTTGCTGAGGAACTTAAGATCTTAGCGTCGAAGTATTTCTTCGTCGATTCTCAACTTTCACCCATTGTGTGGTCAATTCCTTTTCAAACTCGCTAGAGTGTAAATCAAAATGTGCATATCGGCATTCATTTTTGATGAAATACAAAAATATGAGGGTATACTTAGGTTTAGGTTGATACTAAAATGTGCTTGTATGGTTGGTTGAAGAGGAATTTTAATCGAAGTTTTTCCTGCGGAAAGGCATAGGAATAACTGAAAGTCAAGTTGCTATTCAGGGTTGCTACTCAGATGTTAAACTGTGAAAACGATGGATTCAACGCAACGTGTAAATACGTAATTTCCTCGGTGTAACCATTAAACTCACCCGTTCCATATTCTTGCTCGTTTCTATTCCATTTCACTTGACAAAGTTTGTATGTTATCCCGCTAATCGTGCGCAAAATATGTGCAATTTGCCGAAAATGTTCTCAGATCATATGATCATTGTATTATCGCCAGATCTACTTATCTTCGAATGTCAGAGGCTTTGAATGGCATAAGGTTTGGATTTTTGCCACCTCTATTAGCGTCTAACTTGATCCATAAGTATTTATTGGTGAATTTCTCAAAAGTAAAAAATACATGCACACTTAAATTGTAATTTTGAAAATAGTGAAATCTAAATATTCTAAACGGTTGCTCAATGATTTTTTAACACCGGTGACAAAAATAATTATCTTCTCAGGTAAGGCTTGATGGCTTGACAAAAACTTTCCATGATTAATGATTCATCATGGGTTAAAATTAAAAATTAATTTATATCCACTGTGAAGTCAAATAGAAAATTGGAGAATCACGATTGGAGACCCTAAAAGCCTTAACTTACCTTTAATTAAAAATTGTTGATCGATTGGCCGCCCCGATTCAAAAATAATTTGACATATAATAGTGCGCAATTTCAGTAATAAAAACAAAATTAAATCCATTTGGGTTTTTTTGTCATTTCACCACAAATGGAGTTTCATAATAATTTGACTAAAGCAAGGTTTTCGGAAAAATATTAACAGTTGGATATTTAATTGGATATTTAATAACAAGGAGTTAACCATTGATGGCGTTGTTTTGATTTGTATTTGGAAAACCATTAAACTCCCTTGCGTGACCTCCCCATGGTTACTAAACTTGTTGGAAACACCAAAGTTATGGTGTAGGAGGCCGAGAGAGATTAAGGCTGGAACCCATAACTTGGTTGGCCTGTATATCAACCACTCTACTCACTTGAGCGTACTTGCTTCGTTCGTTAATTCATTACCATTTCGCAAAGTGGGAAGGAGTTCTACTTCTCTCCCTTTACCTCATATGGGGCGAAAATAACGGTTAACGGTCCGGTTTACAAGCGCACAAAAGAACTTTCTCGGAACGCTCCTTATGAGCGCTGTCGGCGTAGAAAAGCAACTGAATGAATTTGTAAGCGTCGACTTATTCGAGAGTTATTCCAGAGAAAAAAATATAAATTTCATCACAGAGGCTTAGTGTTTGGTTAAATGGTATCATATTTAACTTAAGTCATCATAATACTTATTGAAGAGTGGTTAAATTGTTGAGATCTCTCAAAAAATATTGAGCTAACCACTTAATATAAGATGATTTAAGTATCAAAGACGGACCCAATAAATCAAGTTTAGATAAAACTTAAGTTATTTGCACTTTGAAATATTTTTTTGCTTCTTTAATGAAACATTAATGAAAATGATTTCACGGCTTAATCTTTGCATTAATTTTATAATATTGACATTTAAGGGGATTATTTCTTAATCTTTGTTTCCAATTTTTACTTTAAAAGTGGTATATATAGTGGAAATTTCGTAGATTTCAATGGAAACTTGTGTAAATTAAAATAAAACCGATTAAGTGGACTAAGATTTTAAGCGGTATATCAAACGTCAAAATAAAGCAATCGGTAATTGTTGGAGGAGTAAGGATTCCGCTATGCGTAGTTTGGAGGTAGGATACAACGAACTCTTTAGGATAAAACACGGGGAACCGTAGCACCATGAGTAAATTTGTAAATAGCGTAATCGAAGAGGGTTCCAAAGTTGAAGAGAACATTGGAAGAAAAAAGTTAATTTTGTATTTATTCCCGAAATAATGTTCCACAAATATTCAATAGAATTGGCAAGGATGGCAGAAAGATAAAAGATAAGATTGACTAGTGATTACAGCGTCATTTTACTGTTATTGAGTTAAGTTTTAGTATTAGATACATGTAGGTACCAGATAATTTTGGAAAACTAGAGGTAACCCAGGGAAAGGAAATACTTTTTATATGATACTCCTAGTTCGAGGTGAGCTCTACCCTCGCATATCCAACAAAACTTCGTAATTATTTCTCTAGAAGTTTAGCAGGAAGAGTCATGGCACGAAAGGAGATTTGAGAACATGACTCGAACTCAACATAACCAGGAACAAAGATTGATTTATACTTGAAAATGAATATCCCTTTTTTAAGACTAGAAAATTCTAGTACTGATAATCTGCCTGGTTTCAGGTTTAAATTTTAAATGATGAATATTGTATAACGCTCATTTAGTTCCACTCGCGACTCCTAAGGTTTTTGTGGCTGAATCAACAGTCGAAACCAAAGGCTGCGAAATTAGTGCATGCAAAAATATCTGGAAAAAACTGTTAGCAGATTTACCGATCGTTATCCCCCCCAGTGGATTTCCATCGCGACACGATACAACCAGTTTTGTAATCCGAATATCAAAATCTCTGTTCACTTCGTGGGCTTAACCTTGGCCCATTACTCGCGCCTGTCATAGTTTAGACCAGTAAGGCGTTAGCACTTCAGGATTCACAGAGTAGGCGTAATACTTGGTACGAAACGATCAGATATCCCTCAAAATTTGTCCTTCTCAAAACCAAGATCACTAATACGACTTCTTTTTTTGCGTAACTCAGTTATCGTCTAATAACCGCCAATGGAGTGGCAATGTGATGATACTGTGGGTATGAACATGTACGTAATATAAAATTAAACATATTTATGGAGAAATTTTTACGATAGAGAGGAATCCGAATCTTTTTACGACATGTGCGACAAGTTGTTCAGCGACAATGACTATTTTACGATACTTACTTGGTTAATAATGAAATAATTGCCACAATGCGGAATAAATCGAATGTGTAAAAACCCACCGTAAACGTGCATCATCATATGCTTTGTTTTTCCGTTACTTTTCTCGTATAATTGAGCTAAATGACGGCTTTCCCGTGCATATATCTAAAACGGTCTAGTTAGCCACCCCTGACCTTTGAATGATAGGGTAGCATTCAAACACAACGTATTGCTCTTAATTGAATAGAACTCCAAGGTCAAACAATTTTTATGCAACCAGTCGAAAATTATTTAGAAGTATCATTTTTGGTATCGTTTCGTGTTGCATGTAGGTCGGATAAAGGTCATTGAAGGGCAGTGGGCCATTTCAAATAATTTTTAATCTAGTTAGAGTGGATAATGGGAAGTCAACCCCAGCCGTACACTTATATAATAAGAGTACGGTTGGGGTTGACTATTCCCATTATATTCATACGGCCGTAGTTACCGTTTGCTTTGTACTTTGTACACAGAGTGGTGTCGTAAAAAAAAAATTAAGAGCTCAGTTATTTATTCTATCGTATTTCCCATTACCATTTCATTATATGTAATATCATGGTTTCAATGGCTTCGAGAAAAGCTAATCAAGTTCAACCTTGCAAAGGAATAGGTATTAAACAAAGGTTTAGCTATTTGCTATCCCTTCCACATTTCATTTAGGGGTAAACATTGTTCTTTTTTTCTATTGAGAGTGATTTATATTTTTTCTTTGATGTAAAAAACGCGATTGGAAATCTGAAATACAAGTCAGAATGTCTCTTAATCATTTCAATTAGAGTTAATGGGATTTCCAAATTTGTGAGCGTAGGGCAAATGATCGTTTATATCAAACATTTGATCAAACATCAAATGACGAAGGCATAATAGAAAGTAAACGAATCGAAATCAAATGCTTCCTATTTTTTTATTATACCGTCTAAATGTTAACTCGAACAAATAAATCATTCACCACAGATTCGAGCGTTATTGGTCCAAATAGAACCTTGCGGGAAAATACGCAAATTATAAAATATTTTCAATCGAACTCTAAGCCAGTATTACGATCGCAATAATCATTTCGCCTACTGAAACACATCAACCCCAGCTGGTTTATTGTTATACTGCAAAATCTTTCGATTACTACAGTGAATATTATCGATAGCGATCCATCTCTTCGACCGGTGGACAATGAGAAATTCGGGCTAGGGTCAAGCTGTCATTTTACTGGTGTAACGGCGAGAGTGCCTTCTGAGCCACACTGACGGATTACGAGGACAATACCTCAGTATTCAAACGTGTGCCAGGATCGATGGCTCTGAGACGGCCCTTTGGAAGTGTATGGGGGTCGATCACTTTGAGGGGGCGTGAGTCACTCTCTGGTAGTGAGCAAGATGGAGGAAGAAAGGTACCGGGATCGATGGGGAGGTTTTAGGACGGAGGAATGGGTTAAAAAGGCGCGTATCCAAGGGACCATCCAGAGAGCAAAAAGGGTTTTCCTGAGCCAATAAAGTCCACCGGTGAAAGAAGTGGGATGGTCAAGGGGAGGGTTTTCTAGCTGCCCTCCCTTCCTCCAAAGATCCCCTACCCAAACGCTCGGACACGAGGCCTGCACATAACTCCACATGAAAGCGCTCCCTCAGGTCTTTGAACGACAACGATTCCTCTGCCGCCTGCCCACCTCCTTCCATTTTCGTTCGCGGGGCCTCCTCTTCTTCCTGGGGGCGTCCTGGCGGAAGTTTCGGCGAGCCTGACTGCGTGAACGTGAGTGGGAAGTCCGGAGTAAGCGATTCCCCCGAGACGCGAAGAGGAGAGGACGAGGCGGGGGAGGAATATGGGAGAGCGGAGGAGACGGGGAGGAAAAAGTATGGAAAGGAGGGAACGGATCAAGTTTGAGGAAATTGGAAATGGAGATATAGGGACAAGAGTAGGTTAAGAATCTATCGAGTGGGGAGAGGGATTTCCTGGAATCTCCATACTAGAGTGGAGACCTTGCATAAACGGATGGCTTGTCGGTTCTTTCTCACAGCCCTGTCTTTACACCCCTAGAAAGGTGGTGTCACTTCATATGCCTTCCTTTCGGTAGAACAAAGGAAAACTTTCAGTTCCGTGACCTTGTGCTTGCATTAGGAAGGAGGAACTCGCTAGTTTCTGTGAAGGGCATCACTTCTATGGAAAGGAATATTTACCTTTGTAATATACTACGGTGAATCCGTTTCTCTTTATGTAAATATTATTCCTCCAACATCTGAAATGATCCCTCAAATGAAGTCTTTGGGTTTACTTTGTGAGCAAATCTCATTCTAAAATAGGTTATTCTCATGATATCTGCAAATAAAGTAAAAAAATAAGCCCTATACCATTATGAAATCATACGTTCATAGGTTCAAAGTTCATGCATATTTATGCATTGCAACCTTTTCCTAGAAGCGTCTCATTAGAATTATATATCAGATGATGGCCTAAATTAAACGAGGGTGTTGGTCTTTTTCTTTAATTTTATTAGTATTTAGATCAGAAGATTCTGATGTAATTTTACATTCTGATGCCAACGGAGGATTTATTTATCTTTTATAATGCATCAGAAAAACTGCTATAAAAGTTTTTATTGACCGGTTGGGCTATTCAATCTCTAGAAATGTTTAATAACATCCATATTATAGCAAATGTTTCTGTCAGACTATATATATTTCAAGTAGTACTCTGCAGTTAGCAAACGCATTATCCGCAAATCAGGCAAGTATTATTGTCACCTCTATTATCATTAAAGAATGTTTTTTTGTTCACCGGAGGAAAAGCTGTCAGTGAATGAGTCCTCAGGTTGGAAATGGAAACTGATGAAATCGGTCGCAAGTGAAATGAATAAAAATCCTTCAATTGTGGGAATATTTATTCATTTCCGGAAATATTTTTTTTGAAAATCGTTGTCTTTTTACATTTCCGTCAATAACTGTTTAGTTATTTGCCCAATAAGGTACGTTGTCGTAACACAGATAACGAACTCACTACTGTTTAAAGGCTAAATTGAGACTCAGTTTTTTACTATTTTTCCTCATATAGTGCTGAAACTTTCATGAGATATTTGTAAACGAGAACCTTATTGAAAGCAATTTAGGAGTTAATGTCTAGCCATCTTCACCTATCCACAGAAAAAATCAACTAGCTTCAAAAACGATTAACGACTCTTTATTGAAGTTCATTTATCGAAAAACAGGTGTATCCGGATGCGTTTCTATATGCGGTTGTGATAATGTCTTCAAAATTCTTGAAACACGTAATTCATCTCAGTAAACGGTTGTCTTGAGATACACATGCGAACTTTTTTTTCCTTGGAGTAATGGGAATTGTTCGCTGCATAAACTTCAGTGCTTATTTTGTGAGCCATGTATCTTAATGCGACTGGAGAATTTAGCACTACAAACTAGATATTCTCGTCCTGACTCAGTTCCAGAATGCTGCATCAGCATGTGTAATTTTCATATTATACGATAATCGAGCCCATCCATTCGTTTAACTCACCTGCCTGTTTGTAGAAGCACTACAATGGAAATTTCCTCAAACCCTTCAGCCTAAGACAGCGCTAGCATGGAAATTTACACTCATATTACGCTAAAAATATTGACTTCGTTATATGACCAAAAGACTAAGAAAAAATTAACCGTTATCCAATATCCGGGACCTTACGCTACATTCAACCGTAACACAACGGCACCCTAAAAATATTATTATTTTTGAGCAAAGAAATGCAGTCCTAGTGAATATATAGTATGTAACCACATTCATCAAAAAAATTAAGAATTGAGTTATTTTAGGGAATGTATCTGATTATTCTTTCTATTGTTATGTCCCCATTATTAAAGCCCAAAAATTCGCCAAAGTAAAAAAATTTAAACTCCAACAAGAGCAATTAACTTGGACTAGTTGGATGGAAAAGGAGAAACATCAGAAATTAACTCATATGTTCTGAATTAAGTAATTGAAACGGAAATAGGACCTTATAGGTATTTAAATATAATAATTAACTTACATTCGCAAAAATTTCGAACAATTAAAAAATTAACGTCCGTTGCTAAAGGAGCATTTATCCCTGCAAGTTGCCACGAGGATAAGCAGATTTAGATCATTTGACCATTTATTTATTAGAATTTGGTATTATTTGGTTTTATGGGTTTCTCAAATAGCCATGTGTTATGTCTTATCGGTTTGGTCGCGAAGTGTGGGATGGTCGGCACATATTATAATATAGTCTCGACCGTTTGATGGAAAATATAAACTTGTTTACTCGTATTCAAACCGTTCGGAATTTTATTAAGAGATATCGACTTCTCCATGAAACATGCTCATAATAAACAAGTTATTTTTTTATAATTGGCGATCAGTACTATTGAACTAAATCATCTTCCCATTTAGCCACACACAGTATTGGAATGAAAACCGCGGCGTGGGTATGAAATGGACTATGTAAATGAGGAGTACGGCAGCATAGTTACCAAAACATTTTTTCCAGTGTTACACGGGGACAGGAATGGTCTACCCGGGAAAATATGATTAGTCGTTCCCAAATACGCATGCTGCAAGGATGAAGTATTTTAGCCAAAACTTGTTTGAGTGAGATTTTGAGTTAAATATTAGGAGAATACATTCTTTATTTGAAAATTTCACCGTCTTATAAATTAACACTGACAATTTTCTGGATGAGAATTCATATTGTATGTCTGCTTCTTTGAAATCACCTGATTCTTTATTATTTCAATGTAGTCTGTTTGTCACTGTGTTCCCAGGCATATCTAATACTCAACCATACTCTATCATTTGAACCTCAACACATTTTTATTTTTTATTTAAAAATTTCTTTTCTTCTCATGTTTTTTCTTGACCTGACATTTTCAACATCCTCATTCGTCTTGTGTACCAAACCGTGTAGTAACCGTGTAGTGTCTTGGGTACCAAATACGGGTAATGGATCTCTACCAGCCAATTAAATGTCTAACTAATACGGTTTTCTGGTTCTAAAGATTGTATTGGAAAACAAACTGAAACGCTGTGAAAGGAATTAGCATTACATTCTCAAACGTTTTTGAATGTCACAAGTCTACATATTTTGGGGTGAGTTTTAGTGCTATCCTTCAGAAACTATCTTTTTTTTGATTAATGCAAAGAGTATTGAAATTTATTATGAAATTGCTTTTGTAATCCTAGCTCTAAAGTGTCAATTCAATTGAAAATTTTCCGAAGTTTAAGTGAAAGGAAAGAGTTATACCGAAACCATAATAGCCATTAACCATATGATTGGTTGAAAATGGTTCTTGAGAATTGAGATTACTGTATGCTAACGTCGGAATTCGGAAATCACAAGTTCTGGCGATGAAAAAATGGCTTCATATTTGGAACTGGAAAGATTTATCTGAAAGTTGGGATGCTTATGATGCGCCAGGGGCTCTCAGAGACGCCACTCCGATTAAAACCCGGGACACCACCGTCAGGGTAGAACACTTCAACCACACACTCTATTCTATGACTCCTTCAAATACATGAAAATTTATACAAGGGCCCCTAGCACATCAAGAAAACATTACTGTGGACCGGTATCATTGGTAAACCAGTAGTGGATTTAGAATCACGTGAACCATATAAATCTCACATGAACTACATGATTTTCACGCCAACTAAAATAATATAATGATCTTTTTTTCTAAAGATAATTTGAAAATGAAATCTTGAATTTGAACTTTGTTCCACTTGTAAAGAGACTGCGGTATAATCTGCCATATTTAATCTCCGGCTTGAGGGATAAGAGGTATTAAAATGTCGGGAAACTGTTGTTCTTTTAATTTAATAACAGCTAAAAGGATTCCGAAAAAGAGGGATTGTGGCTCCCTTGTCCTGCTCTGGTGGATCCGCCCAAAGCCTTTGCATAAGAAAGTGTTTCATTAAAAGCTAATGAGTGATTTATATTTTTCTTCGGCCTTGAAACATGAACGGTAGGTAGAAGCAGCAAAGCAAATATCATTGTATTCGATAGAAATGTGCTCCCACAGAAGAATGATGAAAATAAAATGGATTGATGGAATGAAAAAATGAAGTACTCTGTGAATTTGTTGAACAGGAAAGCTACTGATGAATACTTGGAAGAAAGATAATTGGGCAATACCTGAGGCACAATAGCTAATTTCGGACGGTGTGATCGAATCAAACTGATGAAAGGAGTGACAGGAAGTCGAGGACTGAATGACGAGAAAGAAGTTGTGGAAAACGTAAGAATTTTAAGGGGGAATAGAGATTGTCTGCTAAAAAGTAAATTGAGTGGTGCTTCGAAACATTTCTCGGATTGCTATCCCGAGAGAGTCCTTGAGAATATTTATAGCAATCATGATCAGCCGTTCATGCATTGTCAACACACCTCAACGTAACTCTTGGCCACTGGCTAAATTAATGTATTTTTCTCAATAGAGGTGAATTCATTTAGAAATATGTCTCATTTTTGCGAAATAATTCATTAATCCCAGAAAGTACACTAAAAGGGAAAGCGTGTAAGTATTATAACATAGCAATGCATTATTTTTCCTCATTTAATATTTCTTTTGAGGGTTACATTCCAATGATTAAGATAATTATGGTTGTATAGTTATTTTATATTAAAACGTAGTATCGTGATGCCACATGAGACCAAGTTAACCCTTCTTTTTTTACGAGTTCCTTGGCTACCCACCATCTTCCAAATATCGATGATTCTTATTGATTGATCTTTGCGTAGCCTTGACTCAGTCGGGGTCGCTAGATTTATAACGCTGAGAACACACGATGGTTGAGCACGAAGTAAAATGTTCGCTGTTTCGGTGGGAACAGTAAATTGGGTTTTAAAGAGGATGAAACGATCGGTTTGATGCCTTGTAGCCACGAAGGATGTGACCCTGCTGCTACGTCTTTAAACTTGGGATAAAGTGCCTTCATGTCTGCATTAACGGAGTTAGCATTTAAATTTGGCCTACACTATTTCTCTGCATGTAACCTCTGTAATTTAAACGAACAGCCTTCAAATTACTTGTAAATGAGCGCTATAACACGCGTTTAAAATAAATTAGCTTCATATTTATTCAGATATAGTCGGTGTCAAGGAATAATGCTGGCTTAAAGAACGCGTTATGAAATATAAAACGCGTAATAAGTAAACTGAGTCATAAATGTAGAAATTTCAATTGTATAGGCATATGTTTGGCTCTTTTTTAAGGCCTCTTAGTTGTTATATTGCATTTTCTAAACATTTTTTAGATAAAATCATTGCTGTAAACACTTATTTTTTAATAATGAAAAATACACGTGCTGGTCAATATTCTGAAAAGGAAAACTACATAATTTTACATTTTACAGGTAATGTTAAAATTTACTTTTGTAATTTTTTAATAGAATTTAAAAGATAATTTTCCCTAGTCAAGTTGATCGAGTAATGTAATTATTTCTTTTATTTTTACGCACAAACTATCGAAAGAGGTCGTCAATTGTAAAACTCGCAATGCAAGTAGTCAGCATCGGTTTACAAGTATATGAAGCCACTCTAAATTTGGTATTAACCATATCTGGTTTCTACCTGTATTCACTATAATACTAAAAACAGTTCATTTATGTATTATGTATGTTATAATATTATGCATTCCCATAAAGTGTATTCGTATTATATACCATTCCACGGTACTAGGCATTTGTACGAGTTGTGGGCCTTATTGAAGGTGATCGTTCCTTGGTGAAAGGTAAAGTGTTGGTGACAATAAGGGTAAAAGGGGTTAGGTTGATAGAGCTGACTTAACTAACTTCGTTTCAGTCACACAGTCCCGTCGCCATTTACCGCCAACCTATCTCCTTCTCCCACAGTGCCTCGTCCCCTTTTTCAACTCCAGTTTAGGAATGGCCTTGACCTTCAAAAATATATCACCAGATGATGTCATTAGGCAAAAAATAAGATTTTAATTAGTGTAAAACTTACTCTAAATCACACGCATGATTAGTCAAATTTTTTAATTATCTTTAACATTAGGAACTTATTTTAATTTTATCTTCACCTTTATCTTTGCCTTAGAGATAGATAAAATTTTAAGGCCGAAAACCTAAGAGATTTACTTTTTTCTAACTCTAGCGTAAATATATATGTGAAGGTCATAAATGTTAAAAATTGAATTGATTGATGAAAAATGATAAATAACGAGTTAACGATATTCTACATAAATAATTTGACAAGTACACATTTTTACAGGTACACATCTTACAGTTTTTTACATACATTTTTAAAGGTCGAATTTTCCGAGAGTTAGGCCTGCTATAATGATATGAGAAAAACTATTAACAATTTGTAAAAATTAGATTAGAGTTTCCAGAGGATATTATCTATTCCTTGAGTAAAGAAAGATGATTTAATTTAGTTTAATTTAGCATGTGAATGTTTAATAAGTTGTCTTATTAATCGTTCCACCCTTAAGGTGAAATTTTACCTAGTAATGGCATCCACAGTCATCATTTATTTATTACTAAGTTTCATGCGATGGCTCCTTCCTTGGCGATGGCGATGTTTCCTTGGTTCTTGTTTTCTTGGAAAAATTCAAATTAAAAGAACATGTTGATATAGATTCTTTATTACCATTCACATATTTATTCTATAAAATAACGAGAAATATTTTACAGCTATTTTAACAAGAATTTCCTCTTCCATCTTTCAGCCAAAAAGACTCTGGTTTAGAGTCATTACGATTAAACCAATTTTGTAACTATTTTTTGTGTCATTAAGTGAGGTAGGAATTACAAAGTAGTTGAAAAATATTTTGTTACTAATCGGGGTATTAGATCGTATAGCGTGATGTAAGACTTGAATTAGTCACTGGACCATTGAAAACTTGCTCTGAAGCGTATAGACTATGGCTAAAAATAATTAGGTTGTAATCATGGATTCAAGATATAATTATAGCTTTCGTGGGGAATCCATGGGTACATGGGGGGGTTGATGTGCGGTCTCAAAGGGATTTTATCGCGTGCACATAAACGATGTCGGTGAACAGTGACAGCATTGAAACGGGTAAATGAGGTGCTCCTCCAGTGCTTTTAGTCCTATCTGATGTCTACCTGGAAGCCCTCTTGGAAGGACAATTTGCGGTCAAATGGCGGTCACTCAAAAGGATTCTGAGGGCGTCGCTCCCGACTCCCCGGGGAGTTGGTTTCAATACTGATCCCGAAGAAACTCGGGAGTGACAAAATGTTCGGAACGTCGTCTGGTGGTTTACATTGAGGCTTTTTCCCCAAAATGACATATTCATTCTTCCTAGTGCAAAAAATTATTTAAATTTTGGGATTTCATAGCTGTGCGAAAAATCCATAATTCTGGTGGTTCCATCGAGAGCATGGGAAATCCCATCCCGGTGACTGAATGGCTCGCAACCCGAATTAGGTGAGAACACATTTTGTCGAACGGCGGATCTTAGCTAATGTACTTCGCGTTAATGCGGAGTAACATCTCTGGTACATTTCCTAAACTTCATAACAGACAACTTGAAGGTTTCGTGATAGAGTTCCGTGGTACTATTTCTCAGCCATAGCTGCGTCGAAATCACAAACCATGCTCGCTTTCAAACTCGAACCATCCTGAGCCAGTTAGGGGTCCATTTGGAAGTAATAGGGATCAAATTTTCCTTTAATGATGTCGTAGCAACACATGCCGCTGTATAATATTTATTTAGGTCGAAGAAAAGTTATGAAATTAACAATAAGTTTTAATCACACATCTATACAAAAATATTAAACTGAAATTAATTTTTAAATTTTGCATTACTTTCGGAACGCTCCCTGTATATACATTTGTGTGTGTGTATATTATATGTGTCGGTCGCGGTAGTCCAGTGGGTAGAGCGTTGGACTGCTGATCGGAGGGTCCCGAGTTCGATTCCTGGGCAAGGCACTCTGGGCACCTGCAGCTCCACCCAAGCTATGTGATTTTGCGGGTAGCAGGTCTTCCTGGGAAACCATAACCGGCACAGGGAAAGGAACTGGCCCCCCTACCATGATGTGTGTATTTCACACGCCGTATAGGGCTTAGTTCTGGGTGAACTCTACCATCACCTACCAAACCGACCTTCGGATTGATTACTGTGTTTATGGTTTATATATATAAATGTATGTAAACTCTTTATGGTATATATATGTATATATATTGGTATGTATATATGGTATGTCCTTTCTCCTCAAAATAATTATATGTATATATATAATTATTTATACATATAGTATATATATATATTCCACCGGTTGCGGTAAGCTTTAGATAGACCAGTACTCTGTAAACGCAGCAGATATTCTTGTCCTAGCCTCCTCTATCAAAACAGAGCCTGACATTTGTCACTGCAATAGCCTTCTCTTCAATTCAGGACCTTGATGAATTCTACAAAACAAAGAAAAGCATTTTGATGGTATTATATATTCTTCTGTATTAATTTCCTGAACTTTGTTATGGTATAACGGGTACTTTCCCCCTATTTGATCGCAACTGATCTTCTCATAAATAATCATTTCGCCTACTCTCTCTTTTCTTATTTATAATTTTTCTTTCTTATATCCCGAGAAATGCGTACTTTTGATGCGTGAAAAATTTAACTTATTGTCATGTAGTCCTCATGTATGGCTGCCTTTCTTTCTTTTGAAATTCGACCCAATACTGTATGGACGAATCTTTCAGCAAAATTCCTCCCTCATAAGTGCCAGTGATTTGTCTAGTAAAGACTCTGCGTCCTCTTAACCTAAACCCACAAGTAATTCCGTATTATATTTTCTGCCCCTAAGCCGCATTCGATTTGAATTCTCTCAATGCTCTTTCTACCTCACTATCGGGTAAGCCTTGAACCTAAGCCATCCTCATATATGCCATATGTTCTTTCTATGTCTAAGCTTGCTGGCCTAATGTCCTCGCCATATAGATCATCTATATTATTTAGCCCACATCACGTGAATCCATGCTCCTGCAAGTGATAATGTTTCTGGCTTATCTATTTTTTCCTTCCCTCCTATTTTTCCTTCAAAATTAGCTATGCCACAAATTATTATTTGGTCTTTAATCCTGAGATATGATATGGGTGATACCTTCTTCCGTGTTTTATTTGATTAAAATTTTGTTTATAACCCTAATTAGGTTATCATGAGCATAAAACGGATCATATTGAAATAGAATGATAGCGTGTGACCTATTGGCTTCGAGTGTGAGGTTAAAACAAATTCCTCTAGCCAAAAATATGGAATTATAGGGATTTATTTTTCTTCAAATTTAAGTAGGTTGGTGTTTTCCATTCGTCTAAGTTTCCTTCCTATATGTACTTGTTTATTTTATATTTCCCGTTTGATATTTATGATTAAATAATTAACGGTAAATAAGAAGGAAATAATAATATTAAAATGTGCCAATGTTATCATAATCTATGTTTCTCTTATTTACTAATATGTACATAATTAATAGTAAAATGACAGTTTGTAGTGGTAGATGAAAGTGCTCATTTCTGCGTGTTTCCAAAATTCTTCCTTTAATATACATGTATTATGAGAAAGTATAGTAGTGAACAAAGACGTTTTAGATACACTAAATTTCATGGGCTCATGTGGAGATTATTTTAAATTCAGGCAGCTTAATTGTAGCTGTGGACAAACCTACTTTTTAATGGACCCTTTTAGGCAACTGCGTAACTCTCAACCCAGATTTTATTGATTTCTAAACTGTCTAAACCGAGATGAAAATTTAGAAGCATACGGCGTACTCATGGCAACGCTCAGTTTTCTTTATAATTCTAAATTAATTAATTTCCGATTAATATTCTGTTAATGTCGATTTATAGAAACGAAATACTTCTGTATGATTACCATGCGTCTATGATTTTACTATATTAATTTAACATTTTACTTCAGCAAAATAGAGAAATGTTCCGTTAGCAATTATGCTAATTCATGTTCAGCTATTCGTATTTAAGTTACTGCTCGTACTTGAAAGGCACAGCACACGACGACAAATTTAATTCCCATTAATCTTCGAGTTTTAAGTCACGCTCATCTGTAGGCGCACCAACTTAAAACCGTGGAAAATAAGTCACTTCTAATAATACTATTTTTAATGCAATTAATAAAAACTTTTGGTTAAAAAATTATTTTCAACCCGCAGACGAAAAACTTTTCTTACACAAGCTTAAAAAATAAAGCCTCCGAATAACAATGGGAAGTTTGGAAGTGGTAAGGTGAATTTTCTAGCGAGAAGGAACGGAGGGAGTCTATAAGTTCTCCTTTTACAAAAAAAACTTGAAATGTGCAGAAACCCGAAAGTAATATGCCATAGCGTGTCATGATACCAGAAGTTTTAACTTAGTCAGGGGTTACTAATATAAGAAAAAATCATTTAAAAAGGTTAGATGGTTGCTTTGCTGGGATAAATATGATTATGATTAGTTAGCAGGTTTTCGCAACGGACGACGGGCTATGTTATTAAATGATGAAGAAAATTATTGCCTACGTCTAACAAAATACTTCTACGCCGTCAAAGTGGATTCTTTAATGCTTAATATAACTAAAACCGGGACTTCAAATAAAAATTCGGTGATCAAAATTACGTTTTTTATTATTAGAACGTAATTTTTGTTTCTTTTCCCCTTTGATTCACCGTTCCTGCACTGGGATTTGAACAACAACTTTTTTATCCGTTACAAAGTCAACAAGCCAACCTATATCAAATAGAATAATTAGGAAAAGTAGTAGTAAAGTAAAGCAGTATAGTGTAGAGTATTCATCTGCTCAAAGAATGGTTAATTGTTCGTAACCCGGTTAATGCCACTGAATGTATCCATTTTGAAATCCTTGTTATTAAAGTGCGAATAAATAAAACTTCATGGCATACAGAATTATGACACAGGGGAATGAAATCTTCTACGTGCTATGAACTATTGAATATAAAACTTAGACGTATTACGGCGTACTTCGGGTGAATCATCTATCAAAATCAACCTTCAGGATCATTTTTCCAAACCAGATGATTTGTTCCTAGTTTTAAAAATTATTTCCTTTTCAATCCTATCGTTTTGCGAAGCCTTTTAAGTATAAATGCCATTGATACTTTTTTCCTCCTTTTTTGGTTTTATTTGCACATCCATTGTTCCAAAATGTCTCGAACATAATTTGAAGTGAAACATTGTGTTTCGATAAAGTTTTTCTCAAGGTTGAGCCTGAAGCAGGCCGGCAATCTTTTTGGGGCAAAGAGAGAAAATGACTTGGAATTCCTATTTCGGACCGCGGCACATATACTCTTGTCCTCGTCTGGAAATCACGAAGGGATCTTTTTTCCACGTCTCCTTGGGTCGTGCGGAGACGAGAGGGAGGGAAGACTTTAAGGAGGGTGGTTGGGAATGATTGGGGTGCTCGAATGGGGATAGCGGAGACGGAAGATAAAGACATTTCGCCAACTTCGAGGGTGAGCTCTTCGGCTTTCTGTTTCTCGAGGTCAAATGTATCAAGGCTAGCTGAATGCAAATCACAAAAAGGACCGTCCCCCTAACCCAACCCCACCACTCCTACCCCCTCCGCCCCTTAAACCTCACTTCTCGTATTTTTCCCGCAGAGGGCACTGCGGGCGTTAGACGTCTTCGACTCGAGTCCTGCTCTCCACGAAAGAGAAAGAGAGAGGGGAAGTCAAAAAGGAAAGCAATCGGATATCCTGAAGGAAAATAGAACTGCTGCCCCCTCAGTAGGGGAGGCCCTGAGCGAGGAACCCTGTGGGTTTTCCATGTTACGGCGTTGACATTAAAAGTTCAGCGCTGTTTTCCGTCCTCAAACTTGCCCAACTTATAAATGAGAAGTTGGTTATTTAACCGTTGAGCTCATTCATTCATCTTCCATGATTTTTACGCCTCAATTGATTTGAAAATTTGGAATACTCTAATTGGGGTACAAAGTAATACAAAGGGTCACAATTTTGAAACAGACACGTAAAATCTTTTTCATGTTAAAAAAATCGGCGTATTTCAAATTTTTTATCATGTGTGCTGACCCATTGTTCAGTAAATAATTGCTTTATTCTAAATAAGTAGATTATTTTATTTTTTCATCTTACATACAAATATTCTTTCAAAATATCAATTTTTTTCAAAACGTGGAACGTCAGCGATGGTCTGTTTGCACCAAATCCAGCTTATTTATGCATCGTTAAATCATTTTTCACCACTTCAACAAAGTAAACACAGTAAACTAATAAAATTATTTTCAAATATGAATATTCAGGGAATGAATTAATACTGTGGATTTCAAGATTATCTATTTAGTATTAAAACACAAATATTTCAAAATGGGAAATTTATTTGCCAATACTAGTATTTAAACTTGGATGTTTCGATTTAAAGTCGAACACTATAACCATTTAAGTTTTCGAGACGTCCCGCGTCATGTGAATTCATCAGAAGGATCATGATGTTATCCTGAATCACCGTGTGTACAATTTAATTACATAGTCTACAAGTAAATGCACTCTTTTTCTCCACGACCTTTGGGCAACTTAACCTCAACTACATGGACAGTGGTAATATTCTCAAACATTTCTTAGCATTGTAGTTATCTGTTGAGTGCGGAGTAATCCAGAGGACATGCATTTCCGTATTCCAAAGTACGTAAATCACATTGTCTTCCTTGCAAATTTGTACCAAACATTATTATGACTATGGAATATATTTTTAATTAATAATCAAACCCAAAATTTGATATGTAAATTACACAAGCATCTATTTATAGTATACAAGATTTAATTAAAAGTTATGGTGTTTTAAATCCTGTGGCAATTGAATTAACTTCTCCGACCTTGTCTGCATATTTTTAATCTATCAACTAAAAAATGCTAAATTTCGATATAGGTTTACTTTTCAGCATATTGGCGTCGTAATTATTTGGGTGTAAAATTGTATTTTTCACTAATCTGTGGCGTCGATTTCTACACGGAAATAATCGTGAACAGGTTTTCTCATGGTTGAAAAAATCTTCAAATATGGCTTTAATTATATTATAACCATTTATTATGCACACAATTTATCCATGGCTGAGTCAATGCAATTTACCACGTTGATTAATGCAATAAATATAATTTGATAATTTAGTTTTCAGTGGAATGGTTAATGAATAGACGTTCATCATTTGAAACAATCATTCGTTTTTCAAATGTTAAATGCCTTGGTTTTACCAGAATTATATTGCGATTATAATAAATATATGCCTTTGAATATAAGTATTGTTTTATGAGCTTATTTACACCATTTTCTCCGTCCGAGCTCATTACTCTGCAAGCTTTTTCTCTGTTTTAAATTTGATTTTTAATATTTCCTTATAGCGTTGTTAAAAAATAAAAAACCTTAAATTAGTTTTTCATTTTTTGTAAAACAGTTTGAATTCGTTATACATATATATATATATATATATATATATATATATATATATATATATATATATATATATATATATATATATATATATAAAGGAAGGAAAAAACGAAGGCGTGCGTACTTTCTACGCTGCCAAATATAATGTACGTTCCAAAAGTAATGCCGTTATTTTTTTTAAAGGAATCTTTTGAACAGATTTGCACAAACACTGAAAATTCTTCAAAGTACTCTCCTTAGACATCTACACATTTGTTCCAGCGACTCTGTCATGACCGGCACGCACCGTGGAAGGCGTTTTAGAGGACCTTTCCCAAGGTGTTTTCCCTCGCCACGCGTTGTGCTAAGGTGCTTTGTCGTGATGGAGATTCCAGGTAGCGGAGATGTCTTTTCTCGTCCTGATAACCCTTTTTCGGAGTCTTTTCAGCATATCCACATAGTAGGCAGCGTTAACTGTCCGTCTTTGAGAAACAAACTCCTTATGAACCACTTCTTTACAGTGCAAATATTTGTGATTTCATTTCAATTTTAAGAGAAGAGACGATGGCTTGTATTTCTCTAAGGTCGCAGACTTAACGTGTTCCGCCAAACGTTTGTTTTAATTGAATCCTTACAGACTTATGGGACCAGATGATTGTTAATTTAGTTAAATATTATTATATGTTTGTAAAATAAATGCTGTGGAGTTACCTGTAATTTATATAACTTTTAGCTTGTTACTTTATAGGCATTGGTAGCCCTATTATAAAAAAATTGTCGAAGAGGACAGATTTTTGGCCATGCCTTCAATCCCTTGGCTTAAGTTCCTTCACGTTCCCAAATGGATTAGTTGGAAGAAGTAGCCACCAATGAATTTCTCTCTAAGAAGCCCTTAAGAGTGTAACGATAGATAATTATTCTCTGAGACAGAGACCGCACAGAAGAGCACAGGCAAATCATCAATTCAATGGGAGAAGGAAAGGACAACACTTGATGTTTAGAAGTTAGAATTCTCCAAAAATCTCTCCAATTTGGTCAAATTCGATTTGGATAATCACTACATTAGAGACTTCAAATAAGCTGTTCCCTTTGTTGTTAGGAGTAAATTTTTTGCCTGCTTTGGTGGTAAATCCTGCAAGATAATCCCTCGTTTGTTTCCTTACAATCTAGTTTCAAATGGTATTTCATTCATGCTGCCTACCATTTTATGGATTTTACCGGGAAACATTTTATTCTGATAGCAAAAAGGAAAAAATAAAATATTAATTATGAATTGAATGCTTTTAGGAAAGAGACTAAAAACGTTAAAATAGCCGTGCTTCGAAAATGTATTTAGATTTTAAGGGCGATAAGAAGATATTTTAGAAAAGGATAAACGTTTATGAGCAAGGAAAGAACGAAAAAATGAAGCTAGTTAGCAATAAGGTGTGAGTTTTTTTCTGGAATGAATTCGCATTCAATAACATTGAAGAGGGTATTTATTTGTTTTCGTAATATTTACGTGGTGATATGCGATTAATATCGAAGAATAAAAAGTTTGGTGAACTTTTATTTGTTCCAGGCAAGTAAAGAACGTTGAGCAAAATGAGATTGTAGGTTTCTGAGGAATAAAACTTAGTGTTTAACAGTGAAATTTTATTCTTCTAACTTTAATATAATTACGACAAATATTTTTGAAGAATAATTTGTTAGATTTCAACTTATTCAGATACCATTACATATACGATAGATGCGTGCTAAAAATCTTCTTACGGAGTTGATCAATGGTTGTTCTGGACATATATTTATTCTAATTACGAGTATGATTCGCAAAGATATAGCGGCCTACATGGATTCCATATAGAAAATGGGCAATATCATTGCCTATTTTTAATTAAATGTTTTAAATTAATGGAAAATATCAAATAAACACTTGTAATATAAAGTAGAGGTGGAATAATTCCGGGGTCGTATTCCCTTTCGTTCGTATCTGAGGAAAAGAAATTAACGTTATTGCGATTCGCTCTTTTGAACCTTCTTAATACATCCACAACTGCACAAACACATTTATTAATTGCTTACAAAACGTATTTCTTAATCAGCCATAATTTAAATATTTAACTATATCCGACTAGGAACATTTTTCCCGATATCCGCAATAAGAGAGACGAGTGTTAAGACTAAATGAGAGATTTTATGCGTAACCGTTATCCAAGAGACTATTTAATTACTGGAAACCTATTGATATAGAAACAAAGTTATTTGTAACAGTAAAAATTTATCTCCAAAAACAATTTCAACTTTGGCCCAATCTTCAATTTGATCTCCGTCATATTGAATGTAGATGTCCCGTGAATTATTCATCCTCCACTGTAAGCAGTAGCCTGTATCTCAACAAAGCCATACATGCGTCTGAAATACGCAGGGTAAACTTTTAAAAATCTGTATACACCCTAGGTACGTACAAATGGCAGTTGTTTATTTATTTTGTTGCATAAAATCTAAATATTTTTGAAGTAACTGTTTCATCATGATTCTATTGCATTCCTTTCGAGATTTTATCTTGATTAGTCTCTGATGCGTCCCGTATGTACATTTTTGAGAAATTGATTTACCGTTCGAAGTTTGCGAAGCTGTCCCACGCCAATTCCGAAGACCGTATCGTTCGTTAGGTCTAAAATTAGATCCAGTGACTGTCATCGATTAAAAGGGAGTAAAAAAATGTGTAGAGCTGATTGCTTGCTTCATTGACGGATCCACGGGTTTGGAGTTCTCTCGAGCATTGCCATCAGGGAACTCACGGTCATTGGCTAAATATTAAACAAATGACAAAATTCTCTTCTATCTTTAACTCTTCATAGGAGCTAATTAGTTATTTGGAGCTGTATTCGGTTGGTTCGATATTTCCTTTTTCGCAAAAATATCAAATAAACACCTGAATATCTTTTATTAAAGAATTAACACTCTTCTTTGTGTATCCAAACTGGGATCGCACGTGTTTTTTGTTATTGCCCGTACTATTTTATTTGTCTCTTGATATCCCTATGTCCATTTAGAGGGCTTTAATTATAATGTGTGAATAACTCTCGAATTTGATCCATATTTCTGGAAATTGGACATCTTACCTAAGTCTATAGGAGTCCAGCGTTTTGTCCAAGTAAAACAGTAACATTTTATCTACTGTGCCGAAGACCACGTCAGGGTTGAATGAATACTCTTTGTACCTTACCTGATTGCCAATCATGTACCCTATGTATCCAACGGGGATGTTGGAGATTGAAGCACGGAAAACAGCCCAGCACTCCGGCAAAGGGATTTAGTACGATACGTAAGACGTAAAGCAAGTCCATATGTTTAGGCCTAGTTGGAGCTCTACCAAGAAAGCTCTCTCTCTCATGTGAAGTAAATTAAGAATGAGGGTGGGAATGTGAATAGGCCACCATCGAGTGATGAGGCACGTACATCTTCTGGGGATCGACGACTCTCCAGGGTGTGGTTGGTGTGATAAAAGAGATTGATGCCACATCCCATATCTTGTACAAATTCCCTACTCTACTACTAGGACACAAAATAGCTATCTGGGTGCAATTTTCTTGGACGCTATGGATTTTAGGAACTTAGCATTAAGGGCCTATAGTGAGGTCATAGGACTTTATCGGTAAAGACTCTAAGGTGATTCACACAATGTAACGACAGGTTTAACTGCCTTAGGACACCCGTCCCAGTAGTCCTCCACCATATTCGTATTATTATTTCAATCTTGACCAATGTCGTATCTTTTGCTGGGGATATAGGAGTAACAAAAGGTGGATGGGAGTTTTGGGTCGTCTCGCTAACATAGTGCATGCAGCCGTTTGTGCCTGTCGTCCTGTCCTCGATCTTCCTACCAAATGTTTCAATGTTAATATAACTATATCAACTTGCACTACAAGACCAATTGAAATATACACTGTCGTTTCCGAACACCGTAGATTTTAATAGGTATCGCTCTTTTACCTCTAATCTACAATTTAATACTCACACTTTTTCGTACATCTTTTGAGGTTGCGTCAATTTTTGGAATCCGTTTTATTACGTGTTTATTTTTTTATGAATATCAATATTTTAGCAGTTCAGTATTTCCCTGGCATTCCGATTAGTTCAATTGAAAAATTCGTGGAAGAATTAAGGGGAAAAAGAACACGAGATGGGATTGAATAAAATATTCGAAAAAGGAAAAAATTCAATATCTTCCACATCCTAAGAAGCACCGCTTTTACAGCAATGAATTCAGAAGAGTGTCCTTATGCGCAATGAATAAAGGGATTCAATGAATTGGAATCAATTGAAAGGATATTGGATTCCTAGGATCAAAAGTTTCATTTAAAAGTCTAGAACATGGAAGAAATAGTCTGAAAGAGCACGATGCTCTGGGGTGATAAAAAAATACTCTTCCGGAGTAGGATGAAGTTTTTTGCGAAGTGTTGAATCAGAATAAAACTGAAGGATTACGACGAGCCTACAAAGCAAGAGAGTTTCGAGACAAGGAATCGTCTGTTATTCAGTCATAAACATGACGGCGGGACGTAAAAACACTTGTGTGGAATTCTCAGTGCATGATACTCGTGCATGGAACAGATTTTCGATAACTTGGGCCAGAGGTCTCGATAACTTATTCCGTGCAGAATTGAAAAAACGAATATATATATATATATATATATATGTATATATATGTATATATATGTATATATATGTATATATATGTATGTATATATATATATGTATGTATATATATATATATGTATGTATATATATATGTATATATATATTGTGTTAGGGATAGGAACACGCATAAAGGACGAACACAATAGAGGTGGGGAAGGCGGAATCGAACGGATCACAAGAGTAAAAAAATTTCCTTGACCGGGACCCGAACACCGGATCTTTCCACTTGCCGGGCGGATGCTCTTAACCACTTGAGCTATCGAGGAAACGCAATTTTCGCTGAGATCGGTGGGTCTAATATGTCGCCAAGCGCCCCGATTCTTTAGCCAAGAGATGGCGTCAGGGGGCTGTTTCACCCACCAAAGGAGAAATAGACAACACACACACAAGAGGAAAGGAGAGTGGGTTAGAATTCATACAACATCATACAGGAAAGGAACGGTGCATTTCGTATGTATATATATATATATATATATATATATATATATATATATATATATATATATATATATATATATATATATATATATATATATATATATATATATATATCCCTCCCCGGACTACAACCTTGACGTGGTGGAAGGGCTTGTGCGTTCCGATGACCCCTAGAGCTGTACTGGCGGGAGTAATAAAAATTGCTCCTGGTAGGGTCACCCATGCCAGATAGGTCGAAGGTTAGGAGCCAGACGAAAGGTAGTCCACGCAGCGTCTGTTCCTCAGTGAGGCGGCTGCAATGGCGTCTGACCCCAGTGGGGCGGCCAGTAAGTGATGGTGTCACGTTAAAAACACTATTGAGGAAGGCAACGGGAAACCACCTCAATTATCATTCCCAAGAACAATGTGATGGACAATAGAGATATTTTGAGTCCTGGCAACCACGGGGCTCGGCCCAATCGGCCGTGTGTCGTGCCCGGCAGCGGGGGAGGCAAGGCTTCCGCGGTCGTCATCCCACGAAACCCTTGCAAGGGAAAACCAGCAGCAGCAGGACAGAAGACGCAGGAGAAGAAGACCAAATTAGTTAGAATAGGAACGTGGAATGTTAGGACAATGATGAGGACGGGGAAATTGGAGAATGTTAAGCGAGAGATGGAAAGGGGAAATATAGATATTTTAGGTCTATGCGAGGTGAGATGGAAAGATAGCGGGGATTACTGGAGTGATAAGTATAGAATAATATACAGCGGTGGGGACGAGAGCCAACGAGGGGTCGCCATAGTATTAAATGAAGAGGTAGGAAGAAGCGTAGTCAACATAGAGCAGGTAACGGATAGAATACTACTAGTGGAGATAAAAGCAGAACCGACGAACTTAGTTATTATCCAGGTATACATGCCACCGAGCAACCATAAGGAAGAAGAGGTCGATAGGATATACGATCAGTTAGAGGACATGATTGCATGTGTTCCTGCAGGGAAACATTTGATAGTGATGGGGGATTGGAATGCGACAGTAGGCGAAGGAAGAGATGGTGATGAGGTGGGGGACTACGGTTTAGGCACGAGGAATGACCGCGGGGAGAAAGCAGTTGAGTTCTGCAGGAGACAGGGGTTAGTTATCACCAACACTTGGTTCAGACACCACAAAAGACGCAGGTATACATGGAAAATGCCAGGTGACTCGGGAAGATATCAGCTAGATTATATCCTGGTTAGACACAGGTTTAGGAACAGTGTGATAAATTCCCACAGCTTCCCGGGAGCGGATGCGGACTCAGACCACAATTTAGTTGTTATGAAATGTAGCGTACGTTTTAAAAAGATAAGGCAGGGGCGGCGAGTTAGAAAATGGAATGTAGAAGCATTAAATGGGTTGAAAAGAAAGGAATACAAACAGGCGGTAGAGAAAATCATGGAGGACGGTAAAGAGCTAAGTACTATTGAAGAAAAATGGGAATGTATCAAAAAAGGGTTGTCTAAAGCGGCAAAAGACACTATTGGAACCGTTAACGCTAAAAGGACTCGTAAACCATGGATCACGGATGAGATGATTACAAAAATGGATGAGCGGCGAAAATGGAAGAATATAAATACAGAATTAGGCAAAATGAAGTACAAAGAATTGAACAATAAATTGAGGCGGGCAACAAATAAAGCAAAGGAAGCATGGTGGAAGACGCAGTGCGAGAATATGGAAAGTCTGCAGAGAAAGGGGGAAATCGGTGCGCTTTACAGCATAGTTAAATCTTTATCGGGAAGTAAGAAAGGGAGATCAACGATAGCAGTTAGAGATAAGGCCGGTAAGGTAATAGTTGACGCAGGAAAGATCCAAGAGAGATGGAAGGAATATGTAGAAGACCTGTATAGTAAAGAGCTTAGACCAACAAAGTTAGACATTGAAAAGGAACATGACGTAGAGGAAGATAGCTTAGGTCCAGGCATACTAGACAATGAGATAGAAAGGGCATTAAGGGAGATGAAACTAAATAAGGCCGTGGGGGTAGATAACATTCCCGTGGAACTTTTGAAATGCTTGGGAAAATGTGGGAGGAAGAGGCTATATGGGCTGATCCGTAGTATTTATGAGGAGGGAATCTGGCCGGAAGACTTTGTGAGATCAGTTTTAGTTCCTATTCCGAAAAAGGTAAAGGCCACGTCATGTGAGGACTATAGGACAATTAGTTTGATATCCCACGCAGCTAAGGTTGTTCTCAGGATCATAAACAAAAGGATAGAGAGTAGGGAAAATGATTACTTAGGGGATGATCAGTTTGGGTTTAGGAAGGGGAGAGGTACGCGTGATGCCATTGCAGTAATGAGATTATTAATCGAGAGGAATATAGAACACAACCAGGAGGTATTTGCCTGTTTCGTAGATTTCGAAAAAGCGTTTGATAGAGTAAATTGGGAAAAACTAATGAGTATATTGCAGAAAATAGGAATAGATTGGAGGGAAAGGAGGCTAATCCGCAACCTGTACATGTCTCAGACTGCTCAGGTGAGGGTGGGAAACGGGGAGTCAGGATGGGCAGTGCTAGGAAGGGGTGTAAGGCAGGGTTGCCCATTATCACCGTTGCTGTTCAACCTGTACGCAGAAGAAATGATCAAAGAGGCATGGGAAGAACTCGAGGTAGGAATGAAAGTGGGCGGGGAATTCGTAAAATCAGTTAGGTTTGCTGATGACCAAGCTTTAGTTTGTCAGTCAGCCAAGGGGCTGCAAGCATTGCTTAGTGAATTGGAAATTCCGTGCGACAGGTATGGGATGAGAATCAATATTAATAAAACAAAGGTTATGCGATTTTCTAGAAAGAAAAAGGCCAAGCTTAACATTAAAATAGGAGGGCAAAAGCTAGAGCAGGTAGAACAGTTTACGTATCTCGGTAGTGTTTTGGACCAACACGGTCAAAGTAGTAGGGACGTAAGGAGAAGAATTGCGCTAGGCAAAGAGGCTTTCACAAGGGGGAGGGAGTTGATGACAGGGACTTTGAGTAAGGATGTTAAGAAAAGACTCGTAAAAACTTTGATATGGAGCGTAGCTATGTACGGAGCGGAAACGTGGTCATTGAAGCAGGAGGATAGACGTAGATTGGAGGCTTTTGAAATGTGGGTGTGGAGAAGAATGGAGAAGGTGAAATGGACAGAGAAGAAAACAAATGAGGAAGTACTTGGTATGGTGGGCGAAGAGAGGGGTTTGTTGGGAGCAATCCTATGGAGGCAGGAAAAGTGGATGAAGGGGGTGTTGACCGGCAGTGGGATGTTGAAGACTGTGATAGAGGGTAGAATGTTGGGCAAAATAGGAAAGGGAAGGAACAGGATAGGGTTGTTGGACGGGATGAAGGGAGGAAGGAAGTACTCAGAGATGAAGAGGGACCTGATATAGAGTAGGATGATTGATTTTGTGTTTTGTTAGGAGTAATAAAATATTTGTTTGGTAGTTGTGTCAGTCCAAAAACCTACCTTAACCGGTAGATTACTTAAAAAAAAAAAAAAAAAAAAAATATATATATATATATATATATATATATATATATATATATATATATATATATATATATATATATACAGAAAATAAAAGAGGTAAACTTTATTTGGAAAACCATGCACAAAAGAACATGGTTTTCACAGTCTTTAAAGCATATTGATGTGCTCTGAACATAACAGAAGGAAAAAATAAGCAACATTTTAATAATTGAGATCATCGGAAAAGTACGTTGGTCAATAAAGAGAATGTAATAAATGTGAGTCATTTGGTTGCCAGGGAATTGGAGTTTGGTAGGAAATAATTTAGTAGTGTAGTCAAACAACCTTTTAGATTAAATATATGAAGCCGGGAATCGCAGATTGGAGCAAAACGATGAAATTTTACGTGTTCACAAAAAATTTTATTGATAAACTATGACATAAATGTGGAAAAGTCAGAAAATAAATTTTGTACCAAAATTAAATTATATTGATTTACGAGATGGATATTAAAGGTGTAGACGTTTAAATGGGGATGAAATGCTTGGAGGTAAAATCTCATTTGTGTTCGTACAGTTTTAGCTGGTTTTTACCACCATATGTTTTTATTACGATGCCATCAAATCAGCCTCTCTCTCTGTACTTTTGGAAGGTGGAGCTGTGTTTTTGGACGTATTCTTCGCCTTTTCCATTTTGCCGAAAATATCTTCGCCACCGTATCGATTTGACACGCTGTTCCCCTTTCCTTATCTTTCTTTCTATCCTCCGCTATTTCACGGATTTTCTAGAGGACTGCCAATTTTCCTGGGGTAGTAGTGAATCCCAAAATAATTCTTCGACATCCTTTGCTGATGCTACTTCTCCTCTATATATTCCTAGACGTCTTTTGAGAACAAATCCGCGTTGCTCTAGAACAGTTTTTTTAAGGAACGGTGTGTGAAGTGGGCTTACTTAATACGCAAGGTATTCTCAATAATATCTGATCAACACGGATTTAACCCATATTTTTGTGAAAGTTTAAGATTTTTTACTTTCGTGGAGAGTTTAATTTATTTTTCCTCTCAAAGGGAAATGGTGTGTTGTCCCCTGCCATCTGACCTGCAAATACCACTTCAATTGTGAAAGGAGGGTTGGATAAACGGAACACCCAAGGTCGTCCGTCGAGGTTATATCCGACGAAGTCCTCGTATATTGTCAGCATTGCCGCGTTGTCCTCTGACCCATTGTCTTAACTTTCAGTATTTTTATATTGTGGTGGTAGATTTTTTAACGAATAAATCCTAAGAACGTCGTTCATTCAGGGTTCAATTTGTTTATCATCATTGAAATATCAAGCTAAGCTTTGATTCTTAAATATATTCAACATGCAGATATTTCAAATTTCATCTTATGAATAACTTTGGTGACTTTTTAATTGCCTACAAATTTGGAGTTTTAACAAAAACCTGTTTAATGATACTGTGAAAAATATTTTTCACACTAAGAGGTCCAGTGTGGCGCTAAATCAGTGCATATATACGTACAATATTCACACGTGTTCACATATTTTATCAAGTATTTTTTCTTGTTAGGGAGCTTCAAAGGTATGGCGCCTGGATAAAATATTTTCTCACTCTGGAGATATAGAAACTGCTATTGTTTCTCTGTTTTAGCGAACTTTGTCATCAGCCGTTAGCTGGATGCGATTGTATCGGCCTTTCAAATGTCTTCTCAACAACAGTTTAATATTTTAGTGATTTTTTGATGATTCTCAACGTTTTGATAAAGACGATAAACTTATGGTTCTACTAGGATATTAAAAATAAATTACGCAATCTGATGTACTTAATGGTGAACACCTTGTTCATTCTGAGGTTTCTTGTAATTTAGAGTAGACTTAAGTTTATTTGATTACTTAGTGTACATCTTGTGCTTATCTAGAGAGCCAATAGTATTAAAACAAACAAGGTAGTAACGTTAAGCAAACATTAAGCCTCCAAACACCATTTACATAACACTGTAACCAAGAAGAAAATGAAACAATATTAACTTTTACACTATTCACTTCTTGATTGCATTAACATCAATAGTGTAATAGAATAATAATAAAAGTGTAATTATGTAATTAAAAAAGTGTAGAAATACAAAGTCAATAATTTCATTACACTCCGATGTGTAAAGATAGTATATCCTTCTGCACAAGTCACAACAAACAAAGTACTGAAGAAGTGTAAATCCATGCTCTAATTAATCAGTTCCGGGTAAACTGTTCAAGAAAATAAGAGACGAAGAGCAAAAATAATATCACGATAATAGTATTTTAGACGTGGTTTCTGAATGATGGTTGAGCGAAGTGCAATATTTCTATGACAATTTTTGCAAAGCAATTAATAAAACTGTAGCCGTACCCGGAGGATAGATAGCCACGTAGTCAATTTTTTTTTACGTGGGCGTACCTAGTTTACTTTTTGCGTGGTTTCCATGGCCTAATGGAGTAAAAATAAATGAAAGAGCTCCTCCTCTACATCTTCATCTCCCTCTGTCTCTTGGGCTAAAGGGTGTCCTTGGCCATCCCATTGTTTGACCGTCACCAAGACAACTTCTTTCTTGGCGTTTACCCGTCTCCTCTCTCTATCTCGTTACCCGTCTACGAAAGGATGTTGCACGTATATTACGTCTCAGTCCAAGGCGGGAGAGAGGCCAGACGTGGCGTGAGATAGTGTGACATGGGGAAGAGGGGGGATCGTTGATATGGTCGAAATATGGTTGAAGAAATGTGTGGGGAGCTCCCTACTAAGCTGCTCAGGCGTCCCAAGTTCCCAGGAAAATAGTTCCGGGGATTTTAATGACGTCTGTGTGTTCCAAAAACGGCTTTCTGGGCACCTAACCGCCCCGCACATTTGAAATAACTCGAATATGGTTTGTTTCAAAGCAAAAAAAAACAATGGGAAGGAGCTCATTTTATAGTGTGTAGTTATTGTATTAAGGGACTAAAAATGTGCATGTGTGTAAATATATGTGTATATATATATATTTATATATAAAATATATATGTATATATTTGAAATATATATATATATATATATATATATATATATATATATTATATATTAAAAAAACCATAAACACAGTAATCAACCCGAAGGCCGGTTTGGTAGGTGATGGTAGAGTTCACCCAGTACTAAGCCCGACGGCGTGTGAAATTTACACATCAGGGTAGGGGGGCCAGTTCCTTTCCCTGTGCCGGTTATGGCTTCCCAGGAAGATCTGGTACCTGAAAAATCACATGGCTTGGGTGGAGCTGCAGAGTGCCTTGTCCGGGAATCGGACCCGGGGAATCTCCGGTCAGCAGTCCAACGCTCTACCCACTGGACTACCGCGACCCACAAACACACACACACACACACACACACACACACACACACACACACACACACACACATATATATATATATATATATATATATATATATATATATATATATATATATATAATTTTTTTTGCACGCAAATACGTATGTACAGACATTTATTCACGAAAATTTCATGGAATTCACGGAATCGTCCTTAAAATTTTGCTAAGGCTATGCTTTAAAACTATCACTGATAAAAGAATAATGAACAAAATGCTTGCCTTTGAGAATATACATTATACATGTGTGTATACGAGTATATACATATATATATAGTGTATTTAAATGTATGTGTATACATACTACAGACATGTGCATGCACACGTATGTACATGTCATTCGCAAAAAAATATGAAAAAATTGTGCATTAAGTTAATCATAAGCGAGAAGATAGCACATAAAACTTAAAAACACAAAAAAAGGCACTCAATATTTTTAAAAACTTTTTTGGTACCACAAACACCTTTTTCAATGGAAGGAAGAAGACTTTTTCCTATATAAGAGGGGCTCATTTCCAAATACAATCATTACACTCACCTTTTCCCTACATTATTTTTAAAAATATGTACCTATTGACACATGTGACACCCATACTGATATTAATCTACCTGGTTTCACCCCATGATTTAACTCAAATTACGACTAAATAAAACCAGAGATTTTCAGTTCAGTAAAAATAGGTACGATGAATGTAACCCTGCACCAGTTTCTGGCGTAGTAATGCCTACCTCTTTTGGAGGTTCATAATACAAACCCACAACATGAACTTAAAATTAAACCACTTGGCTTTTCCACATAGAAAAAAATTTGTATTTACTACCTAGGTTTCGCTATGGTATAACATCATCAGTTAAGGTATTTTTACCTGCTGATGTTATTCCATAGTGAAACCAAGGTAGTAAATAAGAATTTTTTTCTATGTGGAAAAGCCAAGTGGTTTAATTTTAAGTTCAATATGAAGATTTTCCACCAGGTGACCCCAGAAACTGTTTTATTTAATAAACCCATAATGTAAATGCACAATATACGCAGTACAATAGACATGCACAATGCAAAAATAAGCAAATATGTAAATTATACTCAAGGTGCAGTGAGTTAATAAATTCCTTAGTAATGCTTCTAAAATATTGTAAATTGTGGATTTCATAAGAAATAATGATACATAATAATGATTGCAACAACCCGTTATTAGTTTTTACCGTGATGCAGAAATATCGGTGACTCAGTAACAGTAATTGAGGCAGCAATTAAAATTAGTTACGATGCTGAAAAACCTCCAGTGTAATTTACAGGAAGGACTAGATTTGAATCCAAATACAATATTTTAAGGAAAATAATGACACATATCTCCCGTTTTTGTAAATATGGTTTGAAAACAATTAGTGTTGATACTTAATTTTCTATTTTTTTCTTTATAAAGTTCCGCGCATTAAATTGCATGAATATATGAATATCTAACTTGGTATTGTATGTGAGATGAAAGTAAATTGTAAACCGTTCTGTTTGTTTTTCCGGACATAGACAATAAAACCTGTGGACTAGTATTATTTAAAACAAATCTAATAGAAAGATACATGATTAGTTATGTCTTTGCAAGTTTTTTATCCTATTTGTTCCGGGTTCTATCATCCTTGAAAGTAAGAAATGTGCCTTTTGCCAATAAAACTCCGGCGAGCGCTGTCGACTTCCATCCCTTAGCGTTCGTCCTTCCCTCTTCGAGGCGGCCTTCAATCACGGCACCCCAGCGGGCGAGATTTCTTGCTCCTCGAAACTCTCCGCCCCTCTGACTCGCATAACAAGTGAGCTTCGGCGGGCGCCGAGTCTCCATTCTACCGCCCTCTCAAAGCCTCTGCCCCTCTCCCCACCATCCGTCCGATTATATTGCATTACGGCGCGTAAAATTCCCATCGCACTTGAGGAAAAGAGACGTCAAGCACCCAGCGGAACTTTGTCATTTCCCCCTCCAGCATCTCGCTTGAAAGGGCATGGGCGAATTGATTTCACAAGCCTCCCTCCTCTAATGGGCTTCTTGAAACGATTATAGGGAACGTTTTTCTTCTATATGCGTAAATATGGGTTACTTTGACTGAAAATTATAGTATTTTTTGTTTGTCCTTTGAGATGTAAAAAAATCTTTACTTCTGTCTTGTGTCCGGAAGTTTTTTCCCCCCAACGAGTTCTGACGGAGAGAAAAGGAGAATTTTTTCCATTAATATCACCTTGAGATTGCATCCATAAATGTTCATAATATATTCAAAATAAATGTAGTATAATAAAAATGTTTGGTATAAATTCCAAGAAATTCCAGTTTCATTTATAAGGTGCAGCAAGAATCTCTCGACTTTGTCCTGTCCTAATATCCTTATAGCATGGAATGCCTCAAGTAGAAAATTAGACTATCCTATAGGGAAGATTTTTGCTTTTATTTTTCCTACCGTCTACATAAACCTTCTATCAGACTTTCTTTTTCTCATATTTTATCTTGTTTTTCTTTCCGTCTTTTCTATTTTTTCTCTTGCTCTCCTATACCCCTGCCTCGAAAGCTTCTAATCAGTTTTTATTTTAAGAGGTTTATGAGGCAAGTGGATAAGTGTGAAAAAAGCTTTTAATCCATGCAAAGCTACGTTGCATGATAAAGGCATTAAAAATTGCACGTTTTCGTTGATTTTTCTCAATTATGAGATGATTATCCATTCGTAATGTTGTTTCCTTGCTCACGTAAAATTGTCCTCGATGACAGCGGAAAATTTTATTTAAAAAAAATTCGGAAATGGCGCTAAAAAAATTTAGAAGAGACAGCAAACAATCGTTTTAATTGTCGTAAGTATATTGTTTTAAAAAAATGTCCACATAATTAATAATTAGTTATGGATGTTTTGGTCGCAAAAGTAAACGAAATATTATTGACTAAATTCATATGAACTCTACCTATCCCAAAATACGATCTTTATGTTGAACGAACTTCGGTGAACAATATGAAATGGTATGGGGAAAAAAAAGAATTTCATAGGTAAAAAGATAAAAGACATTGTTTGATTTAATGAGGAAAGAGAGAAATAAATGGGCATGATGTCAAAAAAGTCTGAAAAAGCTGGAATATTCAGCGATAATTAGTATGATGGCGTACGTTTCGGGGGATAAAGAGAAATGCTTGTTTTGGAAATGTGAAAATTGAATAGGTAAATGGATAGGTAATTAAGCTTTCATGTTGAACGGTACCTATTGTGCTTTTGAGGTCAAGTACCTTTCATAATTGTGGAACCATCAAAATACTTCCTTCATTAAGCCTTGAAAAATACGCTTTTGCTCATTCCATGCCTAAATTAATAACTTTATGACAACTTTTTGTGCATTTTTATATATATACATATATATATATATATATATATATATATATATATATATATATACTAGCTGAATGCCCGGCTTTGCACGGGTTAGGGAGAAACAATAATATAAATATACTACATAAATGAAAACAACAAATTATAAAGTACAATTATACACTACTTCATACAAATTTAAGAATCTTTTTTATTTAACACCTGTTTATAAACTACATTTTTTGTTTCATATCCAGGAGAAAGAATATATAAATTTTTAGGCGAACCTACTCTGGAGCAAGCAACATAAAGTTGCCCGTGGCTAAAACATGGCGATCTTAGATCAAAACCACAAAACTTAAAAGACTGTCCCTGTGATTTATCAATGGTAATTGAAAAAGCTAGCCGGACTGGAAACTGTAATCTTTTAAAGTTGAAGGGAAGATCAGTTGGGATTAGAGGTATCCGTGGAATAAAAATTATTTCACCTTTTCCAGTTAAAATGACTGCCTGGATTATATTTTTCATTAATTTTGTCACACACAATCGTGTCCCATTGCAGAGTTTTGGTGGATCTAAATTTCGCAATAAAATGATTGGAGATCCTACTTTAAGTATTAGGCAATGTTGTGGCAATCCAGCTGGATCAAGTGAATTTAGGAATTCCGTTGGATAATTGACGGCTTCGTCAGCATCCACTATGGTATCAACCGATTTATATTCAATCACGTCTCCTGGCAGCATGGCTAGTATCTCCTTGTTAATTTCAATAACATAATCGTTCTTAGGAGCAAGAATGGCTCTTTCTCGCAACCATTCTAAATTTTTATAATTTTGATTAACGTTAGGATAGACTGCTCGTATCATATCGCGGACAGTTTTCACCGATACACATAAATCTGATGACAATTTTATCATACCAGATGCTTCAATAACTAATCTATCTTCTCCAATCTCCAAAAGTTTATTTGCAAAATTTTGAACATTCCCATCTCTTAAGAGGATTCGCATGTTTTGTTTAAGGCTAATTTCTTGGACATGATTCCATAGAAGAGAATGTTTTAAACAGGCATAAATTTCATCGGCTGGAGTCGATTTTGGAATGACAGGCAGAGTTTGACGGAAGTCTCCACACAGGAGTACCAGAGCTCCTCCCATTAAACTGCAGTTTCCTCTAAGATCTTGAAGTGTTGCGTTGAGGGCCTCAAGAGATTTTTTATGAGCCATCGTACACTCATCCCATACTATCAATTTACATTCTATAAGAACTTGTGCCTGCTAGCTTGTTTTATTTATATGACATGTGGCATTTTCTTGTCGGGAAATATTAAGGGGCAACTTAAGGGCAGAGTGGGCTGTTCTTCCTCCTTCCATTAATGTCGCTGCAATACCTGAAGATGCAACGGCTAGAGCAATTTCTCCATGAACCCTGATTTCAGCGAGAACTAAATTAATCAAAAATGTTTTTCCCGTGCCACCAGCAGTATCAAGAAAAATGATACCTCCTTCTTGTTTATCTACTTGATCCATTATTGTTTCGTACGCGAATTTCTGATCTTCATTAAGAAGTGGCTTTTTATCAGCGATGTATGCTTCTAAGTCTAAGACATTGTAGCTAGTTTCACGTATATAATCTGGATAAAATACACCCTGTTGATCTTGTACAGGTGCAAAAAGACCGAGTTCCACTAAAGTCTTGTTAACCATGGTGATACACTTTTCCTCCAAAATAATCAAAGTTTTATTAAAAATGTCGGAGTTAAACGTAATATCCAATATAGGATTTTCACTTCGAACTTTAGCCAGTATATCCTCACTCATTGATTCTTTATATTTTTCCCATATTGCTTTTGGGTTAGATGGATTACAGGAGGTTATTATCATGGCAAACAAAATTCGGATTTGTCCTGGAAGAGAAATCAAACTGGCCTCTCGCAGTGAGTCATCCCAGTGTTGATCTCCTTCTAGCAACCCTAAATTCTGGCAAGCTTCTCTGAATGTCTCACATATTTCTCCGTTTACCGCTCTTAATTCTGCAAATGAGCGAGGTCCTCTAATGGTATGTAGAAGCATTCTTAACAAATAACATTCAGCGTTGTTAGGATGGACTGTGTAGACTCGGCCCAATGCGTCACATGAATAAATATTATTCTCAGGATCAAAGTTGCCCATTTTCTTCTACAAAAGACTTTCCTTGATGTATTCCACGTATAATATCTCGGCAATTCTGAATACAATAGTGTTCTTGCAAAAGTATCCTGCTGGCATAGTTGGAAAAATGCTGTTTCTATGACAGCAAAAAAGTAAACAAATTACATACATACAAACAAACACTCTCCTTTATATATATAGATTGTAATTTATTTCTTTTATATTTCCCTCGTAATAGACGCAAAAATACTATACCCAGCGAAAGGTGTAATTCACATGACCGATTAAATGGTTAAGGAATACAAATTATTTTTGCCGTTTTATAAATTTAGATATTGTTGATAATCGACGTACACTATTTTAAAATACTTAGAGGGTTAATTTTGATCTACCTATGGGCAGCTATGAATTTTTATTCTATTTTTCCAATATGAAAAAGTGAATAATGCATTGGGGGACGAGATATACGTATCCCTGATGACAGAGCGTTGGACTACTGATCAGAGGGTCCGGGTTCGTTTCCTGGGCACGCCTCTATCAAGTGACATTTCCACTCAACTACAACTACATTGGGCTTAAAGGAGGTAGGCTTCAAATGAAGAGGAGCTGGTCCTCTTACCCTTACGAGTGAATTTCACTCACTGTTCGGCTTAGTACATGTACTAGATGAGCTCTAACCTCACCGGTCAAATCGACCTTCGGATTGATAACTTCGCATAATTAAATAATTTTGGTTTTAAATAACTTATCATTTTATACTAAATTGTAATTTTGCGTTTTAAAATGGATAAAAATTTAAGTTTAACATTATTTCGTCCAGCGAGGTGTGGCTATGGCCTTCACACACACTCAATGTTACCTAATGAGATCATTTGTTTGTTACCTGAAACAAGTAATGAATGTTTAATAATTACGTAAATTCAGTCACTCATCAATTATATCAGTTTAAATCGTAAAAATGCTTTTTCTTATCGATAGATGGCTAATCGGAAAGGTGTATCGTATATAAGAATCGTATATACATATATATATATATATATATATATAAGGAAAAGGGATAGGAACACATATAAAGGACGAACACAATAGAGGTGGGGAAGGCGGAATCGAACGGATCACAAGAGTAAAAATATTTCCTCAACCGGGACTCGAACACCGGATCTTTCCACTTGCCGGGCGGATGCTCTTAACCACTTGAGCTATCGAGGATAGTCAATTTACCCTGAGATCCGTGGGTCTAATATGTCGCCAAGCGCCCCGATTCTTTCAGCCAAGAGATGGCGTCAGGGGGCTGTTTCACCCACCAAAGGAGAAATAGACAATACACAAGGAAAGGAAAGGACAGTGGGTTAGAATTCATACAACATCATACAGGAAAAGAACAGTGCGTTTCGTGGCACGCATAGCCAGAAGAAAGAGATGAGCCGCATTGGCCAAATACATATTCAAACACGAAATCCCGCCAAACGGCGAATAAATACTCATATATACAGAAACAGATATAAGGAAAAGGGATAGGAACACATATAAAGGACGAACACAATAGAGGTGGGGAAGGCGGAATCGAACGGATCACAAGAGTAAAAATATTTCCTCAACCGGGACTCGAACACCGGATCTTTCCACTTGCCGGGCGGATGCTCTTAACCACTTGAGCTATCGAGGATAGTCAATTTACCCTGAGATCCGTGGGTCTAATATGTCGCCAAGCGCCCCGATTCTTTCAGCCAAGAGATGGCGTCAGGGGGCTGTTTCACCCACCAAAGGAGAAATAGACAATACACAAGGAAAGGAAAGGACAGTGGGTTAGAATTCATACAACATCATACAGGAAAAGAACAGTGCGTTTCGTGGCACGCATAGCCAGAAGAAAGAGATGAGCCGCATTGGCCAAATACATATTCAAACACGAAATCCCGCCAAACGGCGAATAAATACTCATATATACAGAAACAGATATAAGGAAAAGGGATAGGAACACATATAAAGGACGAACACAATAGAGGTGGGGAAGGCGGAATCGAACGGATCACAAGAGTAAAAATATTTCCTCAACCGGGACTCGAACACCGGATCTTTCCACTTGCCGGGCGGATGCTCTTAACTGGTTAAGAGCATCCGCCCGGCAAGTGGAAAGATCCGGTGTTCGAGTCCCGGTTGAGGAAATATTTTTACTCTTGTGATCCGTTCGATTCCGCCTTCCCCACCTCTATTGTGTTCGTCCTTTATATGTGTTCCTATCCCTTTTCCTTATATCTGTTTCTGTATATATGAGTATTTATTCGCCGTTTGGCGGGATTTCGTGTTTGAATATGTATATATATATATATATATATATATATATATATATATATATATATATATATATATATATATATATATATGTATGTGTGTGTGTGTGTGTGTGTGTATGTATGCACACACATATAAAATCATCAGTATTTTCATCCTAGGATTGGATTACTGGAGCCCTCCATTCCACTCTATTTGATGGTAATGACCATAATCCTCAATAACCTCTCTCTGTTTTACGTCTTTCTTAATTTGTCCTATGTAGCTTGGCCTTCCTCGTGGAATCATCCCTTCTTTTTTACCTCCTAATATATTGCTAATCAATCCTTTGTGCCTCTATGTGTGTCCAATCCATCTATTTCTTCTTAGCCGTAGAGTTCTCCATATGGTCCTATCCTCTTCTGGTCTTCTGCTTATACTATATATGTATATGAAAGTCGTACGAATAGTATACGAATTTCTTCCTTGATTCCAGTCATGGTTTATATATATATATATATATATATATATATATATATATATATATATATATATATATATATATATGAAGATACATATATATTTTTTTATATGTAGATATATATATATATATAGTTATATACACAACTCCCTTAGGTATTCTCAAGAAGCGTTATTCTTGCGGTGCTTTGGCAAATGGATAACTTTTCCAGGGTTTAATGTGCCTCTAATACTCTCCCATTTGCGACTCCAACATCCTGCACTCGGGTGGTGTGGCCCTCGTCTTTACCCCTCCGTACCGTTTAATCTCCCTCTCCGTGGTTTCTCTAGACTCCCTTATTCCACATTTCCACAGTATCCCCACAAACCCCTCACACTGCGGCGCATCCATTTGAATCGTGCCCCAGTAGCAAGGTCATTGCGGGTGGCCTACTTTGGGTCACCCTTCATTTCCCGTCCTTAAACTATGCACGGGAAATCCTAACATCTTAAGATGTTGCTGGGTGCATCCCGCGATTCGGAATTAGTGCCCCGGTCTCCACTTAGCATGCAAGCCGAGAGTGGGCAATCTCCCTCCCAACGCTCATCGCACCATCTCGTGTTTTCCGCATTTTGGAGTCTTTTGAATTTGCATCAACGTAAAATATTTTTTATTCTCTTGCATTATAGCATAAGTTATTTCACATAAAAGTCGAGATTTAACACATTGATACGAAAAACTGTATAGACAAAGGCACAAACAGGTGAAAACATTTCACATCCACGAATTTGTCTTTATTTTCCAATTCCACGATATTGGGGTTCCATGCCAAAAACATTTGCAGCATTATCAGATGAATATGTATACCTTTTATTCCAGAGTATTCGGAAGAAGAGCTGGTTGACTTTTCTCCCTAACAGTTTATATAATTTTGAATATAACATATGTTGACTTGTTTTTACATTTATGTTAAAACGGTTGTCGTAGAAATGGAAATGAAAATGAATTTGTGAATTTGAGGAATAAAAGTGTTTTGTTTCGCCTTTACCATGGAACCATTCGAAGAAGTAACAGTTCAAGTAGTTTTAAAGCTAATAATATGGCTTAAATCATCGCATAACTATTTTTAAATAAATTAATATTTTAGTACAAATACATATGAAATAATCCCTTAGATAGAACCGCAAGGACATTTAAACTAATTCTCACACATTTACATATTATATTACAAAACTCTTAAAATATTCTTGCGGTGCATTCAAAGTTATGGCGACTACATTAATCTTTCTCTGGTGTGCCGTTCGGCTTTACATAAATATTATAAATAACTGACGCAGATAAAATTTCGAATAGAAATAAATTGATGCTGTTTATTGATCGTTTTTTTGCCCTATAACTGTACACTGCGGTGAAATGAGAAAAATATAATTATTGTATTTGAAGGAATAGTAGCTTATTGAAGGCCACGATGGATGCAATAGACAGTAGTAGAAGGAAAAGTGTAAAATATAGGAAATAAGTAATTTGAGTCAACAATAAATATAAAAAATAATAAGTTGCTTAGTGGTTTGAATAGCAACCCGAGAGAACGCGGTGAATTTTAAGGTCGCTACGAACTATCCCATGTCATTGGCCCCCACTGAAACTAATGGTATATTTTTCACCAAAAAAGTTTGGTTTTACTTTATATGCATAATTTATGTTTCACATTCGGTTCTATGAGTACATATGATTAGTAGAGATTTGCCTCACATGTATGTGTTATGATGTGTTCCTGTGCACAAAATGCTAACGGAAAAGAAAATATGTTTAAAAAATAATTTCAAACTTATGAATGTGGAAAGTATAATTTTTTCCATCATTTATATGCAACAACTACTATATCCACAATATTATACAAGCTAGTACAAAAATTTGTCATTGAAATATAAATAAACTTTGAATACTAGATGATGACCAAGAAGTATAGCTCTAAGAAAAAGGCCCCCTCTAATATTTACCCTTCGTAGTCCTCTACCGTAAATTACCAGCGAATGTGTACTCAACCTTGCCACATTCTTCGGCAATCTATTCAAAGTAACCTTACGTGGCTTGGTAATCTCCTTGTTTCCTTTGTCATATTGGTTTCCAATGCCTCAAGACTTTGGCTGGGGTACATACCGACTTTCTGATAGTTTGCCGACCGCAAAACCATGCACGATATAACTTTTATGGCTATATACGGAATTGCAAGCTTGCATTCATGGAAGAATGTGAACTTTCACATAGAAGCTAAGTGTTCTCAGCGTAATGTCTGAAATTATTTGCATTTTAAATCAAATTTCACGCAAGAATGTGTACTCAACCTTGCCACATACATAATTTAGGGCAAGTTGATTTTAGCGGAGTCCATTTGACTCCGCTAGAATCTTACATAACCATGGGTTGCTTCATCTGTTTGAATTCATTTTTAAGTAGATACTAACACTAATAGTTATTATGTCCATTCAAAAACCTACCTTAACCGGTAGATTACCTAATAATAATAATAATAATAATAATAATAACTAACACTAAATCTCTGCATGCTTAATTGAAAAATGATTGCAGAAACTTGGGATTAACAGTACTAATTTGACCTATAAGATTACAAATTATATTACCAAAACTATGAGTGAGTGTGAGCACGTCAGTGTAAAGTATCATAAAAGTCCAAATTTAAAATTAAATGTGATTAAAAAGACTTAATTAGCAAAGCATGACCTTTAGCATAATATGCTGAGCGAGAATGCCCTGAGTAAATACCGTGTAAAGTTGTATGTAAGTGCTTCACTTAAATCAAGTGAAGTGGGGTTCAGAAAAATAACTGGTATCTCTTTCCGTTTGTTGATCAAAAAACTGGAATGCGACATTTTAATTATTCTTGTGAGAGATTGCAGACACTTCTAATGTATTTATGAGAAGAAGAGTTAATGATTAAAAATAAGGATATCAACAGTTAACGTTTTTAATAATTTATTTTAAGGAGACAGCTTCCTTCCCATTTTTACGAAACCCCATATGTTATCACAAAAAATAAATAAAACGCTGAGAACTTTTTTATCTGCAAGAATCCTCTCCGGTTATCATTTAGGCGAAATGTTTGTTGAGCACCTTGGACGGTACAAGATGATATTGCGCTCATGGTCGTGTCCAGTCGACATGATAATGCACGAGTTATTACTTCGCCTTCTTTGACTTTTAAATTACCAACGCTGCAAGTGATGTCGTATGAATCGAGCACCAGACCTTGCAATAAATTACCATGCCCGGTTATAAAACCCATAGTGCTTGGCGGCGTGTGTCAAGGGCACATGCATATCGGGTAGGTCTCTAGGGGCACTGCCACGGAAATGCTCTTATCCTTGAGCAAATGGACTACGTACGAGCTAGCCGCTAAATTGAATGTAAAAATTTCGAACTCGATGAAAAAATAATACCTTTGCACGCAGGGAAATTGAGAAGTCAAATGATGCAAGACCCCGAGACCTGGGACGTAAACTGAACTATAAGCGCGTATTAGGTTCAGCGTGCAGAGTTTCGTTTAATTCAACTGCCATTCAAGTGAATTGGAATAGAATCAAAAATCGGGCACTCTTTGGACGATGATGAATGATGCATAATATTTTTTTAACTTGAATGTGAGACCTGAATTGCTCTTTGCGCGTACACTATGTTCTTTCACGTAAATCTGTCTGATGAAGTCAGGCAAGAAGGTGGAAATTTTGTGGGAGAGGATGAAAATTAATGTAGGAGAAGGAGTGAATTTGAACGATGCCAGAGATTATCCGCATTCACTGATTTAAATTCAGGCGATTTTAAGTTGAAACTGATGCCCACCGAGAAGAGTGAATTTAGGAGTCACATAAACAGACGCACATAAATACGCCCTATATTCCCATTCCCACTATAGTATTTCTCATTATGCTATATTTTAGAAAATGTCTCTTCTCCGAAGAAGTATTGCTTTACATATTTTTCGAGGAGGACCACATCATTTATCCAGTCAGCCACTAAAAGTTGATCAGTTTAAACTTTGAAGGTTTATTACAAATTCGTTACCATGTAGAAAATCTAGTGTTTCTTATTTTTAATTAGAATCAAAGATATATTCGGTGTTTTCAGCTATAACTCTATATATTTGTTATCTATTTAGTTACCGGATTATGATTTTTTTTAGGATGGCTTAATGGATTTCGATCCATAAATTTTGTAATTGCAAGTGAGCAGTTTAATTTTTCTAAATTCACTTTTCCGAATTCATGGGCAAATTCAGCGTAGTAGTTCAACTTTTTTCTCTCCAAAATTATTAATTGCGATGGCATCCATCTGAACAACTATATTGTTTGCGAACTCAAAACAAAATCGTATTTCAATCGATGAAACGTTTTTCGAAAACGGTTTTTCATAACAAGGGAAAATTTGTGATGTTCTAACATTTAATTACGTGAATGAAGTTTAGGACTAGTAGATTTTGTAAGAGGGTATTATTTGACGTGCTTTTTGAAGTCACTAATTCAGAATATATAGAGTTTATAATAGTTATTTTTTCCTATTTAGAAAATTAAGTAAAAAAAGAATACGAATTGTTTCAAATAGTTAAGCACATCATTTTCAAGTGACTCATGGCTTTTTATTACTTTAAAAATATCTCAGGAAATCAAAAATGCAAGTCGTTAAAACAATATCGTGTGGAAAACTGCAAGCATTTTATTAATCAAGTTCGCCGTAAGGTTCAAGTGTGATCCAGATGTAGATCTTGGTTCCAAAGCAAGGATGACAACATTTTGATTTAAATTTTTTTGCGTCAAATATACGAAATTCGATAACGACTAAAAATAACACTAACTCATGCGAAGAAATGAGACTGAGATAACGTCTCCAGAAGGGAATGAAATCCAAAATATATCTCATCCTCTTTGTATTGTATCAGTGACGCGCAGAAGCTATTAACCCCTAACTCTTTTCTTACTCTTTCACAATATCTCCCCATTCTCAAAACGGTGGAAGCACTTAAACTGAATTTTAGTCCTCGCTTTCTTATCATTCCATTTGCAGCTCCAGACGAATAGATGCGCAATTTGACCCTCGCCAATTTTCTCTTGATGATATCCTTCCGGGTAGCGACATAGATAGCTAGAAAAAATTGAAGTTCCTCCTTCCGCATAATGATTGGTTATTTTATTTCTTTCTTTGTCTTTCACAAGAACTTATTTAAGTAATGGTACACCTGAATATTATTCTATTACAATAGCATACTTTTGCTTAAAACTATTCCCTTGGATTAAGAATTTTTGTGAGAATGTACACGTGTAGTGTTTTTTCGTAATTCCTCAAGATTTAGAAAGTAGCATATTTAAAACAGGGAGGGTAAAGGGATTAAAATATATGAATACTAAATAAAATGTTCAATATACTGTGGTTGAGGGGCCATTTTTACAGGAAAGGTATGATGGCAATTTTTTCTATTGTGTTATCCAAGAAAATAATTTCATTTCTATTTGAATTGGCATTTGTCAAAAATAAAATAAAATGACATATTTGCTTGTAACTCAAAATTTTTTTATTAAAATATGACCTTAAAATTTGTCTTTGTGTACCCTCGTTTTGCCACTGGAAAACTTGGATTAAATATTTCACCTCATGTTTTATGTACAAATGTGATTTTTCATATTGTTTAACTTCTAAAGGAAGAATTTCAATTTTTAATCAGTTGAACTTCATTACTAGCTTTAAATTGCTTTAGGCTAATTTTTAGTGTGTCATTTTTCATAAAATTTCTTTAAATTAAAATATTGCACATATGAGGGTCGCGGTAGTCCAGTGGGTAGAGCGTTTGACTACTGACCGGAGGGTCCGATTCCCGGGCAAGGCACTCTGGGCACCTGCAGCTCCACCCAAGCTAAAGTGATTTTTCGGGTACCAGGTCTTCCTGGGAAACAATAACCGGCACAGGGAAAGGAACTGCCCCCCCTACCCTGATGTGTGAATTTTTACAAGCCGTATAGGGCTTAGTACTGGGTGATCTCTGCCATCACCTACTAAACCGACCTTCGGGTTGATTACTGTGTTTATGGTTATGGTTTTTTTAGTCAATATGAGTACATGAATGTTTAAAATGTCCAAACATTTTCCTCTTTCATTGATGACCTGAATTGATTGCTATCTATTGGAACTATACCAGGATCATTATAATTTTCCTTTTTTGCGAAAGTATCATGATAGGAGGATGAATCAAATAATACATCATTAGGTATTAATTCTGAATGGGCAAAGTTCTTTTCCTATGGTTTTTAACATTGCTTTTAATTCCTCGATCATCACGGTGTTGGCCAATTAGTAAAGAAGACTTTGCAAAAAAATGTAATCAATAGTTTACATCCGTTGAGTGGCAATTCAACCTTATATAGGATATGTACATATGTATATTCTACGCATTTAAACCAGAAACAACCGTAGTACAAGTGGTTATAAATGCTCGTAGAAAGTGAGAAAAATGACGGGTGATGAAAGTTTTAAAATGATGGAGCAAAAGCTTAAGCAGATAAGAAATGCTTATACCAATTAAATATTAAAAACGTGTATTTAAAGGCACTTTTTCATCAACTAATATTAAGTAATAGTAGAAGTTTGCAACACGTATTGTTTAAATAAATATTTATTAAATGTTTACCTTTATAGTCCAGTGTTTCACCTTAGTTCCTGTTGAAAACAGAAAGAAGTAACTAATTCAGAGACTAAAAATTAGTAAAATCCTCGGAAATGACTCTTCTCAAATTATTTCAAAATATATTGCATTTGCTTAACCCTCATAAGATTGACAGATGTTGTTTAGTGTTAACAGTGAGTTAGAGTCTACTATTTAACACGTGCTATGGAGAGTTCACCACCAAAACCGGACTAAAACTCATTGAAATGAGAGAATATGCAAGTATTTCTTAATAGGGTGGATCAATAAATATGAGGATGTGAATTCTCACCGATAATTCATCTTGAGGGTTGTGGGTACTGGTTATATTATTATTTTTCCTTTCGACGATAGATACTTTGAATTTTCCATGTGCTAAATGCGTGAAAACCATCTCTACATACATGGGTAAGAGGGTAAAAACCATCTTTAAGAAATCTCTTTATTTGCGCACCATATATTTCATGAGGCGTTCACTCATCTCGAGAGCTCCTCCTACTTTACGGTCTCTCAAAAATTTTCCCTCTTTCATCACTGCCCTTTTTATGCGCATGAAGTTTCCTCCACCTTTTTAAAAAGTGGAAGGTCTCCTCCGTCATAAATCTCTTGTGAAGATTGTAGCATTTCACAAAGGTTGCTCAACTGATGTATAACTGGAGGAGTATTTTTAGCACAAGAATTCCGGGAAATTTATCAGAGGGTTATACTATATACATGTATACATATGTTAAAAAAAAACGAAAGTATGCTTGTTATTCCTTAGCATTTTATGAATGAAACTTAATGACTTGTATCTAGTCTCTTTGAGGTCGGTGTACGGCAACAGAAGTTATTTTTTCCGTTATTAAGTTGGCGTGTGTCAGCGTGTCGAAAATAATATTTTGAAAGGAATCCGGTGATCTCATTTTTATATACTTCAGATGGGGAAACTAGTTGCGAATCTCTGAGTGTCATAACCTTGCCTTTGTCAAATTTTTGGGAGTGTTTAATTCGGATGCCTCCTTTGCTAATGCTCACTTCTTTCACCAAGAAACTTTAGTTGGGATCCCAGGGTTTCTATACCAGTCGCAAGTATCTATGAGATTACTGTAAATATGGGAATCTGGGAGAAATCCAGTTTGTGTCCCTTGCACAATATAAGTCAGGTGCTACGTACCTTTTAAATGCAAACTGACGTCCATAACGCATAGCATAACGCATATTAACCTTCGCATATAAAATATTTAGATCTCATGGAACATTCATGCTTAGAGCATAATCTGACAGCTGAGCAATTAAAACGGGAATCAGTTTTTTCGCCGACGTCATAGGATAATCTAGTCCCAGGCCGCCCTAATTTTCTATTCCCTTTCCAGTTAGGTGCACTTTTGAATTCTCTTTTCTCTTGCCAAATGTTGTAGTTCTTTTATATTGAACATATGTTAGCTAAGAAACGAGGCCTTATTCTGGATATCCTTTGGTGTATATTCGCAAAATGAGATTGTATCCTGATGAAAAATTCCCTTTTAATGTAAATAATTTTTTTTGGAATATTAGGATATTTATCCTTATGAGCTAAAAAAATGGAAATTTTTAGGAAAAGCTGTTCTAATTAACGCACGGATATTATTATGCATTTAAAATTCGTCGGTAGTCAAGTTGACTTTCCATATATTCTATTAGTGGCATATCATCCACATAAAGATTGAGATTACGATAAACCTTAACAATAAATTTTACGCTAAATATTTTAGTGAATCTCGGATGGTTTTTTCTTCTTACTTATGCTCAAAAACCTATTTTTACTGATATATAAATACAACAATCACATGTCATTATTGCTAAAGATTTCTAAAATATGAGATTATATGAAGTTTTTTGGAATTATAGAGAAAACTTAATGAATTAATAATATCAAGAGTGGAAATAAACTAGAGATTGTTATACTCAAGCAATAGTTCACTAGAACTGGAAAGAGGATAAATGCTGGATACGTTCCGCTCCGAGTGCGTATCCTGAAGTATTACCTCATTTGTTTTATTATAAACTTACTTTATTTCTATTGGATATGATTCTCATTGATAGACATTTTCTTAATGCCTCATTGAAATTCAAATTTTCATGTTTATTTTCTTTCCGGAAAATCCTGAATTTCGCACTTCTCAATAGCGGTTTGAATTTATGCAAAAAGACGGAGACGGTATTTCTGAACTTTAAATTAATTTTCATCAGCATTAACCGGTTTTGTATAAAAAGTATCGGGAAACATTTCGGAAAATAGATTTTTTATGGCATTGCTGCAATAACTCAAATGTCTTCAAAGTACATTGCTTGAGCGTCAACACACATTTTTCAATGGATTTTCCACGACTTGAAGGCTCCCTAGTCGGCGGATTCCGGGAAGTCTTTAAGGGTACGTGTGCAAGATTCTCTGATGGCACTTGTCGCATGGTGGTGTCCTTTGAGGGAATATTTCACTAAATAAAGACTGTAAGGGGGTTGGGCAATCGTTCCGATGCCGTTGCAGAAGGTCTTTGCAAACAGACACTTGACTCTACTTATGTTCATCCGTCAAGACCTTTGGGAGGAGTTTAGCGCAGATCTTTCGGATCAAAAAATTTGTATTGATAAAGATGAACCCTGTGAATCGATGCCAAAACCATCTGCCACCATGCGTACACTTAACCGTTAGTCTGAATTAAACATTTCACACATACATCAGCAAAAAGCTGTTACTTATACTTTTTATTCAAACCTGGTATGTTTTATATTATTTTCAACATTTCATCATTAATACATAGATAACATTAATGGTAAAATTTTTGGATATCTCAAAATTAAAAAAGAAAATTTTAACACTCCATTGAACTCAGTTTTAGATGCTAATTTCAGTTTATTCATCTCAGCATGGACCAGTCTATGTACACATTTTATATTAATCCTACTTCCTGCTACAAGAGACCTTAAAATAACTAAATTCTCCTCTCTATGATTATTGGAGATTTTAGTAAATACCAGTTTGGTCTTAGGAGCGATTTAGGAAAAAGTCTGAGGTTCCTCTCTCCTGTACAGAGGGGACGTATCTTCAACAAGATACCAATGACGTAGAAATCAAGTGTCTCCCGGGATAAGAAGTCCCCTTCTATTAGCGCGAACGGCCTTGTTTGAGGGTGCATCAGTGGATAGAAGTTAGGGTATCATGTTGCCCTTATATGGGAAACTGTTCATATAGGTGGATGAGCCCTGTAAGGCCAACGTCATAGGATATGGAGTTCAACGTATAGGATAAGATAAAATCATTGCATTCCAGATCCTCGTGGTATCTCTAGTCCCACTGAAATGTCCTCTAAAAATTCCGGAGATAAAATATGCCCACATTCAGATCTCCCATTGGAAACTTTCCCAGGAAATTCGGGCGATTTGATAGACAAGGAGAAGAAGAAGAAAAGGAAAACCTTTGAAATGAGAATTGGGACATGAAGAAAATGAATAAAAAAGGTACATTTAAAATTGTGAAGGGCGAAATTAAAATACAAAACATCGGTATTGAAGGATTAAATAATTTACTGTTGGATGGAGAAGGGGAATTTGAAATCTTACATCGATGACAAATTCCATTCACCGAAAAAAATTATTCATTGCTTTACAGTTTCTTCTTGTGAACACTTATTTCTCTATCTATTGACCCACTTTTGGCACTTATGGATAAAACTCTTGACCCACTTCAGCAGAACGATACAAACGAATGAAAAACTACTAAAATTGATAAAACTCAAACATAAACTTATACTGCTCAAAATAAAACTCCACCGAAAATGCGCAAAGGCTCCAAAGCATCCAACCTCTAAACGAAACTAAACAATATAATATACTACTGGGTGAAGCAGAATTGACTCCCTGGTTTTAAAAAAACCACCAAAGAGCACACAGGTAAATGAACAGAGTAGGAGTAGAAACGTTAGCTGAGAAAAGCAACGTCCATTTTAGAATTTACCATGCAGTGGTCTTGAGCATCGAGGCTTTGTCTTAGCAACGTTCCTTACAAACAGTGATAGTGTGGTGGCGACGCAGAGGGCTTTTCGTAGGCAGTTTGATTCGTCTTGATAGGGTTCATTGATGCTAAAACCATTAGGAAATGGATTATTACTGTACGGGAGACAGGATCTGCACCTCCTAGAAAACCAGCTGGATGATCTGAAAGTGTGTGGACATATGTAAACATCGTGACATGAGAGCGTTATCCATTTAAGTGTCCTGTGAGAGTGTCTGCAATGAAACAGTCTCCGGCTCTGAGCGGAAACATGTTGCTGCTTTTAGAATATCGCCCAGAACGGTGGTAGTAGTAGTATTTTAAGGGAGGTGACCGACAGCTGAGGTCATTGGACCATTAGGGATGGACAGGTAATGATGAAGGGTGGAGAGAAACCCGGCGTCGGTATTAGCGTTATATTTACGAAAGGCGCCAAGGGGTCCGCAACTTAACGTCCCATCCGACGGACGGCGAACGCACTCAAAGTGCCCTCCACAAAGCAAAGCAAACTAGGGATCGAGATACCACTGAAAAATATTCAACAACGCCGGGATTTGAACCCGGGCCCTCTGGCTGGGAAGCCAATACGAAAGATTCCTATGTCTAGTGGAATCTCATTGTTCAAAAATATTTAACTAAAGATAGTTGAGGAAGCAGAGATGACCAAATATCGCCATGCAAATTCTGGGAACCAAATATGTTTTGCATAAGTATGGCTCCATTTGAAACGTCAACTGTAGCTCGTCTCTTCATTTTGGCGTAATCTTCACGATTAACGTTTTGTCCATTATGTTTTAGTAAGCACTCGTCTGAGAAATGATATTAATTTTCCAATCAAATAATTATTATATATTATTATATTGAATTGATTGGAAAGAATTGATTTCTGTATCAGTCCCGTAAATTTTTCCCATTCGATTTCTTGTGATTCGATGGAGGGTGTTTTTTTTTATTTCTCTAACAAGTTCAACCTCTTGATTTCTCCTTTTTTCACAGAAGGTCCCTCCGCCGACGCTAGTCGCCCGTTCGATACTAGAGAGGGGCGTGGCATCACCGAAGCTTCACCCACTCTACAGCCTCCGAAAACCGTCCTGGGAGGCTGGGGACTGTCCCGACTCATCCCGCGTCAGAGCCGCCACCATCACATCCGCCCATTTGCCGACCCCGCCGATGTAACGGGGACCGGGCGTGTCATCCGGAGGGGCAGGAGGCGGCGGAGGAGGGGGCCGCACGCGACGATGCGGATGATGACCCCACCACCCTGGGAGATGGGGGTTGCCGGAAGGGCGGGGAGGGGTCCATTCGCCGTGGAGTGGTAGGAACCTTCTTCGGCTTCGAATCCCCAAGGAGATCCGGCGATCGCCTAGTAGGCAAACTCCACCGGCCTTACCTTACGCACACGGCCGGGATTCCGATCCTCACGTGTGTGAGACAACGCGGACAATAGAATAACCTCCGTGTGCCCGACCACGAGGGATTCCCACCCACTCAGTACCGACCACACTTCACAGCTTCCATAGCTACGGGGGGCGAAAACGGTCGCAGGATTCCATTACTAGGAGCACCTCCACACCTTTCCCTGTTCCATAGCCGCGGTCAATTTGGTTCGTTTCCTCGCCAAACCTAATTTATCTCGCCTCCGATTTTCTTGGCATTCTCCCAATTCCCCTACTTGTCACCCCTCTCTCCTTTCCCCTCCCTCCCCTTACCCGGCCTCCGATTTCACGAAGGAAAAATTCTTGTGTGGCATCGATGACCCCATTCTCACTCCTTTCCCACTTCTCCAAAAACTCTATAATACCTTAGAAGCCAGGGTAAATTTCTTATTCCGCCAATTTACCCTTCAGACAAAGTTTAACCACGTGAGAAGTAAACTTCTTCTTTTATCTTTTTCTTATGCTCCTGAGACTTTCTCTACCTCTCCTCGCGAGCAAGGAACAAAAAAAAGCGAGGATAAATAATAAAATCATAACCTCAAAGGTTACTAAAGGCGCAAGTTTTAAGTCCACATTAGGCGGTAAACTGTCTAAAACGCAGAGTAGTCCCTTGCTATGCTTCAAAAGTAAATATATTTTCCTGTAGGATCTATTGTATCCCTTGATTTTTCCAATATATTTGCTTTTAGAAATTATTTGACTCATTCTCCTTGCGTTTAAATCTTATTTTGATTATAAAAAATATTATTTATTTTTTCTCGCCTTTTGAAATAAACACAATTTTATTTCTCAAAGATTGCGGTGAAAAATAAAAGACAGAACCCTTCACTTTAAGATCGTTATAAAATTTTTTTGAATAGTTTTATTGAGATAATACGAACTTTATTTTTTCCCCGATATCTTTTCTTTTCATATAAAATACTTTCTTCTACTTCCACAGGAAATTCTCCGTGTATTATAACAATTGAATGCGGTGTTATATGACGAGACCAACCGACTAAATTCAGTACAGTTTTTCATTTTTGTTAGAAACAAATAAATACATTGGGAGTAAAATATTCTATCTTCTTCAATTGCTTACTCAGGTACTGATATATATTTAATTTATTTTTATGTAATTCTACTTCCATGATCAAATTATTAGCATAATTTTTGCCTGAAAAGAGAGCAAGGTCGCTAATACATCTCAAACTAATAGTGTTCTATCTTGCATTGTGAAACAGGAAATTATAAATTCGAGAACAATAATAAATTATCTCCTTACGCTTTCATTCATTTAAGTACATTTAAAATCACATCAAATTAATTAATATTTGTCGTCATTATTATTCCAATCTGTCATTTCCCGGAGTCTCGAAGCACTTGAGTCGTTGGTCCTTCTCTTGTCTTTCCTTACCTTCACCCTGTCCATTTAAGGCAGTTCAATCTTCACAACGCTGATAAAAAAGAAGAAACATAAAAGGCCTCTCGATCCCAAGAGAGCTCTTCTCCTTCACTATCCTAGAGTTTAAACCTTTAACTTAAATAAAGCCTCTTCCGCATTCTCCCCCCTCTCCCTTTATCTCTTCACCCTCACTCATCCCACCTCCTATTGGCTTTAGCCAGTGCCCTCAAAAAGGGAACAATATCCTCAGACCATCACACTTCCTGCCAACAGAAAAATACCTCATCACCCGTCTCGAGCCAAATACCAGGTGCTCCTTGTTGTTATCCCCACCTCCATAACACTCACCCCACTCCTTCACACCTTTCCTCTCGCAGCCCTCATCATTTCACCGGAGAAAGAATGAGTGGAGAAACGGTGTGACTCACCACTTCCGTTCCCCCTCTCGGCCCAGTCTCCTCCAGTCGTCTCCACCGCGAGGAGTCATCCCCTGAAGGACGGAATCCTTATAGAAAGGGGCAGACATCTTTCTAACCCTTCCCGTGACACCCCATCTCCAGCCTCCGGAATTTCCGCGCGCTCTCACGCCCGTCTCGTGATTGGAGACGGAGGGAAAGGAGGGGTAGTGAAAAAAAGTAAGAGATTGGCTAACGTCTTCGTTCCGAGTCTGCGTTCGCTGAGTGCGAGATGGCCGTCGCGTCGGCAGCCGTCCTGGGGGCCGCGGCCGGCACTGGCCTCGCCCTCGTAGTGGCCATGACCCTGCTCGTCTGCCGCTACTACTCGCGGAGGCATCACGGAAAAGACTGGTCCCGATTGGACCGATTCGCGGGAGACGCCACGGTGCACCGCTCCTCTCGGCCACGGCTGCTGGATGAGACGTCGTCGATATCTTCGGCGTCCACCTGGGGCAGCCGTAGCAGCCTGCGCAGTGGTAACGGGAAGAAGAGGGCGCCGTCTTTTGCCATTGCCACCCAGGTCAGTCTCGTTCGGCTTACCCTTTCCCCGGGCTGTTGCTGAAATGTGACTAGGGCATCAAAAAGGATAGCAGTTAGATGAAGTGGTGGATGTTGAATATATGTTAAATTTTTGGTTTGATTGAGACGTAATAATATCACCTCCGAATCTCTCGAAGGGAAAATTTACGTAATTTTATTAATTTAAATATGTTTTGCATAGCAAATATCCTGCCCTTGTGGATAAGGTTAGCCTATAGTAAATTGATCTAAACAGCTATTTTATCGTTTATCCTTTTCCTATTACCACCTTTTTCCCTTGTTAGGAATAATAATAGAACTCTCACGTTAATTTTTCCAAAAACATGTTACTTTTTGGCGCACCTCATCATCTAAAAATTATTATATGAATAAGAAATGATCTAGCATAATTAATTTGTACTACCTTGAACAAAAAGTTCCCGGAATAACCACCGTGTGGCGCTCCCGTCGTTCCGATTTGAGTTCTGTTTTTTTTGTTAAATTGGTACATCTGTTGTTGATATTCCCTTTAAATCTTAGTGTCATAACTTGACATTTGCAAAAGTTACGTAGCCAAGAGTACATCTATCTCTGTGTGTGTTGGCGATTTTTTACAATTTCAGAAATGGATTTAAATTTGCAACAACGAACTTGTATTAAATTTTGCGTAAAAAACGGATTTAGTGGCGCACGGACGTTGGAAATGTTGGAAAAGTGTTTCGGCAACGATTCTCTAAAAAAAACGGTCGTTTACCAGTGGCACGAGCGGTTCAGAAGTGGTCGTGAGTCAATCGAAGATGATGAACGCAGTGGCAGACCATCGACATCGAAAGTCGGTGAAAAAATTGATAAAGTAAAAGAAATGTTGGTCAATAACCGCAAATTAACCATCAGAGAAATAGCGGAGGACTTGAACATTGCCTATGGATCCGCCCAAGACATTGTGGTTAATGATTTGGGTTTCCGTCGTGTAGCATGCCAAAAGACCTCAATTTCATGCAAAAAAGAGACCGTGTTGACGTCGCAAAAGACATGATTTGCGAGGCTGAATCCGATCCCACATTCATCAAAAGGATCATTACTGGAGACGAGACGTGGGTTTATGAGTACGACACGCAATCCAGACATCAGGCAAGTGAATGGCGTTCACCAAATGAGCCGAGACCAAAAAAACCACGTCGTTTTCAGTCAAAAAAGAAGGCAATGCTGACGGTTTTCATGGATTACAACGGTGTAGTGCATCATGAATTTTTGCCAGAAGGCCAGACAGTAAACAAAGAGTATTATTTGGGCGTTATGAGACGTTTGCGTGAAGCAATTCGCCGAAAGAGACCGGAAATGTGGGCAGAAAACTCGTGGATTTTGCACCATGATAACGCACCGTCGCACAGTGCTATCATTATTCGTAATTTTTTGACGAAAAATGCAACAAATACCATCCAACAGCCACCGAATTCACCTGATTTGGCTCCCTGTGACTTCTTTCTGTTCAATCGAGTTAAAAAACCATTACGGGGAACGCGTTTTAGCAGCCGAGAGGAAGTAATGGAAAAATCGCAGGAAGCACTGATGGACATACCGAAAACCGACCGTAACTTTTGCAGTCAAGTTATGACACTAAGATTTAAAGGGAATATCAACAACAGATGTACCAATTTAACAAAAAAAACAGAACTCAAATCGGAACGATGGGAGCGCCACACGGTGGTTATTCCGGGAACTTTTTGATCAAGGTAGTATATTGAATGTAGCGAAACAGTCACACTGTACGGAATGTATTAAATATATATTTAGGCACGATCAATTGTTTTAATAGAATTAATACTAAAACAGTAAAGATACATTTCGCGGCAAGTGCATTGAAATACTTTCATAGAAAACCCCAATTTCCCAGGAAGCAAAATTAGTTTATTATAGAAACATATTCATAGAGCTATTTATGACTTTTTAATGACATTTTATGAAGTTTTAATTGGGAAATCACTTAGGCTTACATTGTTCATAAGCTATGAGGGCTTAAAACGGTATCAACTGTGGTAAATGAGTTGAGTGGATTATTTAGAATTGGATTGTATCTTTTGCAGAAATATATTATTAGCTAGAATTCCTGAGACATAAATCAAATGTAATCTTCTCTTTTACGTAATGAAATGAAGTTGAACTTTGAACAATGAAATGTATCACAAATGATATCGTATCTACTGAAAACCATTTGCTGCTTGATTTAACACTTTTTCTAATTCCTTATTCAAAGGCATGGAATGTTAGAAGTACTTTGATTAAGTTTACTTCTTAATAGAATCATCAATCGTAAATAGTTAGGTAATATATAAGAGGGCTGCTAAGGAAGTAACTTACGTTTCGGCCTAGCGTGGCGGTGGGTATAGCTAAAGCCACCATCTTGGTAGCTTTAGCTCCACCCACCACCTATCTATCGTCCATATCAGATCGTCCATACATTCATTGCGCACCCAGCTATGGTAATGTGCAAACTGTGGTTCTTCTACTTTCCTCACTGCGAACTGTAAAAATATGTGCTTCAATAGAAAATTAGGATATCTGAAACAAATTCAAACTAATTTTTACGGGGTTTCTGATATTCGCCTGTTTAATTACTGCTGCTAATTTCCCACAAGCCTGTTTAATTACTGCTGCTAATTTCCCACAAGGATTATGCAAAGTCATTTAAATTAGAACATCCGAACATTAATCTTTGGCTAGGTGGTTATAAATAATCACTGAAAGAATATAAAATTTATCAATATGTTTTAGCTGATATTTGGGGAACTAAAACATTAAGTGCTAATGGTTTATTATTACTGAGGCTTGTAATAAAGCAGTGGAATAATTTTCAGTAAGATTCCATGATTTAAGTATTGAAACATCAATTGATGCTTTGAAAATATCTTGGAGTAGCAGAGACTTATAGTTTACCTAAATTACTGAGTGTCAAACAATCAAAAATTATCTTTCGATAATTGTAATAAAAAATACTTGCAGTCAAACAATAAATTGATCATCTTAAAAGAATAGTTTATTCGCCCTAAATAATCAAAATCATTAACTTTATCTCTAGTGAGTACGGTTAGTATAGATAATTAATCTTACAATAAAAGTTAACCATGAAACCATTCAATTACCGGAGTTAGAAGAATGATTTGGAACCCACATGGAGAGTTCATCATTGAATGTGGAGGAAGTTAAACAAAAGGAATGTCATTAATATCGAATGCGGAAAAAAAGAAAAAAAGAGTGATAGAAAAGGTACGGGCATAAACACATTCCCTACTCACGAGTAAGCGTTTCCTTTTATTTCTCAATCGCAGTTTCCGAGAGAGAGGGAGAAAGAGAACGGTTCAGGAGGAATACACGGGGGTTTGCTTTGTAATGGAAATCGGCCTGGGCAACTGGCATAAAAAATAAAGATCCGGCTAGTGGGAGGAACAAATGGATACGTCGGATTAAATTTTCGGCATCTCTTGGCGTGGGACAAGATAAAAATAGGAGTCGTCGGGGCACTGAGCAGGGAGAATTTGAAAGTGAAAAATAAGAGCGGGGTCGTTCATTTGCATATACATTTCGGAAAATTGCTCCCGTTCTCATGGCGAATAAAGGGATGAGCTGAGGAACCCTGAAGAGCATCTATTCTTCCATTTTCTTGTATTAATTCATCATCATGAGTTACGGCTGTCTAATTCCTCTCTTGCCACGATGCGTGGGGTTTATTCAATTCCCTTGACGCCTGGAGATGTATGCATATAATACATTATGAATATAGTCGGCTCATTGTTGTAACTGTCTTTGGCAGTCATAAATAGTCCTTCATGGTATTTGGCCTGTTTTGAACTAATTATACGTCTCATTTTTTTTAAATTAACATCGTTGGCTTTAATTCTGGATACAATTAAAGAAAAGGGTGCCAATATTTTTGTGTGAAAACGTACACGTATTTTCTTTCACCTCATCCCGCGAATCCATTGATTTTTACCTAACTTCAAGGCGATTGCTGTGAAGCGAATGGCCTCGCTTTCAGTTATAGTTGTTAATGATATTATGGGATTATTTTTTATAGAATAATTTTTTTATAGATATATATTGTTATTTTGGTTAAAGTTATTATTTTAAGATCAGAAATTTCTGGATAGTAATTTTATGGAGTTACAGGGGATAAAAGGTTTTTTAATTGTAACGAGTCAAGTCCTTGGGTTGTAGTCAACATTTCCAAAAAACTGGGTTCCGTCTCTCTAAGCTCACATCATATGAACATAAGCAGAGATGTTCTAAGCAGATGAGTTCCGCCACCACTGAATTTAAATTAGAAGGCATGGTGAAATAAATCCTCAAGTACTTAACTTTTAAAAACGGGTCTCTTTGGTGGACGTGGGTTCAAATTCAGAGAAGACTTTTTTCTAAATGTTCCTCCTCATTTATCATTCATCAGTTTTGTGCATCTTGTATCTAAATATCGGCTCTCTACCGAGATATTTCTTTTTGATTTATTCTCCGACTAAAGTGAAGTAAACATAAAAGCCATTTGAGGAGGCCAGTGAACTTTGTGAGCTGCCGGTCACTAGCATTTTAGGGATGGTCACAGGTGTGTGATAGGAGGGAGAGATGCCAGGTGGTCTACTTTGAACTTTTTGAGGGATCTCTACTAAACCCACGATCTAGCCCGTCGATGGATTGGACTTAAAGGTAAAGGGACTCCCTCTTGATTACATTCTCTTCGGAAACTACGTTAAGTTAACGGTTTTAGTCCGGATAGAAAGCTTTCAATGAAAATAACTCTAATGCTTGCCGTACAGCGTCACTCCTGGATAATTCCTTAAGTCACCGTTGTAGCTCCGACACGTGTACACCATTATTCCCCGCGAGGAATGGCATTATTGCAATTTCCATTTGCTTCTATATATTCCATTAACTGTTCCCCTAAATGTCTAACAATTTGGGAGGGTTTCAACTCTCTTTGGTCTATTTTCCTCCGCACCTTAGTCATAAGACAATTCTCACATTTGCAGTGTTATTTGATTATTATTAGACCTAGTCATGTCTTACCTGGATATCCAGGTATATGTGACATGGCGATATGATTTGTCAATTAATAACGGGAAGGAAGAAATAATTTGTCGATTAATAACTGGAAGGAAGAAATAGATTCATTTTCCTTAATGTTTTATTATAATTTTAGATTTATGAGATGATTTATAACTGAATAAGTATTATTAATAAAACAAATTATATGAATATAGTACAGTGACAAAAAATTGGTAATTATAGATTAAAATCACTTGGATCCAGCTTAATCAAGTAGAATGTAATGTTTAGGGCTAATCCTACGACATACTTTCAAATCGTAGTGTTATTTTTAAAAGAAAGTGATCTTGTTTTCCAAGGTGCACCGTTTGTTATGCTTGCATGTATTATTTTAATGACAAAAGTTGCAAATAAAGCAATGAGAACAGTAAATGGGAAATAATGAGGACGCAATGAATTATACAATAGATGGTTAAAAAAATAGGCGAGGGAAGGTAATGGAACAACGTAAACGCAGAATTAATAATTGTAAACTTACGATTTTTGTCTAATATCCTATACCAAAAGAAACTGTTAAACTCTTAAAGTAATACTTTTTGGTGAATAATCTCAATTTAAGCAATTTATAATAACTTGAAAAACGCCTATTTTGGAATTATCTGGAGAACAGAGAATCTTGCTCGATTTTAGTGCCAACCAGTTAAAAATCGTTTCTACTAAGCTGCTACACTGATTTAAAGAAAATGTATTGAATCCCTTCATGGAGCTAGAATAAGTAGATTGATCTGATTAAAAAAATCACAAGAAAGGAATTTATCCGTCATATTGGTATTATTCTCCTGATTGAAATCTCATCATATAAACATTGAAACATTTTTTGAGCACTACATTAATCTTCGGCCTAAAAATGCAGTGAAACTTTTTTACCAATTAAAATCAGTGTCAAATTTGACGCTACACCCTATTTAAATTTTAGACCTATTTTATTTTTGCAAATTTAGGTAAAAGGATAATAATTAGTGTCATGAACCGCTAAAAAGAAGTTTTATTTCAAGTTATTCAAACACTTTATCCGCTAAATATGGGGCCGAAGTCCAAGGAGTATGTTAATACTTTGTGGGATATATGGTTTTTTTTAAAGTTGCAATACTTATAAGCATTTGATATATTTTTGGTGTATAACCACTAATAAACAAACGAGTTTTCATCAGAATTGTATAGGTTGTGATTAATAGTTCAATATAGGTATCAAATTTACAAATGTTTAAAAACATTTCTTTATTATGTCAGCGTCATCTGTTGTCAACGAACCATCATTCTGTTTCATCAGCTGCGCAGAAAAAATCATATTTTTGTACTACTCGCGTACTTAACTTGTCTATAGTTTTGTTTTTATACCAGCCTGTAGCGCATTGTCTTAGCCCTAATCACTTTTCATGTCATTTATTGAATGTTCATGCATCTTTTTCCGGTAAAATAATGCTGGCACAATTAAGGAGAACTTTTATTCCGTAAAATGTCATGTTGCTGTCGGCTTGATACTTTTGCAATGACGAGCTTCGGAAAAACTATATAGGTAGATATATAGCTAATTTTAGATATGATGCACTTGCCCGCTTGACGAAGATTACTGAAAATTAAACATTGATGTATTAGTTCCTTTCCTGACCCCGTCCCTGGTTTCCAAGGGACTTTGTTCCCAAAAAATTACACAGCTTGTTTTAAGGTCATGGTGCTCTGAAACGTAAGAATTCGAGCAGGGGTCCCCCATTCAACCGTCCCAAGTCCACATCCAAGGTGATACCACGCTACTGTATTTTTATTTATTGACATGTCGTATAGAAAAACCAACAAAACTTTCTTTAAATTAGAGAATCCTACGTTTGAGGTAATTACTCTGCATATCTGTCATTTACAAGAAGATATATGATATGTGGATAACTATTCAACTTACATTTCCGAGTTAATGTCGATCCTTAAGGTAAATAACCAGAAAATCTAAACTAGCCTTAACTAAGCTGAGGAACTATGTCTATGTATTTGTAATAATAATCGAATACTAGTCTTCGTTTATTATGTAATATGGAAGTGGTGAATTAATGAAAAATGTTTTATAAGTGGTTCTTTTATATTGCCTACGGCTTCTCGAAAATGGCTGAAGTAGGGAAATTTTTCCTGAATATATGAAAATAAGAAAGATTAAGAATTTTGAATTCATTACATAATATCATAAAAGTAACGACGTTTATTTTGTATCTGGGAGTAAAAATCAAGCAAAATGTGTCACCGTTTCACATATAAGTATATCTGTTACGAATTTATGAATAATTTGGGTGCTATTACTCAACCACTTAAAGATACAATGAATTGTTTTTCGCCCAACCTGATTAATAAAACGCTTTTATTTTCAATGGCAAATTAATTTTTTGTTTAGCATGACGCGTTAAGGGGTAAGAGAGGTAAAATTTCTAGAAAATCAACAGTTTATTGGAAATGATGTATGGATTCACCCCTTGATTTGTGTGACGCTTCGTTTTTAAGTTTCGTTATATAATTTCGTATTTTTTATGAGGGGGTACATTGATGGGGGCGCCAACTAGGAAAGGAGGTAGGAATGAAGACCAACATAATTCCACCGCACGCGGTTCCCCTCTACCGGAGGAACGAGGAACTCCAACCTCTTGATAGAACTTCCAATACGACGCTCAATGCTTTTGTGAATTTGAGCACTGCAATCTCTTGGATGTCAATCGTCTTTTCAATGTCACTGCTTTCTTGAAATGACTTAACCATCCATAATATGTTACATATAAATATATTATTTAATGGTTGCAGCGTTCATGATGTAAAAACCTTGTTGCATAGTCCAAGGCTTCAATAAATTAAATTTTAATTATAGAAAACTGTTTAAAATTAATACTTCGTCTTTACGCGTAAATAGAGAAAGTATTTGAATCACTAGGGTATTTTTAAGAATATGTTTATTGTTTAAACAATGAAGTTATAAAGTTGGTGCGCATGGAGAGGAAGTTACTAAAGAAACTGTGAAAATGTACTGAGTACTAAGTGCATAACAAATGTGATGGAAAAAATAGTTTTTGATAATTAGGACAGAGGAAAGAGAGTAGACTCTTTAGGCAGCAATTTGGCAGACGAGGAAGTGAATTAGGAAATAATGTGAGGCACGCAAAAGAATATTCTCGCGGAAATAAGAAAATTTTAGTCGTAAGGGAAATTTGACAGGTCTGCCTATAATAATTTGAATAATATGAATAAAATTAAGTCACTTCCTCTAACTTAAACTTCTTTTCATGTCTTCTATTTAGCATTTTAGTCTTTGTTTTATTCATTAGTTTATTCTCTTAATCTCTCTCCCGGAATTTCAGCTTTTCTTTTCTATCTTCATAATTAATACTTCAAAATGTAGTTATTTTCACTTGATTCACGCGATTCATTGTTTCTCCTATCATTATATTCTTCTGCTTGACACACTCTTCGAATGGTTTTATTTGAAATTCATCTATCTATGGTATCATATAACTTCTCCACAATTTCTGTTTTAATCTGAATCCTTAAAGCTTCCCTAAGATTTTTGGTCATTTTTTATTTTAACCTTCATTTCTTCCTATTTATGTTTACTATAACTCTTAATTCAATTAAAAATTTACACTATTTTGTTCAGACTAAGTGCTTTGAGCTGCTATAAACCATGCATTACCCTGCTTATTCCTTCGGCTCTACCCTTTGAATATACTCTTTTTATTTCTAGATTGATCGTTATATTTACTTATACTTATTTTCCGTGATATAGTATAATATGTCTATCTTTACATAGTCTATAGAAAGTTATACACGAGTTATTTGTATTGGAAAGGATCTTGTGATATTTTCGTTTGCCTGATTTTCCCTGTTCCCATTGTTAACCCTATTCTTTGTATCGCTCGTAACTAAGGCCCATACTGGATTTGCATATCGTTCAATTTTTCAGTAGGTAGTATGGTGACATTGGTGTTTATATTTTGTTTCCTTGTTCTTGCTGGACATCTTTAATTATGCTGCCTTAACACTGGACCAAATTTCTTTCTAAAATGATATTGAATGCTCTCTGTTGTTTACTATCTTGTTTGTACCTTCCAGTGTGAATAAGGGCCGCATTTGATTCAATCTCAATCCCAGAATGTGTCTTGTTTCTACATGGCGTTGGACCGGACGATTGGCTATACCCATGCTCAATAATACATGTAATAAGATGAAAAAAGAAAATATTCTTTTAATATTTTGCGTAATTTTTAGAAGAACGTAAAATTCAGCTGCAGTACATAAAGGAAGGTATGAGAGAAATGAGTGAGTAAAGATTCCTTCAAGTGTCAACTTTGAGATGAGTCACCCTTGAGCTTGTGCGAGAGGCTCCGATGACGATAACCTAATTTAATTATCACTCATAAAATTGCTATAAAATTTACTGTTCAATATTTAATTTACAAGTCATAACATATAATTCTAAACTTGGTTATTATTTTTTTAACTTTCGTCTGTCATTGCGTGTCATAAAAATGGAATAAAACAGTTTTGTAAATACTTTTCTCAGAAAGTTAGCATCAGAAAAAAAATAATGCGTAATTAGCTGGAAATCATAAAAATAAAGAGAAGTGGCTATGAGCTTAGAATTTTTCCCGTTCTCGTACAGATGTGATAATTTCTAAATATGAATAGAATTTTAGAGACCAGGCACACAGTATGCATAAAAATTCAACAAATTTGTTATCCTGCAGGTTAGGCCACAAATCCACGAATTTGTATTGCAAGTTGCCGCAACAAGGATACTCCATGCAAAACTAGTCAACATATGTCTTATTAATTATTTCTCCGTGGTGAACGAATTTAGAGTAATTTAAATATTCCAGCGTTGTCAGTTTTACCAAGAGTATCATCCTCGTTTAATTAGTACGTTAAACATGCAATAATATAAATCCTCACTGAATATTTCACTAATGCAGGAATGAACTTTGGCAAGAATACAAATTATTCCTGTATAGCAAAAGTAGAAAGTGATGCATAGTGTGTGTATGCAAAGACCTGAGGATGATTATGATTGATGTTTTTATGCAATTTAAAGTTTAATTGCAGACGATCTGAATTTTCTTTTCGCAGACATCGATTTCTCTACCAATGGACTTCTTGGTCAGACACCCCATTATATTTTGCCCTTTTATTTAAAACATTTTCAAAATAAATTATCTCCTTTATATTCAATATTTAAACCTAAATAATAGGTTACAGACAGTTTCTATTGTGTTTCTACACTCCACCTACCTACGTATAGCGCTAAAATTTATATTTGAACGCTAGCAATCTTTACGTTATAGATAAAATATTTATATAAGGCATATAGAGGTTTGGGTACATGGAGATAAGACTATAACATAGCCATTACCCTGAACATTTAATAGATATACGGTTTGATTAGATAAAATGTATTTTATGATTTTTTTAAAACTTTTCGCTGTGGATGGATGTAAAATTAATTTTCTAACTGAGGACAGGTCACCACCATTTTGTTTGTATTCAAATATTTTACTGGCATTCATTGTATCCTATCGTCCAGTCGTTCTTCCAGATATCGCCGCATGGTATACTAGCGTGTATTTTAAGAACAATTTCCTTGGAAACATAGAGTAGGTAGCATCTAAATTTCTTTTAATTTTCAGTGGAGAGCAAGAAAGCTTCCTTTTAGCAAGCAAGTATTTGTGTACATTTCTAAATGTAAATATTCTCTGATCTGCCAACATAACATGGGGCTTGTTCACTGTTGTGTTCTTCTCACCATTTAAATTCCAGGTAGAGGTTTGATTTCGCGCAATCATGTATATTCCATGGGTTACCGTTAAAAGTAGTTTTGTGACACATTCAAATTCTTCTTGGTATATTTAACAGAGCTAGTATTCTCACTAAGTTTTGATTCATGAACTCGTGTCTCTTCAGCTGAGTTCCATATTCTTGAGAAGTATCTAAGAAAATGTACACGCACTAGTAATATGAACTTGCGCTTTTATTTAATATTTGGTCACTAATTTCCCAAAGCTAAAATTTTCAATAATACTAGTTTGTCAAAGGTGGGTCACACAAGCTAAGGTTGTGTCTTCCACAAAATAGGTTGAATGAGAATTGGCACACAAGTACTTTTCTAAATGGAAAATTCAGTCTGTATAATTAATTTGTCCCTATCAGTTAAATTAATTGGGTAAACTACTCTTAAAATTCTTTCAAATAAATATTTATAGTTAAAACGAGATTTAATGAATTTTATAATTATTTCTTCAAGCAAAATGCCTTTGTGAAAGTCAGCGCCAGCATGCAATGAACAATTGAAGAAAGTCATAATTTGTTTAATTTCATTTTTATAGTAATTATTGACCTTTTTTGTGTGGAAATTCTTTCTGAATTTTTCGTCAAACATAAATTTATCGACTACCGGCATTTCCTACATCTTGGCTGCCTACTCAGCCCAAAATTTATATATAGTCTGCCTCGTCTTTAATTCAAGCGTTTCCTTCATCATGAGACAAAGGCTACATAAATTTTAACGCTTCAATCAAGGTGCCACAACCCTTTGTTATTAGATTATCACGTTGTGTCGGAAAGGTTTCATTTTAGAGAACTTCGTACCGAAGTTTCTCTAATGGAAGCTCATCCTCTTCCTCTTGCCTTTCCTGTCCCATTTTCTTTGCTCCCCATACGCATACTCCCCGTCTTTTAATTGCGTTTTCCAAAGCTGTAGCCTAAAAAATCTTGTAATACGTCGTAGGTAGGCCCTAATATACAACGATGGAAAATTTACTCCGGTAACATTACGGAAATAATATTAAAAATATGAAATATAAACTATTTTTTCCGAATAAACTTTACTCAATCCATTTTTTTCATTTTCATTTTTGTCTTTCTGTGCAACTAATTTCTAATATGATTTTGCATTTTTTCCGTTCTCGAGATTACAGTAAAAATGGTTGTTTATTTAGTACTTTAGGTATAAAACGGTTACGTATCGATGTCATAACCATTCCAGCAGTATTATAATCATCGCGACTAATGAAATCAGTATATGAGGATGCGACCTGTTTAGAACAGCACTGTTGGTCTACTACTATTGAGAGTAGTCTGACAGTAATGGTAGTTTTTTAATGGATACACCATCTAGGAATTTATTGCCTTCATCTTCTAACAACTCAAGTACACACCATTAGATTTCCATGCCATATTAACACCAAACTCTAAATATACGTGTGAGTGTATATGCATATACATTTATAAACTGGCATTTGATAAAGGCGCTTAAAATATCTGATCGGTTTTAGTATCGCTGTATGCATTCAACGTAAAATAACAGCAGAATTTCTTTGAAAGTCGTGAAATTTATGATGTAGCTCCGGTAATTTTTTCTCAAAAATGACTGGCATCAAAGGATTAAGCGTATAAGTATAAATATAAATGAATGTAAAAATACACATCCAAGTTATGAACCCAGTTTTATTTCCAGATATTTATCATATTACATTTTTTCCATCAAACATAGAGTCGCTTTTCCAAATCAATCCATTATACTTAAAATTATTAAAAATCTTACAATATGTTGATAATTTCTCATGTGTAGATATAACAACATTTGCAAAAGAGAGACGTTTTATAACGTTTTAAGTGAGTACCCTAAAGTACAGAGCTACTATTGGGAATTCCTGGAACTACTAAAAGGACAATCAGCTGCTTGCTGGCGCCACCAACGTCCTTTGTTTGAACTGCGTGAACAGCGTGACGATTGATTCGCTACCGTTCTGATTGTACAAAAACTAACAAAAAGCAAAATACTGGCTTAGTCTGCTGTAGCCGTACGTCCCGAAGGGTTACCAACCGTACCGGTGTTTTAAGGAATATAATTTATCTTCGTCGTTTTTTTTTATTTGTAAAATCATGGGATAATTTCTTTTATGATGAAGAATGATGGATCCAAAATTTTATTTGGTGCCTGTGTCAAAGTGGAAATATCAATCATATTCCCGCAACACATTTAGTTCTTTGTAAAACCCGCGAGTCTATCACAATGATTTTATTCTTTTTCAATTGAATAGGTTTAAATCATACATGTTGCCGATTCCGAAGTCAATATTGAGACTATATGGCTGAATTGTTTATTTTCTTGTATATTACCTGTATAAAATTGAAAATAGCAAATAAATCATCAAAAGGCAAATGATTCATGCAGAAATTTAATCAATTTTATCTAAGGAGGGGATATTACTTGGATAAAAAATGGAAAAAAATTCCTATTAAGGCCATCTCGGAAGAGTAAATACACATTGATCATTTCTATCTATCCCTTTTATGCGTATTCGTTCTCCCATACTGAACAGGTTATGAAAATATCGTTCACTTAACCAATTCAATAGTTATAGACACCCGATTTTAATCTTTAAAAAACTTTCATATTACAGATTATATACATTTATTTTTTCAATTTGAATATCAGAAAAATTACGTTAAATTACAAAATTAATCTTCTTTAACACATCGTTAAAATATAGTTTCACTGTATCATGCATCAAAGTTTACTTATTTCGTGATAATGCCCTCACATTGCAAATAGAAAAGCTTTCCGTGGTTTCACCTGTTGCCCAAATTCTAATACCGCCTCTTCCTTGCACTGACGGAAAGGGATATTTATGCACATATCTCTAAAAACTAAGAAAATTATTGTTGACTAATCTTTCTCATTTGATATTTTATTTTATCTGAGAGCTTAGTTCCAAATTTGTATTTTTTTAACAATTGAGGCAAAAATCTCAAGTAAAAATTTATTTATTTTTTAACTTTTAAGCGCACAAAGAATTGTGTTACCGAAAAGCAGACAACTTAATTGGAATTTAGAAAGTTATATTTTTGCACAAGCGAGCACAAATATAACTTTCCATCGAGCGATTGTATTGAATGTTACAGTAATATTCTGGCTTTACCTATTTTTCTTAATATCATTAATGGGAATTGATTCTGAATTTTATCGCCCTGACCTTATTTTCCTGGTGACCCAATCGGTCAACTCCCTGCTACTCCACAAAAGAGATCGATAAACCTACTCAGCTTAGTATTCACCTGCACTCTGTGGTAGTGATAGAGCTAATAATTAAGCATATATCGACGCTTACCTGAAAACCATTAGGATTGTAACCTTTTCAAAAATCATTACCCGAAACATTTGATGATACGACACAATTTTCGTAGACGAAGAGATATTCACCATGTCCAACCAATAGTACACCTTTTACTCATTATTAGTACCATATGTTTCATATCCATTCATACAGATGAATTTGGATAAATGGGTTTAATATTTATCTTCAAGTTTACTTGAGAATGATTTAATATCTGAATGATTTTATTTTTTTAATGTATCAATAATTTATCACTGCCAATCTTTTCGTAAATCCATAAATGATAGAGTATTCGTGTCATCTCATAGTTTTAAAAATTCTCTTGCTGGATATTGAGAATAGGCCGGTAATTATGGTTATTCCACGTCTGCATTATTACTTTGAATCGTAATTCCTGACATTTTAGGAGAATATTGATGTGTTTTTAGTAAATGAAAACCAAAACTGACGGTAACAATATAAAAACTGTTAAAATAATCAATACTATAAAATTTATTCTTCATGTGATGTATGCGGTACTTAAACACTAAGCAAAAACACATTATCATTGCATAGTAATTGATTCTATATCCTAAGATCATGTAAATTTACTTAAGAATTCCATTCAATTATGCGATGGCAAAATATCAATCAGTGAAGATAAATCCGCATTTTGGATAAAAAAATTCAGTCATTCAATAGAATTGAATTTGATCGAGCTACGCTGGCATTAACTCTTTAAATCACTTTTATTTCTCCACAATGCCGATCACCTTTGCTTATCTATCCTCAAACGTCCGTGCAATAAATATTTTGGTGAATATAGAGCACCTTTGTGAAAAATAAGATGAAATAACGAGGAGTGATATGTTTTCTCTGTAGTAATTTCTCAAATTCTAAGCTGCAATTATTTTTTCTTTTAGAGCGGTCGGGTCTAGACGTGAGGTTTTTAGTAGATGAATACTGTTTTAATATATTTATTTACTTCAAATCAAAGTTGGTTTGTATAAAAGTTATTTCATTCATACTTTCTGTTAGTTATTAAAATGATCACTAAATAATTGATAACAACTGAAAGATAATTTGTGTAAAGCGATCGCTTTGATGGCGAATTTTAAAAACTAGATCATCATTCATAAGGAAAATTTATACAAAGTATCTTAGTTTATGTGGTATCTGAAAGTAAAATTAAATTATATTTATGTATATTGAGTAAAATTTAAGCTTTGGAATCAAAGGCTACTTCGTAGCTTGTGCCCGTAAAGAAATAAATAAAAAATTAAAATAAAAGTTTTTGTGTATTTTCCCTTAGTTTTTATGCGAGATGCATTATTCTCGTGGATCATGCACCTTAGTTATTAGTCAGTTACTATTGAACAAATATTTTTAACATTCAACTGAAAAAGTGTATTAATTTAGGGCATTTACCTTTCTTAGCCATTTCCCTCGGACTTTGTTCTCATGGTAAGATTGAAAGATGTTAACACTTGTAGAAATAATATTTGGTGGAACCTTACATATTATAATAAAATCTTTTCAGGATTTCAAAATGGCTCTTAGCCCACTTCGCACATTAGTGTAATTTGTTCGTTTTCATTGAATAAAACAAGAATAAAATTAAGATGTAAAGGACGGATGTACATTAAACACCGCATTCATCCAGAAGGTTGGTTTTTTAGGTGAGAGAAGAGCTTACCTAGTACTAACCCTCTATGCGTCGTATCACATTCACACAATAACAGAAGTTAGCTCTGTAACTTCTGTGGTTTTTAGGAAACTCTGGTATCATAATTATCACACATGTTGAGTAAATCTGACGGTATTCAAGAACGTGATGCAAAATCTAATCTGGGACTCCTGGTCAGTTGGATCTCTACGCAATGGAATTTCATTCGTGTATTAAAATGTGAACATTAAACTTCACTTATTTATGACTGTCTTAGAGTTGTAAAACTGGTCATGAAAGAATAAAAAAATGGGAGTAGATATTTATGGGTGAAAAGATGTAGGTCCTGACAGCTTAAACAGACCTTCATCTTAATGAAGTAATAACAAATATACTAAAATAAACCACAGGAAAAACCACCGAATTGCTTGTAGTAGCCTTAAATGGTATGAATTTTGGACCGAATGCTGATTAACCCAGTAAAATTGAAGTTTTTCTTGAAGAAACGTTCTTATATATAATATTAAAAACGGTTATTATGCATAAATTTAAAATATATAACTACAACATATTTTATGCTTGCAATGTGAGAGATTAGTTCAATAAGCTGCTGCAAAGATATCATAAGATTGATAAACTATAACATTATTGATAAACATACTCTAAAAATCATTTATACCAAGTACTTGAAATATTATTTGAAAGAAAAGCTAGAATGTTTTGTACATAATACGACTAGAAATCAAACAAATGAGTCGATTCGTTTATCAAAACTAACGTGGCCTATTTCATTTGTCGATACACGTCACTTACCATTTTCTACTTCCGAAAATGGGAGTGTTTCCTTGCATTAACCCACATATTCTTGAATACTCGTTGAGCGGTCGTATGATTGGTTAATAGTAACACTCCAAGATGTCCTTTATCTGCCAATCTCTTCATTCCTACATGTTTTCTTAATTTTATTGCTTCATTACTCTGCCTTTTGTGATTCAACTTCAACTGGACTATTTCTGTAATTCTGGATCTTTCCATGATGCTCTTCATTGTCACACTGAATGCGTCCAATTGTATTCACTCGCATTTTTCTAAGTTTCATTCCTTTTTTTCTTTATCCTCACCCACTCTTAGAGATTCATCTATGTATGTTTTATGTACCTTAGA